>NC_143397.1:159600941-159903971 GCF_052110815.1 Crocodylus siamensis | reverse complement strand
ATCATGGGGGACCTAAACTTCCCAGACATCTGCTGGGAGGAGCAGTCAGCCAAGTCTGATCGCTCACGTCGGTTCTTAGCCAGACTGCAGGACCTCCATCTAACCCAGGAGGTGCACAGTCCCACCAGGGGAGACGCCTTGTTGGACCTAGTGCTGGCCACGGGTGAGGACCTGGTGAGGGGGCTGCGGGTGATGGGCCACCTGGGAGACAGTGATCATCGCTTGCTGGAATTCACCATCCAGCGTAAGGTGGCAAAGGGCTGCAGCAAGGCAACAGCCCTAGACTTTAGGAGGGCTGACTTCAACAAGCTAAGGAGGATAGTTGGGGAAGCGCTGAGGACCCAGAGGGGAAGGGAATCAGATGTCGAAGGTGAGTGGTTGCTCCTTAAGGAGACGATCCTCCATGCCCAAAGGGAGGTAATCCCAACAAGGGTCAAAGGGAGCAGGAGGGCACATAAACCC
Source organism: Crocodylus siamensis (assembly GCF_052110815.1). Classification (NCBI taxonomy): domain Eukaryota; kingdom Metazoa; phylum Chordata; order Crocodylia; family Crocodylidae; genus Crocodylus; species Crocodylus siamensis. The sequence continues at coordinate 159,903,509 of NC_143397.1, read as the reverse complement.
CCATGGCTCACTAAGAGCATCCGGGAATGTCTCCTTGCTAAAAGGGAGGCATATACCCAATGGAGAGATGGGGTCATCGCCAAGAAGGACTATGTTATAGTCGCCCGAGGATGTAGGGGGGCAGTCAGGAGGGCCAAGGCAGAGTTGGAGATAGGACTAGCTTCCCGGATTAAGGACAATAAGAAGTCCTTCTTCAAATACATAGGGGGTAAAAAGAGGGTCCCGGGTAATGTGGGGCCCCTGCAGGACACGATGGGCAACTTAGTCATCACGCCAGATGACAAAGCTAACATATTTAACGATTTCTTTGCCTCTGTCTTCCTAAGTAGGGACCAGTTCAGCCACCTCCCTGCTGGGCCCCCCTCGGGCCCCGAGAGAGACACGCCTGGGCCAAGGGTTAGCGAGGAGTTAGTTAGGGTACTTCTGGAGAAGCTGGACGTGTTCAAGTCCGCTGGTCCGGACGATCTTCACCCTAGGGTTCTACAGGAACTGGCTGAGGTCATTGCGGGACCCCTGGCACGGCTCTATGAGCACTCGTGGTGCTCTGGCGAGGTGCCGGAGGACTGGAAGAGGGCCAATGTGGTCCCTATCTTCAAAAAGGGAAAAAAAGAGGACCCGGGAAATTACAGGCCAGTTAGTCTGACCTCAATCCCGGGGAAGCTCTTTGAAAAAATTATCCTGGCACACGTCCAGGAGGGCCTTGCGGGGGAATGCATGCTCAGGGGCAACCAACATGGGTTTATCAGTGGCAGGTCTTGTCAGACCAACCTGGTGGCCTTTTACGATCAGGTCACCAAATCATTAGACGCAGGGGTTGCTGTGGATGTAGTCTTTTTGGACTTCCGGAAGGCTTTCGACACTGTCTCTCACCCTGTTCTCATCAAAAAGCTGAGAGACTGTGGTGTCGATGCCCACACGGTCAAATGGGTCGCCAGCTGGTTGGAGGGCCGCACCCAGAGGGTGGTAGTGGATGGGTTCTTCTCGACCTGGAAGGATGTGGGCAGTGGGGTTCCGCAGGGCTCGGTCCTCGGGCCTGCACTGTTCAACATCTTCATCAGTGACTTGGATGAGGGGGTAGAAAGCACCCTGTTCAAGTTTGCTGATGACACTAAGATGTGGGGGGATGTGGGTGCACTAGAAGGGTGCAATAGGCTACAAGCTGACCTTGACAGGTTGCAACGGTGGGCGGATGAGAATAGGATGGGGTTTAACACTGATAAGTGCAAGGTGTTGCACATGGGGAGGAAGAACCGGCACCACACTTACAGGTTGGGGAACTCTCCTCTTGCCAGCACGGAGACGGAAAAGGATCTTGGAGTCGTCATTGACTCCACGATGAACATGGGCCGGCAGTGTGGGGAGGCAGTCAAGAAGGCCAATCGTACTCTATCATGCATCCACAGATGCATCTCGAGCAGGTCCAGGGAGGTGATCCTCCCCCTCTATGCGGCACTGGTCAGGCCGCAGCTGGAGTACTGCGTCCAGTTCTGGGCGCCACACTTCAAGAGGGACGTGGACAATATGGAAAGAGTTCAGAGGAGGGCCACTCGTATGATCAGGGGTCAGCAGGGCAGGCCTTATGAGGAGAGGCTACGGGACCTGAACCTGTTTAGCCTCCACAAGAGAAGGCTAAGGGGGGACCTTGTGGCCTGCTACAAACTGGTCAGGGGGGATCAGCAGGTATTGGGGGAGTCCCTGTTCCCCCGTGCGCTGCCAGGAGTGACCAGGAATAACGGTCACAAACTGGCGGAGGGTAAGTTTAGATTAGATATTAGGAGGCGCTACTTCACAGTCAGGGTGGCTAGGGCCTGGAACCAGCTTCCAGGGGAAGTGGTGCAGGCTCCTAGCCTGGGGATTTTTAAAAGGAAGTTAGATGAGCACCTTGCCGGGGTCATCTGACCCCGGTGCTCTTTCCTGCTAAGGCAGGGGGTCGGACTAGATGATCTACCTAGGTCCCTTCCGACTCTAGCTACTATGAAACTATGAAACTATGAAGAGTTTGCCATCAGTCCAGTAATCTATGTCAATCCCAGTGTCACAGTCATGAAAGGCAATTGTAAGCACGGCAAAAAACATCATACTAAAGGCGGCTGGGGCCAACACACAGCCCTGCTTGACTCCACTGGTGACTGGGAATGGTTCAGATGACTCACAGTCATCCACAATGTGAGTATGTCATCACGAAATTGCCGACCCATTGCAGTGAATTTCTCCGGGTAGCTGAATTTTACCATGACTGCAGGGTTTTTGGTTGTAGCCTATGAACTTCACGTTATAAATCTACTGGATACAAAAAATCATGGACTCAATATAGGGATTGGATTTATGACACTTTAGAACCTGCCTGACATCTGATTCACCAGGTGCCTGACTCAACTTACCATTTACAGTCTACCTCCCCACCCTACCTTCCTTCCCTCCCCACCTTCTCTACCTTTTGTTTTTGTAATCCCCAGCTATTTATTTTTTCACAGGCTGCCTCTTTTTTACCTTGGAGAACTCATTATTACAGCAGAGCCTCCCTTGATTACCTTTGGCACTCATTTTTTTTTTTGTTCACCCATTTTTCCTCCCCTCCACCCCCCACTGTTTTCCTAATTTCCACCTATTTACATTCTGACTGGCCCCCTGTCACTTCTAGGTTCTTTAATTCCTTGGAGATCTTAGTCCCTCTGCCTGAAAAAAGGTGCTTGTGCCCAAACGCTTGCAACGAACTTTGTTCCAACTACTCAGTTGGTCTAATAAAAGATATAACATCTACCAGAGCAACCTTCCCTGCCTCCAGATTGACTGTATTAGGTCAGTGAAAGTCATGTACAGGTTGAAGTTATGTTCCTGGTGTTTCTTTTGAAGTTGATGAGCTGCAAACATCAAAACTATGGTCCCACATTCTTTCCTGAAACCACACTGTTTCTCAAGCAAGAGGCTTTTCTCCATGTGTTGCAAAAGGGGATTCAGTAGAATTCTGGTGATGATTTTACTAGCTATTGACAGCAAGGAGATGGTTGCTGCAGGATTGTCTATTGCCTTTCCACTTGCACATGGAGAGAATGGATGCATTCTTGTACTCCTGGGGTATAGTACATAGAGTCAACATCGACTGGAAAAGTTCAGCCAGTTTCAAAGCCATGTGCAAACTGGCTTTGTAGACTTTTGTTGGTATAGCATCTGCTCCAGGTGCTTTACCATTTGATGGCAGGTTAATTGCTTTCACAGTCTCAGTCAGCATTGGAGGATCAGCAAGAGATATATTAATGTTGATCAATTGCCTCCTCACTGATAGATGATTGTTGATTGAGGATGTTCGTGAAGCGTTCTAGCTCCTTCCTCATGCTACAGAAGTGATCAGTGTGATCCTAAATAGAGCTGCTCATTCAACCAGGGGGCTGTCAAATTCCACTGCTGCTTTGGTCCAGTGAAAAGCGACCCTATGCCCTAAGTTGTCTGTGTGCAGGTCTGCAGTTATAGCTCCCAGTGTAGTCACACCTACTGCTTTCCTCCTTGCCCATCACCACAGGGCTTGAGTGTGTCTATGGCAGGATATACGGAAGTCATGACTTGCACCTGAGTTGGATTTAAGTGAGAGAAAGTTGTACAGAGTCACTGTCACTGTCTCATTTAGGCCTGTCAGTGTCATGATAGAGTTGAGATGTCTGGAGACAAGTCTGGATGCAGTTGATGGCCATCAAGTTCTGCAACACCTGAACTGATTCCCTACACTGTCCACACAACTCTTGCCATCTGCCTTCACAGCTGGGAAGATGAGTATATTGGCCACCTGACCCACCAGAGAGGAATTTCCAGAGAAAGCCAGGTGTAGCTGTCCACTCTGGTCAACAGTTTAGCCCTGCCTTTACTTTATTTTGGGGTCAGCTCCCCTAGCCTTTCCCTGCAAGGGATAACCCATAAGGCAGTGATGGTTGGGGTTTTAGGGTGCCCCAGATTTGCTCTTCCCTGGGGTTTAGCCCTGTTGGCACTTTCTAGGGTCTGTTGCACCACAAGCAGTCCCACCACAGTGATCCAAACCCCAAGATGATGGAGCTTTCAGTCATACCCAGGAAAGCAGCTATACACCATCTCTCCTATTTACCCCACCCTGTTCTGCATTCTCTCTTACTCTGACTTCTGCAACCCTTTCTCCCACTCTCTTTTTCCTTACTTTTCCTTACTGCTACAGTGCCAGCACTAGGTCAATCCACTTATTGGTCAGTCTCTGGCAACATTGGAGGAACAATTGTGGAGAAAGTCCTACTTATTCCCTGCAACCTTGAGATGTTCAGGACAGTGGCATGCTAAGAGAACTTAGCTGCTCAGCTCTAGTCTTTACTGAACTTGTGCAAAATGAATTTTTCAGGAGACAACATGATCAAATGTGGCTCAATTTTCAGGATTTAGCAAAAGATACATTTTTGAGGCCTTGTGAGGTACTCCTGTTATGGGTTTTCTCCAAAATATATAGGGAACTAGATCTTATTGGCAAAATGTTTTCAATAATTTTCTTAAAATGTAGAAAACAGATATATTTTATTCTAACCTCATTCTCAGAAGCCAATGAAATACTTTTACTGAAGTCCTCCCCTCCCCCCACCTCTCCCCGCACCCCCCCTCAAAAGAAAAAGAAAGAAAAAATCCTACAACCAATGTCTAGTGTGGATAATTTCAACAAGAGTAGTCAAAGTTTGGCAATGTAAAAGAAAACAGAATTGTACAATGGAAAATGTCTTCAAAGATTCTATGCAATAGAAACAGATGGGAGCGGAAAGGGAGAAATGTTGATGATATATAAAATTTATATTAATAATTATCAAGTCTGAATATAAAGTTTGTATGAAATGTAACTAATTTAGGCTAAGTCTTTTTACTTCAGGTCAAGTAAAATTCCCAATGAAGAAATCAAGGAGAATTTTAAATGAGGTAGATGTGAGGAATTAGCCCTACAATTTCCAGAATTCAAAAAACTGTAAACCTATAAAAGGAGGTCAAAAGAAAAGTTCTCTATGTTGACAGGGTTTTTTTTAAAAATCTTTCTAAACATATTCTCAAATCTGAGCTATATTTTTAAAAATTCAAAAAGGAAACCATGCTGTTTTGCTGAAAATGGAACATGATTCCCATGGAGCAAGAAAACTGAACAGAAGAAACAGAATAATTTATCTATTTAGATTTACATTTTTTTACATTCTTTCCTGACAAAGGCACCATTAATGGATGTCAAGTAAAAAAAGATAAAACTTTCTTTAGGATGACAGGTCTTGGATCCTGACAAGTGTATTGAAGCATTTATTGTTAAAAATCGATATATGTCATGAGATAGAGGTTGCATCAGCAAGTAGAGATCCATGCCAAGATGTGGGCACCACTTTACAAACACACAGAGTGAGAGAGAGCTTGATGTAAGGAGTTGCAATCTAAATAGACAAATTAATCTAAAGATGAGAGGGGAAATTGAAACAAAGAGAGGCAAGTGAGTTCCAGCTAGCATCACATCAGAGGTCACTGTAATGACTCTGCACATGTTCTTCATGCAGTAAATCATGCTGCCTCTCATTGCACACTGGAAATTATCATCTTAAGACAAAATAATTTCATAATGAAAAAAATAGGGTGAGTGAAACTGTATATTTCATTTCATCACAACAAAAAGTTGTATTAGTTTTCTTTGAATTTTTAGTTTCTTTAAAATATAGTCTTTTAACCATGGGCTTATCCTGGCCTTTCAAGAATCTGATACAGTATTCTTTCTTTCATGTTTTAATATTTTTCTGAATATAAAAGCTGACTTATTTGACATGGCAAATAACATACCAGAAGATAACATATACCACATATGCCATAAAATACCATATATTAGAATATCTAACATACAAATATTAATTTTTTAAAAATGGAAAAGTTATATTTTAAAAAACAAATGTCTAAACGTTTTCATTTTCTCCTGTTCAAATTCTCTTAGGCTCATACACCCATTTTTTTAAACAGGGAAGACTTCTGTAGCTTCACAACATTAAAGATACAGAAGTTTCCCTAACTTTAAACTTTTCCTCATCTCAAAACTTCTGTGGAGAATCAAATATATGTCAGTGAAGAAAAAAAAAACCCTCATAAGTTTTCTGGAGCTACTTGAAGTGACATTGACTCATCCTTTTACAATTATATTACTTATGTAGCATACCAGTGTCATTCTACCTGCTATTACTAATAAGTCAAACACAGAAACTGGAGATCGGGTTTTCAGTTCAACCACAGAGACATGGCAAGAGAACCATAGGGCAACCCAGTTCTTGAACATCAACTCCTGGTGCTCGGGCCAAATTCCTGAGGACTGGAAAAGGGCCAATGTGGTCCCTATTTTCAAGAAGGGGAGGAAGGAAGAGCCTGGCATCTACAGGCCAGTCAGCCTCACTTTTGGGGAAGGTCTTTGAAAAAATTATCAAGGGCCACATTTGTGAGAGCCCTGCAGGGGAAGTGAGGTTGAGGGGTAACCAGCATGGGTTCGTGCAAGGCTGATCCTGCCTGACTAAGCTGGTCTCTTTCTATGACCAGGTAACAAAGAGCTTAGACGGGAAGGAGGAAGTCGATGTCATCTTCTTGGACTTCCAGAACGCCTTCGACACAGTGTCCCACCCAATTCTGGTGGGCAAGCTGAGGGTCTGTGGCATTGATGAATGCACAGTCACATGGGTAGCAAACTGGCTCCAGGGGTGCACGCAGAGGGTGGTGGTGGACGGGTCAACCTGGGAGGGTGTGGGCAGCGGAGTCCCCCAGGGCTCGGTCCTTGGGCCAGTGCTGTTCAACATCTTCATTATGACCTGGATGAGGGTGTGGAGAACACCCTGTTCAAGTTTGCTGATGACACCAAGCTGTGGGGGGAAGTGAATACACCAGCAGGCAGGGAACACATCCAGGCAGACCTGGATAAGTTAGAGAAGTGGGCAGATCTGAACAGGATGCGGTTCAACAAGTACAGAGTGCTGCACCTGGGGAGAGGGAACCAACATTACAGTTATAGGTTAGGGGCTGACCCTCTCAGCAGTACAGAGGCAGAGAGGGATCTTGGAGGCATGACTGACTCCAGGATGAATATAAGTTGCCAATGCAAGGAAGCAATAGGCAGAGCCAACCACACCCTTTCATGCATCAACAGGGGCATCACTAACAGGTCCAGAGAGGTCTTGCTCCCCCTCTATGCAGCGCTGGTCAGGCTGCAGCTGGAGTACTGTGTCCAGTTCTGGGCGTGGCACTTTAAGAAGGATGTGGAGAACCTGGAGAGGGTCCAGAGGAGGCCACTCGTATGGTTGAGGGCCTGGGTGGCCAGCCCTATGAGGAGAGGCTGAGGAACCTGAATCTCTTCAGTCTCCGCAAGAGGAGACTGGGGGGCTGGCTGCCTACAACCTTATCTGGGGCCAGCAGCAGGGACTCGGGGAAAGTCTGTTCACCAGGGCCCCCCTTGGGGTCACCATGAACAATGGCCACAAGCTGAAGGAGGATAGGTTTAGGTTAGATATTAGGAAGAACTACTTCACTGTAAGGGTGGCCTGAGCCTGGAATAGGCTTCCCAGAGAAGTGGTGCTCTCACCTTCCCTGGAAATCTTCAAGAGGAGACTGGATAGGCACCTGGCTGGGGTCTTATGACCCCTGCCACCCCCAGTGCTCCTTCCTGCCCATGGCAGGGGGTCGGACTCGATGATCTGTCTAAGTCCCTTCCGACTCATTGATTCTATGATCTTAAACACCAAGGTTTTAAAGTATAGTACTAAGAACACCCCTGAGGCATATTTGTTGCCTCATTTCTGGTGTTAAGGTATGTGGAGCAGTAAGTGGGGAGGGTTTATTTCCTTGGTAGCAAAACTGAGCACTCTGGTGTGGTGTAGATACACCCACAATATACCAATACTATAACTCAATTATAGTAACAGAATTATTTTTTGCAAATCAAGGGAAGTGATACTTCCATTCACTTCAGCAATAGTGAGGCCTCACCTGGAGTACTGTGCTTACTTTTTGGCCCCATACAAGTAGGGCCCAGCCAATTAATACCTGGAGACACTACCCCCTGCACCCTCTACCCACTGCAGCAGTCTGGCAGTGGAGTGCTGCCTGGCTGTGACCTGCTGTGCACCTGGCAGACCTGGATGGGGATTTCAGAGCCAGTAGAGGCATCTGCCCCTCTGGGCCAGCTGCCAGTGGACTGCGGTTGCATAGCTGGCCTTTGTGTGGCACTAGTGCCATGTTTGCCCCCTGCCCAGCTATTTGGGCAGCTATCACCTGGAAGATGTTCCCAGTGTAGTGAGCTGCTTTGAACTGTCAAAGCATGTCCTCTTGGCCCCATGTGAATATTGCATGGGTGTGGCAAGGCTCAGAGCAAGCTGGAAAGCTGAAGTGGATACAAACTATATCTATATATCAATTAAGTTCAGTATCACTAAAGAAAACAAAAAACCTAAAATGTCCACTTCAAAGATTGTAAATATATACTGGTGCTAACCTACCTCACTTACTATCCCCAGTAGCCTTTGATCTTCACTACATCACATTGCATTTTTATATATTTCTCACAGTGCATTTTTATATTTCATCTGTCTCATCTTTACCATGGCATATTGTATTTTATATGTTAGACTTTTAAACCCTTAAGGAATGCACTCCTGGTAGAATGAAGTTACACCCTGGACCACTGTTAAAAACTGCATTGAAATTGTAAGTGTCAAATGATAAAATCTGCTATATGGGCTGGTCCCTTGAGTGAATGCGAACATGTATGATGATCAGTAGGTATTTAAATGACAATAGCCTAACCAGCAGAACTCACCATTACAAAACTCTACTCCACAAACCATTTTAGGCTAATCAAGCCAAGGAACTGATTTCTCCAACTGAGCAACCACCTTATTGACTATTCCTGAAACCCTTAACAATACCATTGTTAATTAATCAAAATCACAAACTGACTTCCAAAACTGCACTACTGGCAGGCAAGACCCCTATGATTAACAACTGTCATGCACTACTCAAGACCCATGTGGGACAGTGACCTCCAGATTGGGCACCCAAGATGATGCTGGGGGAATCACACAAAAGTCTGCCAGAAACAGATAAAAGGCAGTGAAGAATGACCCCCAGTGGCGCTGTCTCATCCAGCACTTCTAGTCCAGTACCTGACCTACCAAGACACAAGGACAAGCAGGCGACCCCCTTCTGGAGAAGACAGCTTGAAGGAAGCTGACCATTGACAGCAGATGCAAGAGACTCCTCCGATAGGTAGATACACTGACACCAGTGCTCTCACAATCACTACAGCAGCTACTATACATTATATTACATGGGTTTCATAGATTTAAAAAACATTAGGGCTGGAAGGGACCTTGGAAAATCACCAAGTCCAGCCTCCTGCCCCAGGGGCAGGAAGTCAGCAGGGGTCATAGGATCCCAGCAAGATAAACATTCAAATTTCTCTTGCAGGCATTCAAAGTAGGTGCTTGAACCACCTCCAGCAGCAGTCTATTTTGAACATTGGGGCCATGGACAGTAAAGAAGTTCTTCCTTACTGTCAGGTATTGCAGTCCCTTGCAGTCCTGTAGGACGCCGCCTACCGCTCGACAAAGATGTTATTACTTCTGATTGATGATCTACACACCCACGTTTCACCTGCCACAACTTGATGTTAATGGAGTTGGTTCTTTACCTGCACATGTAGTCCAATTAGTAGTCTCACTGTCGTCCTGCAGGGTCCTGCATTCCTGAGGACTCCACCACCCCTACACCCTCGCCCGCTCCACCGGGGTCTGACCAGCCAGCTGGTCCTGTCACGTGTCCTCGGTGTCAGGCAAACAACCAAAAAAAGACCAAAAAAAGAAAGCAAGAAAACAGAGAAGGCTCTCCTGGCTTGTGTCACTGTTCCTGCTGTTTGCAGATAATATCTAAACCAAAATTGACCTTTGTGTGGTCATTCCCTCCCTGGTGGCTCTCTCTCTCTCAGAGCCTCTTGTGGAGTCTGCCACAACTTCTTTTAGCACCTTGAGTCCATCTATAACCCCATCTTATTGGCTTGTGCCACTTTTACATGTATTATGGTACCATGAAAGTCTATAGTGCCCCCCTATTAGGGTTATTACGGTACTACTCTCCCTGCCTGGCTCTGCCAGCTCCTGGCGCATAAACAAACAGTTCTGCAGCCCTGCAGAGCCAGTCGGCTTGGCTTTCACCCCCGCTGTGGGTTTCACTCTCTGCAAGAGTCTCCTACCAGCACTCCATGTTGCCTTCAGAGTTCCCTGCAGCGTGTGCCAGCCAGCCAGCCAGCCCGCTCGCTCGCTCGCTCCTGCTCCTGCTCCTGCTCCTGCTCCTGCTCCTGCTCCTGCTCCTCTTTCCGGTTTTGTGCTCCTCCTGCTTCCCTGTCCCGGGTTATTCTTTATATCGGCGTGGGAGTTCTCTGCCCCTCCCCTCCTGAAACACCTGGGTAAGGGAGATTTCTGCTGGGCTGCTTGGGGCTGCAGACCTGGGGTGGCTGGGTCTTTGTTTAGCTCATGTGCTTTTGAGCCCCGTGGCTCCTTCTCTCTCTCACGCTTACGTCCAGCCTGAAATGGTCATGAAGGCGTTTGTGACTGTTTGACTTTGTCATCCCTTGGGATGCTCTGGTGAACAGACTTTCCCCCAGATTCTGGTGAGCACTCCTGATAAACTTATAGGTGGCCACCAGAACACACCTGAGCCTGAGCTTTTCCAGGCTGAAGAGTCCCATGTCTCTTAGCCTCCCATCATTAGGTTTGTTTTACCTCTGATTATGTGCGTGGCTCTGCTCTGGACTCTCTCAAGCTTCTCCACATCCTTTTTTGAATTGTGAAGCCCAAAACTGGACACAGTATTCCAGCTGTGGCCTCACCAAAGCTGAGTAAAACAGGAGAATGATATCCTGGGATTTGCTTGAGAAGCATCTATAGATGCAAGCCAGCATTTTGCTTGCTTTACTAGCTGCAGCATCACACTGACGTCTCATGTTCATCTTGTGGTCAATCATGACACCCAAGTCCTTTTCATCCATAGTGCTAGCCAGCAAAGCACTGCCAAGCTTATAAGCAAGCTGCAGGTTTTTCTTCCCAAGCTGGAGAACCTTGCATTTTTTGGTGTTAAACCATCAGGTTCTCATCCAACCATTTCCTGAGCCTGTCAAGGTCAGCCTGGGTTGCCCTCCTGTCCTCAGGTGTGGACACTTTACCCCAAAGTTTGGTGCTGTCGGTGAACTTGGCCAGTCTGCTTCTGATACCAATGTCCACATCTTTAATGAAGATGTTGAATAGTGTTGCCCCAATGACAGAGCCTTGAGGGACCCCACTGGTCACAGTGCACTATGATGATTGACTTCTGTCAACCACCACCATCTGGGTCCGACCACGGAGCCAATTCCCCAGCCAGCAGATCATGGTGAAGCTGAGGCCACAGTTGGCCAGTTTTGCCAAGAGATTATCATGGGATACCAGAATGAAGGCTTTTTTGAAGTCAGGATATACAACATCAATCTCTTCTCCCTTGTCCAGGTAATAGGTCACCTGGTTGTAAAAGGAAATAAGATTGGTCAAGTAAGACCTACCCACAGCAAACCCGTGCTGGCTATCCCTCAGGATGCTGCCATTGGCCAGTCATTAAGAATGGTCTCTTCGATAATCTTTTCTAAGACCTTCCCCAGGATAGAGATCAGGCTGACGGGCCTGTAGTTTGCCGGATCCACTTCCCTCCCTTTCTTGAAAATAGGCACCACATTGGCCTTCTTCCAGTCTTCGGACACTTCACCAGAGTGCCAGGAGTTTTTGAAGATCCATTCTAGGGGCTGAGCTATGGTGCATGCCAGGTCCTTGAGTACCCTGGGGTATAAACTGTCAGGGCTGGCTGACTTGAAGGTGTCCAGCCTCTCAAGGTGTTCCTTCACAAGGTCAGCATTGATGGAGGGTAAGGAATCACCCTCACCCAGGCGTTCCTGTCCTGTAATGGGCAGGGGCACCCCTTGGGACTGGTGAAAAACAGATGCAAAGTACCCATTAAGCAAGTTGGCTTTTTCCTGCTCACTGGTTGTCAGTTGTCCCATCTGGTTTAGCAAGGGTCTGATATTGCTCTTGCTTTTCCTCTGGCTCCCCACATATCTAAAAAAGGACTTTTTATTGTCCTTGATACTTGTAACTACTTGGAGTTCCATCGCAAGTTTAAATGACCTGGGTTTGAATGAGTGAGTGTGTGTGTGCGTGTGTGTGTGTGTGAGTACGCACACACGTTAAGGTGACTAGTACCCCTCATAATTCAAATTTTGCAATTATGATTTTATTGGTAACTTCACATCCCATGCAATAAACTAGAATTTATGATGATCCTGAGAGTTGGTCCTTTGTAGCCAACATTTTCACTAAAATGTTTGGACAGCTACTACTAGGTCTGATTTGATAATTTACAAAGAATTAATCTGATGCACTAAACTTATTTTGCATTGAAGCTTCCATGAGTTGGTTATTTTTCTCTCAACTGATCTTTTAAATACTGTTCATAGTGATCATGAATAGTTTTCAATAAGCCTTAAAGCTCTGCTATTAAGCTGTGACTGATCAGATAAATTACATGGTATTGTTTCTGTGACCTGATTGAGTGAAGGTTAAACTACTTTTTGTGAAATCATTCCAAAGTGCATATTTAATATTCAGTTTAGATACATATTTCAGACTGCATTTCTGAAATTTACTATATGTGAACCTATTTTTCATTTATTGCAGTAAATGTAACTGCACAAAAGTAGATAGAAAAGTAAAACTTAAGTTGGTGCTACATATAGTTTCATAGTTTCTAGAGTCGGAAGGGACCTGAGCAGATCATCTAGTCCGACCCCGTGCCATGGCAGGAAAGAATACTGGGGTCATATGACCCCAGCAAGATGTGCATCTAACCTCCTCTTAAACACCCCCAGGGTAGGAGCCTGCATCACTTCTCTTGGAAGCTGGTTCCAGACCCTAGCTGCCCTGACTGTGAAGTAGCGCCTTCTGATATCTAACTTAAACCTACCCTCTGCCAGCTTGTGACCATTATTCCTGGTCACTCCTGGCGGTGCTTGGGGGAACAGGGACTCCCCCAGTGCCTGCTGATCCCCCCTGACTAGTTTATAACGGGCCACAAGATCCCCCCTCAGCCTTCTCTTTTGGAGGCTGAACAGGTTCAGGTCCCGTAGCCTCTCCCCATAGGGCCTGCCCTGTTGTCCCCTGATCATACGAGTGGCCCTCCTCTGGACCCTCTCCATGCTGTCCACATCCCTCTTGAAGTGTGGCGCCCAGAACTGGATGCAATACTCCAGCTGCGGCCTGACCAGTGCTGCATAGAGGGGGAGGATCACCTCCTTGGACCTGCTCGAGATGCATCTGTGGATGCATGCCAAGGTGCGGTTGGCCTTCCTGACTGCCTCTTCACACTGCCGGCCCATGTTCATCTTGGAGTCAGTGATGACCCCAAGATCCCTTTCCGCCTCCGTGCTGGCAAGAGGGGAGTTCCCCAACCTATAGGTATGGTGCCGGTTGTTCCTCCCAAGGTGCGTCACCTTGCACTTGTCTGTGTTGAAACCCATCCTATTCTCGTCTGCCCAGCCTTGTAACCTGTCTAGGTCTGAACTACCACCCTCTGGGTGCGGCCCTCCAGCCAGTTGGCGACCCATTTGACTGTGTGGGTGTCTACACCACAGCCCCCCAGTTTCTAAATGAGAACAGGGTGAGAGACAGTGTCAAAAGCCTTCCGGAAGTCCAGGAAGTCCAGGAAGATTATATCCACTGCTACCCCTGCATCTAATGATCTGGTGATCTGATCGTAAAAGGCCACCAGGTTGGTCTGACAGGACCTGCCACTGATGAACCCATGTTGGTTGCCCCTGCTGGCCCCTCCTGGATGTGTGCCAGCATAATTTTCTTTTTTGAAGCTTTTTTACTTACAAAAGTTGAGTGAATATTCACTATCAACTCTATCTGGCCACAATTTTTTATGTGGGGATCTGTTAATCTAAAAAAAATATATGCATGTAACTCCCCCCCCCATTTGCAAATATGAAAGATTTGAGATTTTTGATTGTTTTTCTCTTTCTGTCACACACACATGTACCCACAGAATCTCTCCCTGAAACACAGAACTATTAGGTCTGGCTTTAATTCTGGAAACTAGAAAGCGTTGGGTAGTTCTGTGGGGGGAGTGAGTGCTGGCTTAACTGAGTTTTTTGCTCCATCACAGACTTTGGTGTTACTGTAGGCAATGCACCAATGGAGGTAAGTTTTACAATGCCTAACTTTTAGGCAGCTTTCCCATCTGTTACATGAAAATAAAGGAACTTCCTTACTTCACAAGGATGTTATGAAAATAAATGCATTAAAGGCTGTGGCTTCCATTACTACAGTAATGGAAACCATGCTTAGTTTTTAGTCAGATACAAATTGGGTAGGGGTACAAGATTTACCTTTGCATGTCAATGTACCTGAAATACTCCTTCTGTCAAGATATTCTTCTGAGATTATTATTATTACCTGGTAAAATATGTGATAGTTTTGTGGAAGAAAAGCAAAAACAAACTTTTATTGTTCTTCTAGTGACAGATGGTATATGGGAATGAGCAGTATTACAGCTTCATATGCCTCTCCCCCTATTTCATTACCCCACTCAAAAGTAACGACAAATGTACATAAAATATATATATTTGGATTTGAACTGATCTCTTCTCTAGCCTAATAAAAAAATTATTCCCTTATTTTTCATTATAAAGAGTTCTTGTGTCTGTAGACAACATCCAGCAGTTTCAAACATAGTTTTGAGAAATATTCTTAAAATGCAAAACTAAATCAAAACCAGGGTTCCACCTCTTTGAAACATGATGAGCATAAAGGAGGATCAATTTTCATGGAAAATTTTACAGCATTTTTGTAATTTATATTCAAAAGCAAAACAAGTGCCTTCACTAGAGTGAATTCAACACATTTTCAGGTAACTAGTTTTCAACATCATGTATTCAAACCCATGGGCATACTGGATGCTTTTGAACTGTAAGCAGTGTATAAAAACATGTACCCTATCTCTGAATTTGTACACCATTTGTACACTAAGGAATATGGAAATGTTGCATTTACCCAACTAATTCAGGATGTGATGAAAAATACATATCTTTGACCCCTTTGGGACCAACTACATTTTTTGGTGTTTTTTTTTCAACTCAGACAAGTGGTTCTATTGATCTTACCAATATCGTAAAGCACATACATGCTGGTCTTCAATAAGTATTGGAAACTTATAGTAAATGGTAGTAGTCAAATACCACTGATATAATTTATAATAAAAATGTGATAGTATTTAATTCTAAAGCTCTATAGAGACCAGTGTGGTTTCTCTGTTTCCTGATATATTCATGATGGCATGTGTACATCTAAGATGGCTGACAAAGAATATTATTTAATTTGAAAAATAACATTTGAAAAATTACCATGTAATTCACAGCTGTCTATTATTTATAACACCTGAACAGAAAGACAAAAGTTAAGGTTATACAACAATAGTCCTGTCATCTTTGACTTTTGAATATTCAACTAAGTACTTAACTTTCTCTTAACATAGCTTTTAAAATGGAATTTTACTAGGTCTTCAAAAAGTGGTGGGAAGCCAATAAAAGGAATTTAATTCTACATGACTTAGTAGCTCAACAGGCCTATTGATCTCAGTGATTTAGAGTTGTGTGCAAATTGCATACTGAAAACACTGCACAGAACAGTCCAGGTGTGTGTTCCAACTGTAAAGTTATTGCATAAAAGGCAGAGGTTCCCTGGCCACTTTCTACTGCTGCCATGTTTTTTAGAAGATTATTGCATTTGTGTGAAATCCAGTCTGGTGAATCTTACTAGTTTTCAGAAGAATGACACTCACCTTAGAGACTGGAGAGTTTGGTTTCATTTCTTGCTCCAAGGGAGGTGAATTTTTTTTTTGGAGATTGTTCCGCCCTCTAAGATAGAGTCATATTCACTCACATACCTGCTTTCTCTGCTCCGATTAATAGCCTAATTCTCTTTGAAAAGTAGAACAGCTGCTGTAAGAGAAATTGCACATGCATCTACATGTGCAATTAATGCAACACAATAAACTCTGGAGCTGTTTGAGCCAGAGAAAACTGCTTCCCCAGAGAAGCATCTATATATGCACCTGGCACAGCAGCAATTAGAGTTGGGGTGGATGAGGCCCCCAACTGGCAGGGATGACTGGGCAGAATTTATGGCTATGGTCAGTATCCACATGTGCTTTTCAGTTCAGTAAATTACTCCACCCTAAAACAGTACTGTCCCCAATACAACTATCTTATGGCAAAGTTAATTTACTGTGCACATGTAGATAGTGATGCTCTACTGTGGAGCTAGTTAGTCTACTTCTTAGTAAAGCACACATGTAGATGCACCAAGTGAGATTGCCCTCTTCATTTCAGAGGATACACTACAGGATGAGAAGTGGGACACTTTCCTGAGAAATGGGTTATGCAGAGACAGAGGAAAGAATTTAGCACGTGTCCCATATCCTAGTTAACTATTTTAACTCAATGAGTTATAGTATAAAAGAGGAGTTGCCAGCTCTACTTACTCCTCCATCAATAGATATCATTTGAAAGAAAGAAGTGATTGTTGTTTTGTTGTTAGGGAAAAAACAGAAGCCACAGTTTAGTCATATACCTTCAGAGGAGCGTACAGAGTTGAGAATCCTAACTGGAAGGAGCACTGTTTCCTAGTTCTAACCTGAGGTCATGCATCTAAACTCTGGATTAGACCCACACCTCTACAGGGTTTCTTATTAAGTAGCTCAGAAAGCTCCCTGACCAGTGTGGTGGCTGTTCTGAATATCAGTCTGAGTTGCCTGACTCCCTGTGCACCTTCCAGAAATCCTAGGGCTCTTGTACACATAACGAGATTTAATCCACATTAAAATAAATATGTTTATAAAATTTTAAATAGTTAATTTTAGGATGTTTCATCATTGTTCGCACATGCCTTCACAATGAATTATGCCCAGTGTGTAATTCCCTATATATTCCAGCAGGCGGTGCTGCAGACCAATCCACCCTGCTGCTGTCTTCAGTACTGAATTATAGCAGGGGACAGGTGTAAACCAGTAATAACCCAGTAATCCCCTCCCTCTTCACTCTTGAATACCCTTTACCCAGCCACCCCCGAAGCCAAGGATTCCCAAACTAACCCAACGTTACAAGTGCACCCCACCCACGCCCAGCCCCAGCCCCAGCTCCAACATTTACCTACACATACCCCTACTGCACCCCCAGACCACACATTACCCATTGCCACACCATGCAGGCCCCCTCCAGCCCACCATGTTTGTTCCTCTCCCTAAACCCAAGCCACACAGCTTCCCTCACTTGCACCCACACTGCCCCTTGCGTCCTCCTCCATCCCCCACACAGTGCTCCCAAGTCCCATACCCCAAAAGCATCTGAACTCCCAGGCCATTCCTCCTCTGAAAGAAAACATAACAAATCTTTATTTTAAATCATTATTATATATATTAATTAAAAACCATGACAAAAAAAGGCATAGTATATGAATTAAATAGGTAAATTAATAAGCAGAAGAATCATATATAAAGAAGTAAAATTTGAATATAGAAGTAATTAAATCATTTAGGATAAATAAACATGAATATAACTAAGAATATAAGTTAAAATTTAAACATTCTAAAAATATTATAAAAAACTTTGTAAGGCAGTATAAAACAATATAAAAACAATGTCAAAACATTATTAAATGATTATAAAATCATCATAACATCATTATAATTATTAAAAAGCATTATAAAATACTATAACGTATGAAAACCATTTCAGGACCGTTATAAAAATATTATAAAATCATTATAAACCATTCAAAATGTTGTACTATTTATATTATGTAGACTATTTATAGTAATTATATTTATTTATAATATTTATTTTACTTATACTTATTTATACTACTTACACTATATGTAATATTTATACTTATTTATACTATTTATACTATCTATGTATACTTATTTATAATATTTATACCCTTCTATTTCTACTCTATACTCTGTTTTTATTCTTCTTCTCTATTTCTAATCCAGTTTCTTACTGATTATTGTCTCAGTTATTCCTTCATTATTCTTTCTTTTCTGTCTTTAACTTTTCTTATCCTTCATTATTTTCTTCTGCTTCTGATCTCCTCTGTCTTCTGCCCATAGTCCAAAAAAGCAACTTCTTCACCTCCTCCCTACAGGATACAAAAGAAGTCACTGAGATATTTCTGAAATTACCGACATATCGTTCAGGATGGCTTGTATCTCAGGGGGCAGGTCTGGCATGCACCGTCTGTCCTTGCTGTTGCTTGCATTTCTGGAATGCAACTATAAGAAATATTAAAGTTATCTCAAAGTATTAAAGTACTAAGAACAGGTGCTACACCCCATCAGCTGCAAACTTACCATTTGTTGCTGCTGTTTCACCATTCCTCATCTGCCTCCATCTTGCCAGAGGGCATTGCTGGTGTGAGAAGAGGTTGTAATAAATCTGCGGGGGTGGTGATGTTGTATGTACCACCAACACCATGAGGTAACAGAATATGGTATGCATAGAGAGTGGAAAGTACGACCCTTGCCCATCCAACACTTTTTCTCTGTTTAAGGACTGCATTTCCCAGAATCCCCTGCAGTTGCCTTTTGGGCTTGTTTCCATGGAGACCCCTGCAGCAGCTGCCCAATGATGCCTTGAATACCTAGCCATTCCAGTTCCATGCAGCTGTATGTGCAGCTCTGTACAATTCTGGGATGGCTATAGCCCCCAACCCCTCCACCTTGCAGCAGGACCTGGTGGTAAGGCACATGGCATGGCATGGAGCTGCTTTGCAGCATGTGCAGAAATAACTAACACGTACGTCTTAATTTTCTTAATGAAAATATTCTTTTGATTTTACTTGGATATAGCTTTAACATTATAATCAAATAATAATATAGTTCCAAAACTCACTCACTCTCTCTCTCTATATATATCTATATATATATATCTTTATATATAGATGTAGATAGATAGATATATATACACACCATATATATATATATGTATATATATAGAGAGAGAGGGAGAGGGAGAGATAGAGAAATATATATATATAGATATAGTTCTCAAAAATTATATATATATTTCCAAACCGTGGTTTGAAAAAAAACCTTCCCCCCAAAAAAAGCCCTGCCCTGCACTAGCCCACATTTGAAAGAAACATATTCCTAGAAAAGAGCCCTGCCCTGCCCTGCAGTAGCCCATGTTTGCAGCAGGGATGTGTGATGGACAGAGCTATGTCTCAAAAGCTACCATTTTATACCTCAAGATCTAAGGCAGGCATCAAACCATCTCTTCTCACAAAAAATGTCAACCCCCATCTGGTTTTGGAATGAGGCTTCATTTAGCACCCATGCTACAGTTGTACTGCTGGCTGAGACTCTTGTATCCTGCTCTCCTCCCTTAACTTGATATTTCAAGTCCCATTCCCCCCCACCCCCATTTCCCAGAAATTAATCAGTCGTTTATTGCAAAAAAAATTCTCTAAAGTCTCAGAAAAGCAAGTCCAGCGTGCAGGCAGTAGAGCAGGAAGCTGATTCATCTATCAACCGTGGCCCCAAGTGGACCCAGGAAGAACTGAAGGACTAGATAGACTGTTAGCTGGAGGGAAAGATCATTGAGCAGCTGGAAAGTAGGAGGAATAAGCCAGTGTATACTGCAATGGTGAAAGAAATGAAGGTGCAAGGGCACAACCAGGACTGAACAGAGTGCCGGAGCAAGATCAAGATGTCTGATCAAGACATCCATCCGAACTGCAGACTCCAGCTCATATTGGAACAGAGCACACACCAGAATACTGCCACAGGCAGTGACATTCTAGAATGAGCATGATGTGAAGGCTTTGGTTGAGGCAGCACAAACCATAGTGGCCGCCGGAAAGTGCAAAGTTGCACAGAACAGCCTGGGTAGGTGATAATTGCCTTCTTTGAAATATGAAGTGGTTAGGTAATATTCTGCGTTGAGAAGGAAAGGCCCAGACCTGAAAGCATCAGCAAATGGTACTGTTTGGACAGAACAGTCCACCGAGACACTTTTATATATTTTCTTAGTTAAATATAATTTCTATATACAACATGCATATATAACCTTGAGGTGTTCTGTACCCCTAGCTGTACTTTACTCTACATACAGATGTTGGCTCTGGAAAACCAAGAGACAGAAGCCCTTTGTGAAGATTTGCAACATTTCACATATACAAAATAGTCAGCAACTATTGCAGTCCTCTGTCTTTTCTTAGATCTGGGGAGTCGATCTGATTAAAGAACCTTTACAACCTCTGTGCCCCAAACACTGTGACCCATTGACTGAGACGCCAGTGCCGGTAACCCCTGCCCAATTCCCCTTCTCCCCCACTACCAAGCTGATCATGCCTGCCCCGTCCCTGGTATTTGCACAGAATAAAGGCTCTGTATGACCAAATTAAAGTAAATGTGTCTGTCGAAGTAGATTTGTATGACCAGGTCAAAGTGCAGGGCTCTTGTTTTACCTACACACAGTTTTAGACATTCTTTTGGCAGAAAAGTATGGACAAAAGAAACAAACTTTGCAGGATGGCACCAGCATGTCTGTTGTACAAACTTTTTGCACTATAACAAGGACTGGGGCAGTAAAATGTTCCTGACCTGCTGAACAAGAACCCTATAAATTGGGGGCCCAGGGGCCCAGGTTTGGGTACCCCTTATTGATCCAAGATGTCTGAGGCTGAGAAGAGAAAAAAACAAACCAGGGAGAGAAGACAGTCAGACAGGGCATGTAAGACTAGGACAATGTGGTCTCATGAAGAAACTAAGAGCTTGGTGCTGGTGCTGGTGCTGGTGCTGGTGCTGGTGCTGGTGCTGGTGCTGGTGCTGGGGGACCTTGAGGTGTTAAGCCAGTTCGGCATCAGCGAGAGCCCAATTAATAGCTTGCATATCTACTTGGATGTTTCCAGGAGACTTGTCCAGTGGGGGCACAACAAAACAGTGGTTGAGTGAAGGGCAAAGTCCAAGAGTATGAGAGTTGTTTTCTGACGTGCACTAGAAAAGCTCATCAGACTGGCACACCCATGCATAAGGTGCCTCGTTATTGGTACCTCCAACCACTTATAGAGGTACTTGAACACCAAGTAAATAAATGAGAGGTCATCCTCTCCTGAGAAATTGCTGACCACAGGTCTGACTGTTAGTCCTGCTGCCTCAAGTGAGGGAGATGGCATCACCTCATTAGAACTGACCCCTGAAGAGACCACAGAAGAAGAGTGACCAGAGACACCGTCCTCCACAATTGGTATGTTAAGCCATGGGGAACTGACATCTGGCATCTAAACTGACACCTGAGCTTAGGATAGGTTATGATGTGAGCGGGTGGGTTAGGGGATTGCAGCCAACTGTCATGAGATGTGCAGTGGGGGGTGGGACAAAATGTTAATTCAAATCACAATTAACTGACAGATGTGGGGAATTGCATTGTCATGCAGAAAGGGCCTGGAATCTAACAACTAGGGCAGGCAGGCCTTTCTTGGTGGTTTTTCCAGAAGGCTTCTTATGCAGTCATCTGATTTCCGATGTACAGAATAATCCCCCACATTCCTTCCTTCCTATTCTCAGTTCTGTTTGATGCTCCACTGCCACTGCCGAAAAAATGCAAATCATGTACAAAACCTGAGAACGACTCCCGGAGAAATAGGATTGTCTGTGCCATCAGTACCTGAGCAGTGTGGTTGTTGAAGATAGCAAGACAGGCACGTTGAGTCTGTGGCTGAGTGTTGGCTGGCCAACGAGGCATTATAAGAGGAGGCATTCATGAAAAAAGGAGAGAGAAAGGCAGTCCAGCTCACAAATGTAGAAAAGCAGAAACGTAGAATTGCTTATGTGCAGTGAAAGTAGGTGAGTATTGCTAATTGTTGGTCATCTCCCTTTTGTTGAGTTATGCGAAAACAATGCCTATGGATACTTCTGTCTTGTAAAAACAGTCCTGTAATGAAAGTTGTTACATATTGCCTGAGGTTTACAAAGCTGAAGAGTACTGCTTCTTGCTAATGGTTACCTTGAACATTCTGAAATGGTTGGATTGTTATTTATGTAAGTTAGGGTGAATACATCATGAAGGTTAATTATACAAAATACAATTTTCTGTCAGTTTTCCTTCAATGGGATTGGCCTTCACGGGGATCATCAGGCCAGGGTCCCAGGCTTTGTTCCTAGCTTGTTGTCACCACTGCCAATTAAATAGTTGTTTGAAAAAGCAGGAAAGGTAGTTTAATCTGTTTTACTGGAAAAAACAGTAAATCCTCAAGTGGCAACAGCATAGCACATGGAGGTAGTGGGGGGCGGGTACTGGGGTTGTGAATGAGGGCTACTGCTAGGGCCAGGTACTATGGGTCAGGTTACAGGGTGGGTTGGGGTGAAAGGGACTTGGTAGTGGGGGTCTACTACAGACCCCCACACTAGGGGGATGAGTTAGACCTAGAGTGCTCGAGACAGCTCTCAAGGCAGCGTGCTCAAAGGACCTGGTCATCATGGGTGACTTTAACTTCCTAGACATCTGCTGGGAGAAACAGGCTGCCAGATCTGCCCGTTCATGAAAGTTTCTAACTTCCTTACAGAACTTTCACCTATTGCAGGAGGTACATGTTCCCACTAGGAGAAATGCGTTACTAGACTTGGTACTGGCCACAGGGGATGACTTGGTGGGGGATCTGCACGTGCAAGGTAACTGAGAGGATAGTGACCATCTATTGATAGGGTTCTCTATCTGGAGAAAGGTGGGGAAGATAACTAATACGGCGGAAGCGCTAGACTTCAGGAAGGCCAACTTCAACAATCTCAGGGGATTAGTTAGGGAGGGACTGACTGGTAAAAGCCTTGGAGAGATGGGAGTCTATGAAGAGTGGGCATTTCTCAAGGGACTAATCCTGCAGGCACAGAAAAGGACCATCCCACTACACATAAAAGGGAGCAAAAAAGCAAAGAACCTCTCTTGATGGAGTAGGGAAATCCAGGAGAGCCTGGATGGAAAAAAAGAGGCCAAGAGGTTGTGGAAGCAGGGGGCTGCCACCAAGGAGGAGTATACCTGCTTGGCTTGAGCTTGCAGGGAAACAGTGAGGAGAGCCAAAGCAGAAATGGAGCTTAGGCTGGCAGCAAAAGTTAAGGATAGCAAAAAGAATTTCTTTAAGTACATAGGAAAAAAAGAAGGTGCAGGGTAACCTAGGGCCCCTTCAGGATGAACTAGGCCAACTGGTAAGAAATAGGATGGCCAAAGCAGAGCTTCTAAATGATTTCTTTGCATCTGTGTTCCTGGACACAAATACAAGTACGCGTCCCTTTGGGACCTTAGGTAAGCCCAGTATAGATACCAACCAACCAACTGTTCATGATGACCTAGTAAAGGGGCACCTGAAGGGGTTGAATATATTTAAATCAACAGGTCCTGATGATCTTCATCCTAGGGTACTTAGGGAATTAGCTGGAGTCATAGTGGAGCCACTAGCACAACTGTTTGAGCACTTGTGGTGCTCAGGACAGGTCCCGAAGGATTGGAAAAGGGCCAACATGTCCCCTATTTTCAAGAAGAGGAGGAAGAAGGAACCAGGTGACTATAGGTCGGTTAGTCTCACCACTATCCTTGGCAAGACTTTTGAGAAAATTGTTAAGGATCACATCTGTGGGGGAACAATGGTAAAATGATGCTAAGGGGCAATCAGCATGGGTTCATAGCAGGCAGATCCTGCCTGACTAACCTGGTTTCACTTTATGACTGGGTCACAAAATGCTTGGATGAAGGAATAGAGATAGATGTTATTTGCTTAGATTTTAAAAAGGCCTTTGTCACAGTGTTACACCCAATTCTTATAAATAAACTAAACAGTTGCAGTGTAGATTATTACACAGTCCAGTGGGTAGAAAATTGGCTTATGGGATGCACCCAGAGTGGTGGTGGATAAGTCAGTTTCTACCTAGAGAATTGTAGGCAGCAGAGTCCCCCAAGGCTCTGTCCTGGGATTGGTACTATTCATTATCTTCATTAGTAACTTGGACAAGGGAGTAGAAAGCACCCTGTCCAAATCTGCTGACGAAGACAAACTATAGTGGGAGGTATACAAACTAGATGGGAGGAAGTGAATCCAGGCTGATTTGGACAGCCTGGGGAAATGGGCCGAACAGAATAGGATGCAGTATAACAAGGATAAGTGTCATGTGTTGCACCTGGGGAGGAAGAATCATCAACACTCCTATAGCCTGGGAGGTACCATTTTAAGTAGCATAACTGTGAAAAGGGATCTTGGAGTTGTAGTCAAGTACAAAATGAACATGAGTCACCTGTGTGATGAGGTAATAAGTAAAGCTAACCACACCCTTTCCTGCATAAATAGGTGCATCACAAACAGGTCTAGGGAGGTGATACTTCCCCTCTATGTAGCATTGGTGAGGCCACAGCTGGAGTATTGCGTCCAGTTTTGGGCACCGTACTTCAGGAGGGATGTGGATGGCTTAGAGATGGTTCAGAGGAGGGCCACTCATCTAGTTAAAGGCCTACAGAAAAATCCCTATGTGGACCAATTGGGAGACCTGAACCTCTGCAGCCTTGTGGTTGCCTATAAACTCTTTGTGTGTGGGGGGGGGTAGCAAGAAATAGGGGATACAATGTTTACCGGGGCACCTGTCAGGTTAACTAGACATAATGCCTGCAAACTGGAAGACAGCAACTTCAGATTGGACATCAGGAAAAAAAAATCTTTACAATGAGGGTTGCCAAAATTTGGAATAACTTCCCAGAGAGGTGATGCTGTCCCCTTCCTTGGAGGTATTTAAAAGGAGATTGGACAGACCCCTAGCTGGGGTCATGGCATGGCCTGGATCCATTTGGTGTGTTTTGGGCTGCAGGAAGTTGGCTTCTGCTAATGAGGTTAGCAAGGTTCAGTGCTTGTTTGAATTTACAAACCATTTTTCACATGCCTAGGTCGCAAGTTAGGGCCAGCAGGATGGAATGAGGCTGTGCAATTGTGACTGGCATGGCAGTGCAAGGAACCATGGCAGCTACAGGCTGGCTGCACTCAGTGTCAGGAGTGGGCAGGTGCCAGTTGCAATAATGGAACCTCACCTGCTGCCATGAGTCTGAGTGGGACAGGGATGATGACCTTGTGCAACCACAAATGGTGCGGTGGCCAGCACAAGGCAGCTACAGGCTGCATGCACTCATTGCTATGACAAGCTGTGTTCCATTTGCTCTGTCTGACTGAAAGGCAAATCAAAGCAGTCCATGGCACCCCCCCCCCATAGACACACAAGTGATTCATTCCTGGATTGAACCTGGGGCAGAGTAACTATGCCATTCTCATTAAAGGCTGCTGGCTGCCATGGGTCTGACTGTGGGGTGACCTTGTACAATCGTGAATGGTGCAGCAGCCAGCACAAGAAAAAAAAAAAAGCAGCAGCTATGGGCTGTGTTCAGTCAGGCACAGCACCGTTGTCACCCCGACCAGGGCATGAGTGGTGGCGGCATGGGTGTCCATAGAAGAGAATGAACAGTGATTCATGTTGGGCTGGGTGGACTGCAGCATCTGGTGTGCACCATCTGGTGTCCAAAGAAACACATTACACCCAGTTATCCAAACAGGGCAGCTAACCTCTCCATTAATAACTGCAATTCAAAGCAACATCTGCTGGACAAAGGGGTGAACTACAAAAAAGTTGCATTGCCATCTGGTGGACAAAGAGGCTCATTACAAGTCTTTGAGTGCATTTCTGTTTACACGCATGGACACAACAATTTGTGGCAATGCAAAGAAAACTATGTCCAGATGAGTTTTACTTTAGTGTGCCAAAAATACTTTTAAAAGCATCAGGAAAACTCATACGTGCAAACAGTAGTGCCACTGAAACACAAGAATGGGCAAAAATAGTGATGTGTACAAGAGCCCTAAATGCTTCATTTAGGGTTGTATATTCCTCTGTGGACATCAAGAGTTTAAAAGTCAGAAGTCTTTGTTACACATTGCACTTCAAGCTGTTCAAATGTTGATCAGTGCTAGTGCTAGCTCAAGTTTGGAGCAGTGACACCTGAAGGCTAGACTGTGACCCACCTTGCCACTAGAGGGCTGATGAGCAGGGGCCTGACTAGGGACATGGCTTGCCACTACAGGACTGGTGAGCCAGGACAGGCTTCTACCCTGCTCTTGGTGGGGGTGGGCAGGAATATTAAACTGTGAGCAGAGAGTTAATGTGATGGGGGCGGGCAATGAAACTCCTCTGGAAAGGAAATGGGGGTGTGGGAAGGGTGGTAAAGTAAAGTGAAATCAAGTCAGCCGGCCACTTGAGGATAAACTAAGAAGTAATAATAAAATACATAAATAAAAATAAAGAGGAAAATGAAAAAAGTTCTCATATTTAATAAACTGGGATTTGGGATTGGGTTATGAGGGGGGTGCTGGCTGTATTTCCTAGGCTGGCGCAGAGGTAGGAGCGGTGAGGGAGGGTACTTCTGAGAGACCTACTGCCCTGCCCTGGAAAGGAAGTCCCAGCTCATGGGGACCCAATCTGGGCCCCTGCCCTGTTTCCCCCACCCCGCCACCTCCTAGATTCTGC
This sequence comes from Crocodylus siamensis, assembly GCF_052110815.1. Taxonomy (NCBI): domain Eukaryota; kingdom Metazoa; phylum Chordata; order Crocodylia; family Crocodylidae; genus Crocodylus; species Crocodylus siamensis. Next base: position 159,876,836 of record NC_143397.1, on the reverse strand, counting down.
TTCTCGAACCATCTGTGCCCTGCAACCTGGCTATCTGGCATTTGCTCTGCAGGCTGTTTGCTTGGGGTTGCACCCCTGGGATTGGGAAGGTCACATGTCTGGTGGGGGAGGGGGAGTTGGCTTGGTGCCAGATCTACCTTCTGGGCAGTAGAGTTCAGGGCGTGGAAAGTTTGTCCACAGAGAACAGAAGGGCAGGGCAGGGGACACTGCATCCTGGGATGCTGGAGGAGTGCAGCTCATCTGTGGGGAGTGGCTACACACTAATGAAACAGATGCTGGGTAACACAGGTCAGAGACAAACCTGCCCTGGAGTGGTGGAACTTTAAGCCTCCTAAAGGCTTAAAAACTAGTTTCAGGTGTTAATGTGTGGACAATCCAGGGGTTAAAAGCTACAGGAACTACCTAAAATTAATGTGTAACAAGGCCCACACATTGCTTTTCTGAGTATCACAGCACTCAAGTCCCTTGTGGAGCAACATGAAATTATGTAAGCAAGCTTACTTAAGAGTTAAAATTTCTGGGAAGCAAGACAAAAAGATGACTTCTGTTATTCCAGAAGGAAGATCTGTGAGTGTTAAGCACATATTAGTATCAGAATGTCTAAATGAGGAGATACAATACCCTCTACAAAGTGATGCAGATGCACACAGTACAGTTCAGTACATTACAAGGGGACTGGAAAAGTTTTCAGACTTCAGTGGAACAGAAGCAAAGAAAACAGGAAGAGGGATTATCCACTAGCAAATTGATTGTTATTTTCTGAAACAGCTTAACTGAATACTTAGCAAACCATAAATGCTCTGTCTTTGACTGACAAGAGTAGCAGGTGATGTGCATGGCATAATGTCAGAACGCAGCCAGCAAGTTTATTATTAATGGTAGACCTATTCTAAGACAGTGTTCATCTCAGGTTGTTGACTGAAGAGAAACATCATTGATAAGGAAAACTGGAGTGAGGACATATTTTACAGGACAGAGTTCAAGGAAAGGATCTCCATTATCCAGCATTCAACTTAGATCAAAATTGCTGGCAAAAGAGACAAAACCAGAGAGGAAGAGTGATGGGGTGGAGGTAAGTGGAAAGAAGAATTAAGGAATTTTCTCTCTATACATTACTAAAGTAATTATGACATGTACATACTCATGGTACTATCCAGGTATAAAGTTAATGTGATATTTGCTACCGGGTATACATTTTCAACTATTGTTACATTGATAATCTGGTCCATAAAAGTCCGTATCATTTATATCCCATGTACTGTACCTACATTACTATGTAAAGGGCTGAATCACACGTACATAAGTGGAAAACTCTTCACTTCGGATCATCGTGATTTTTTTTTCCCTGATGGGCAATTAACAAACTATCAAGCAAGTAGAATTGACATGCATAAATCACCCTGATATCATAGGGAAGGTACTGCTGGTGGAAAAAATTCTCCACAAGGATATCCTCAGAATCAGTGCTCAGTCCACTCCACTGCCCTGTGGCCTACACCTCCTTGTACCAGTTGCCTTTTGAGACAAGATGCAAGACTTGCCAGGGTTTTCTGGTGTTGTTTCTTAAGGATGGTGAGAGTATTGAGCCACAACATCAGTAACGTACTGCTTTGTTACTGAATTAGATTGCTAGAGGGAGACGCTGTTGTAAGTCTGTGTTATTATTCCATTGAAAGATCAGTAATGGCTGCCAGAGCTCTTGGATGGTGCCTTTCTGGCAACAGATCTTCAAAAACACATGAAGCAGCTAGACACAAGCTTCCATTACCTTTCAATGGAAAGTGAGTAGCTAATTACCATTTTAAACTTTTAGAATTTTTCCAAATTTGTTTTCCAAAAAAGAATGGATCCCACAGTGTCTTCTTTGTAATGCTATTCAGCACATAAAAATCAAAACATATATACAAGTAGGCAGGCTGTTTATTGTCTCAACAAGAAACTAGTATTCATTTTGTAAGAAGGAATATTGGTGCGCACACACATACACAAAATTAGAGGTTGTCAAGTTGCTTCATAATTACCAGCTTCCCTTGTGCAAAGAAAATGTCTTAGTTATTTTACAGTTAGCAGTGTCTATAAATAAACTTCCATTCTCACTAAGCCCATTCAAGTGTTGATGTTATGGTGGCGTAATTTGGAAGGAGTATTGTACCATCCTTTGGTTATTTAGTGGTTACTCTCTTGATATAATCGTATGATATAAACATAATTATGTTAGCTTAAGAGAAATAGCTATTCTTCTCCCCAGACTCCATAAGAATTACCTGCTGATATAATTGGTATTATATAAAACAATATGTATAGGAGAACAAAAAAAAAAGATTTCATAGACATAGACATTAGGGCTGGAAGGGACCTCGGGAGATCATCGAGTCCAGCCCCCTGCCCAAAGGGCAGGAAGTCAGCTAGGGTCATAGGATCCCAGCAAGATAAGCATCCAATTTACTCTTGAAGGTGTTCAATGTAGGTGCTTGAACCACCTCCGCTGGCCGACTGTTCCAGACCTTGGGGGCTCGGACAGTAAAGAAATTCTTCCTTATGTCCAGCCTGAAACGGTCTTGCAGGAGTTTGTGACCGTTCAACCTCATCATCCCTTGGGGCGCTCTGGTGAACAGACGTTCCCCCAGATCCTGGTGGTCACCCCTGATAAACTTATAGGTGGCCATCAGATCACCCCTGAGCCTATGCTTTTCCAGGCTAAAGAGCCCCCTGGCTCTCAGCCTGTCATTGTAAGATCTGTTTTCCTGACCTCTGATCATGCGCGTGGCTCTCCTCTGGACTCTCTCAAGCTTCTCCACATCCTTTTTGAATTGTGGAGCCCAAAACTGGACGCAGTACTCCAGCTGCGGCCTCACCAAGGCTGAGTACAAGGGGAGAATGACGTCCCGGGATTTGCTCGAGAAGCATCTATAGATGCACGCCAGCATTTTGGTCACTGAGAAAGAGAAAGAGAGAGAATCCTTGTCCATGAATAATTTTATCCACTATTGTGAAAGGTAGCACGTACAATAAATATGAATGAAAATGATTGATTATGGTGTGAACCTCTACATTTTCCAGTGTATTTTCTTTGTTTGTGTATACCACTAGTTTAACTGTTGTCTCAATCTGTGTCCTGTTTTCTTTGTGTAGATCTTTCAAAAAGCAATGGAAAAGTTGTTATAAACTAGGAAGAGGTACAAAAACTGGCAATAGATTTAAGAACAAGTTTACTTAATATAGTATTTAGCTTTTTTTTTAAAAATCTTGATTTCAAGTTTATTGTGATCTTTTAAAGTTGTTATTACAAAATATAAGAGCCCTGTACATGAGAAGGAATGATTTAGTTGAATGGTATCAGTACACTGCCATTGCTTTGTAACCTAAAAACCCTGTAAAGCAACACAACATAAACCTTTACCTCATACTATTTTCTCTTTCTTCATGAGTAGCTCAGTGCAAGTCTGGCTTCACTCTTTCTATTTTCTGATTCAGTCTATGAGACCTAAACAGAAAAAGTCAATATTCAAGCAGTCTCAGTGCAAGCTTATTACAAAGTAGAAGGAAGTGAACGCTGCACTGTAGTCTGTGATAATCACACCCACCATAACTGACCACTCTTTGATTTGAAGCTCCACATCCAAGGTAAGATTTTACATGAGGGGGAAAAATACTACCTGCCATATAATGCATCACTGCTAATGGCATCTAATTTATTAAAGAACTATTTCTGTCTCTACATATTTAACTTTAGAGGGGAAAAATCTCACATAAAACACTTTATCTTTGGGAGAAAATGTATTCAGACATCATGATTTATTTCTTCTCATTTAAAAAGGTGAAGTGACTTATCTTCATCAAAATACATCATGACAACTTAAGTTGTGCTGCAAAAACTATAGGATTCACAGAGCAAGTGATTTTAGGAGATAATGGGATGGAAGGATTTTCGTTTTTATTTTGTCTGTGCAAATTAATTGAAGATTAGAAATCCTTGCTTTTAACACTTTATAGGTCCAAATGAAACCTTGGGGATGTGAGGGCATTTATTTTATATATTAAAGTAGTCTTGTAATGTCTAATAATGGGTGGGTGGTTGTCACTGGATTTTAAGTGTCCACATGACAAAGACGTGCAACAGTGAATTCGAAAGTTCAAGAGACAAAACAAGCATTGGTCATATGTCTACAGATGCTTCAAATAGGTTAAACTGGTAATCATGTTACTTTTCTTCTTGATTACCTTTTGTGACTTCCCATTTTCCTTAGAAAAATTTTCCAAGCTAGATGTAGCAAGAATAAAATATATTACTGTATATTTTTGTGTGGTTCAAGTATATGCTGTTGCATATAAAAATGGTATAATCCTATATCAGAAAATAGGAAAAGGTATTGTGGAGGACATTTAGTATAACCTTGCTTAAACTGGCATAAGCATCATCTTATTATATACACAGCCTTAATTTTTTGGAAGCAGATGCTTCTAGCATTATCTTGTTACATGATATGTTCTATGCCATCTAGAGACAGAAACAGAGCAAAGCACTTCACATTTTGTATTAGCTGAGCATTCCTACAATTCATTTATAGTTTCTGTTGACAAGACCATTTCTACACAGCTCTACTTTGTTTTTGAAGATTTGACAGTTTTGCTTGTACTATAAAGAAGGGACTATAACAAGTTGGTAGATGGTGGCTGAGTGAAATCAGCACGCAAAAGATATAGAGTCTTTGTTATCTCTCCATGCACACAGGTCTGCCTGCATGAACTGATGGTAATAACACTGAAATTGTGCATGAAAAAATACCAATGTTTCTCTGTGTGGACCAGATTGTGTCCATAGATGTTGGCAGAGTTGAGAGAACTAAGAGAATATGTCACCAGCTACTAAAGGCTTAAGGTGCAAGCAGATGGAAATAGATGATTGAGTTGGGAAGGAATTATGTATTTTGGGGAGAAGTTTTAAAGTTAAGCCCTACCGACTTTTGAGAGTAAGGTTTAAAAAACAAAAACAAACAAGAACAGACCTTTTTGTGAGCTACAAATAGGAAAGTGTGATGCCTATGGCATGCTTGCAAGTAAGGAGGTATAACTAAGAGCAAGAGTGAGGTAAAATAAGAAATTTCAACCACTGCAGAAGAGAAAGTCAGGCTCTTGGGAACACGTATAGTAGGGGGTCACGTATACATAGGTAAGCCCTCCACTGGCTTCATCTTTATGACTGTAAAGTGCTATAGCAATTTTTGTTGGAACTTGTGTTTCCCTTCATCTGTCAAGATCAAACATCTGTCAACAATCTGCTGTCAGATTTGCCCAGGATCTTTCCATTCTCAGTTCACTGCATTCATGTATACAATCCATAGCAAGGGAAGCCAAATGTCATATTTCGGGTGTTGTGAAGGCAAAGAAGATAATAAACAGCATGAAGTTGACTCCAAGCCCTGCAGTAGTTTTATCTGGCATAACTCCTAAAGAGTTTTTTTCATTGCTCTCCCCACCACAAGTCCTATCACTTTTTCCTATAATTAGAATGTTTTCTGGTCTCTGCTTCTTTTATCATTTTGAAAAGCTTGTGGGGAATGTAATGGCATTGGAGGGATGTGTTATATACAACAATGAATAATACTTAATTGCTTATAAATAGATACAATAATGTTCTGGGTGTGATTAAAACAATCTGCATAGGTTCAGTAAAAAAATAGCATCAGTGGTTTGGAAAGGACTTATGACATGAACACCAAACAGTATTTCTCAGAGAATATTCCACTGAAAAGCTGTCACACCAAAATCTTCAGATGTAAAATTTTTAGACTAGCATTCATCCCATCAAGAGTTTGCAGCACTTACACAAATTCTAATGAAAAATAAAGTGTATTTTTATGGGGGGGAGGGGGTTCAGAGAGTAAAGGGGGGAAAGAGGGCAGAAAAAATATACAAGATGACCCAGGATATTTGCATTCTCTGAATTGATACAAATCACAGCAGTGCATTTATAATCTGCAGGTGATGGCTCTGTAGGACACAACAAAATAATGAAGCACATTCACAGATTCTTATCACTGAAAGTAAGACAATGATACTGACATGATTGTATACATGAAGAATATAGGACAGGTTTATCTTAACACCAATATGGAACTCATGTGGTTTTAAAATCTGAAAAGAAAACATTATAAGCAGCTGTAAGCCGGTGTCTTCTCAGCACTGGCCACTTGACTCAGTGTTTTCCTCCTCTCACTTTCCTGCCATGCCTTGATGGGAGAAAAAAGAATACAAGGTGGGGAGGAGGGTGACAGCGAGTCATGTGACAATGGACATTTGGTGCTCTGGTCTCCACTACAAGGTTCCACCACCCCTTATACCCTGTCCATACCTTACCTGCATCCAAGTAATCCAAATAGCTTCCTTGTTGAGTACAGGGACCTTCACCCAGCTTCCCTCTTCAGTGGGTATCTGTTATTAGATTTCCTTTATTATTCTCTCTTGATTAATCATTTCATTTTTGGAAGACAAAATTGGCATGTTGTCAGGATATTTTTTCCTTTTTGTTTCTGACAAACTCTTTCCTATTGCTTTTTATCATGGAAAATATGCAGTCCAGAGGTATTATTTGCCATAAATCAGCATAACTTCCCTGAAGTCATGTATTATTTTTAATTTACATTTCTGCTTCATCTAGAAACCCTAGTTATAGTCTCAGGACAAATACAGAACAAAAAGACAACCCTTACTATCCAAAAAGATTATAAAGGTGAATCATAGATTCATATAAAATTAGGGTTGGAAAGGGTCTTAGGAGGTCATCTACTCCAATCCCCAGATCAAATGAGGATTATGCCCAACTAGATCATCCCAGCCAAAGCTTTGTCTAGATGGGTCTTAAAAACCTCCAAGGATAAAGATTCCACAAAATTTCTGGATAACCTGTTCCAGTGTTTCACTACCTTCCTAGTGGAAAATATTTTCATATTATCCAACCTAAACTTCCCTTGCTACAACTTGAAAATATTGCTCCTTGTTCTGTCATACGCCACCACTGAAAACACTCCAGATCCATCCTGTTTGTAATCTCCCTTCAGATAATTGAGGGCTGCTATTAAAGCCCCTCTCAGTCTTCTCTTCTCTAGACTAAATAAATTCGTTTCCCTCAGCCTCTCCTCAGAAGTCATGTGACCTAACCCCCAAATCATTTTTGTTACCCTCTGCTGGATTCTCTCCAACACGTCCACATCTTTTCTGTAGTTGGGGGCCCAAAACTGGATACAGTACTCCAACTTCAGGCATGGACTCACCAGTGCTGAATAGCAGGGGATAGTCACTTCCCTTGATCTGCTGGCAACGTTCCTTCTGATGCAGCCCAGTATGCCATTAACCTTCTTTGCAGCAAGGGCACACTATTGGCTCATATTCAGATTACTGTCCACCGTAACTCCCAGGTACTTTTCTGCAGGGCTCCGGTTTAGCCAGTCAGTCCCCAGCCTGTACTGGTACATGGAATAAGATCATTTAGCCTAGTTGTGGATTTTCTCTTTAAAGAAAAAAGAAAGAGAGAGAGGGAAGAATCTTCAGAGATTTTATAACTATACCATTTCAAGTCAAAATATTCAGGGCAATATAGTATAGTTTATTTGTTATTAAAACAGTTAAGAGTGTATAAAATAATGAAATATGCAAACAAGATGAGGTTGGTGAAGAACAGAAAAAGAAATATGGGGAAGTCAACAATGACTTTCCTTTCATTGGTAGGGAGAGGAAAAACTTTGTCATCCTAAATGATGTTCATTGTAAGGTTACTTTTCAAGCCAGGGTTATCCTTAATTTTGTCTTCTTGGTAGATGTTTTCAAATAAAGACACCCAATACCCAAATGACTTCCAGTTTGAGTTAGGCATCTATGAGAGGAGAAACAGAGAGTATTTAGAAAGGCATAACTGGCAGCTAATCACCATTTTTATTGTCCTTGTGAATGAGATGCTTCTTTGCATTTAAAACTCTCTCCATTTCTTTCCTCTGGTGCCAGTGATGCATCAGAATACCCTTTTTTCATTGTGTGTATTGTACAAACTACTTTCTCTCCCAACACACTCCCTAATAACTCTTTCAGGTTTGGACACGTGAAATGTTTCTGATGCCGTAGAAGACTGACAGGAATTAATCAACTAATACAAACACAGTCAATGAAATTTCAGAGCAACATAGCTAAATGGGATCAGAACTCAACCAGTTTTGCTCCTGCCTCATATATAAGGGTGCGGTCTCAGTACCGTCTTTATCAGACTGTCCTCTCCCTTTTGAGATAGCAATCTTTACAGAAGCTCCAGCCAACTGCTTTTAGCGTATCTTGTTTCCTGCTTGCATTAACAACTTCATCACTACTTGGTGCACAAGACACATCAGACCCTCAGAACAGCATTTAGGTTTCACGAAAGGGCCTGAAAGAACTGAGTTATAGTAGCTGGGATGACAAAGTCAAAAAACATGAAATTGTTTTTGCTTTCTGATGAAGCAGCAGGAATGAGTTAATATTCTTAAAAGGAAAATCTCTACTTGTTTTGCATTCAGGCTGGCAAAGAAATATATACTTCTTACTTTGAAATCAGTGACTCAGATTTCAATGAATAAAGTCACTGCCTTAGAAAAATCCATACAAGAAAGAATTGTTTTGGTACGCACAAAAGTATTGCAAATAAGGATGTACATAAGCATCATCAGCTTTGTGCAAGATTCACAGAAGAGTTTGCAAGCATCATTGAAAATCCATAACAGCTTTTTGGATGGCTTGTTTCTGTACTTTTAAAACATTTTATTTTTAAAGGTATTTATGATTATGTTCATTATAAAGTCAGCACAATGAACTAAAATTGGTATGGAACAAATGTGTGCAAGAGGATGGAGTGATGCTTTTCTCAACTTAGTCCACACAAGACATGAGTCACCAAAACAAGATAGTCATAAGAGATTGTGTAGATGATAAAAATATGACCTCACAATTCCCTAAACCCCAGTGAGCTCCTTAAAGTGGCTGCAGCCAAGCAGGACTTGAATATATCCATGAAATCTGATGGACTCCTTGGGCTTTGCTCCTACTTAATTGGGGAGGGAGAATATATTGTCTCATTCCCTAAATGTCATCTACTGGTTGCATCAAAATTAGCTGTTCTCATGGCATACTATTACCTGGGACCCCTCATCTCCTTTCCTAGAAGTAAAGAAATAGTCAATGATAATAATGTTGGAACACATAGCCACAATGAATAAGGCAGGTTTGAGATACTGACACATTTTGGTATCTGTTACATTTGGTCCACATTTTGAGGTTTCCTTCAAAGCCCAAAATACTAATTTTTTTCAGTTAATTTATCTTCATCTATACACAGAAAGACAGAGACAGAGAGACAGAGAGGGACAGAGTCTCAGGAAGACTGCAACTTCAGAAAAGTGCCTTATCTGAATTAAATACGACTTTTGCTGGATCAGTCTCAAAACATCAGAACTCAAATTTCAGCTCAACCTTTTAGTCCTTTAGAATTTTAAAGACAAGGATACATGTCCTTTGAATTCCCAGCTATGTCTCTTCACTTTTAAGTATTGTCTTTTTTTCACTTTTCAGCTGGTCCCTTAAATTGAACTAGCTGCATGGTACATATCAGTTTCAGGGGACAAACCTGTAACATTCTGCATTCATGCAGAGAGAACAAGTACAAGAGAGAAAGGATGCGCATATGAGCCACTCAAAAGCACAATTAAAGCAGTCAGCAGCAATGGATTGTGGCAGGGATATCATACTGAGGCTGCAATTGGTGAATGTAATGGGACCTGTCTAAGAAGGTGGCAGCCAGACTGATTCCACTGTGCCTACTCTGGTCTCCCAGGACTACTGCCTTTCCTTGCTTGCCACACTCCCTTAGATATCCTGTGTATATTTGGGAAGCTGCCCTTAGAGAATCAGAGTTGAACCCTGGAGCTCTTCTTTCATTGGCCTCATCGGGGGAAGGGGAAGATGAGGGCAGAGGAAGCCTTGGACCACTACACCAAGCAGCACCCACAAGTATAGCCCAGCCTGGACTGATGAGCGGAACATATACACAGGTAAGCAACAGGGACCAAGGCAATGCTGAGATTAGGGGGCCAATGCACACATCTTCAGGAGGCCTCAAATGCCTCTACACAAATGCTTGTAGTATGGGAAACAAGCAGGAGGAACTTACCCTCCTGCTAGCTGACACCAACCCGGACATAGTGGGGCTCACTGAAACATGGCAGGACCCAACGCATGACTGAGTGGTGAATATAAAGGGCTCTAGGCTGTACAGGAGGGACAGGACAGGGATGAAAGGTCGGGGTGTGGTGCTCTACATTAAGGAGGAATATACATCCTCATCAAGTAGCAGAGTCAGAGGAGGGGCACACTGAATTGCTCTGGGTTAGAATACAAGGCAGTCGAGGGGAAAGAGACTTAATGGTGGGGATCCACTACAAACCGCCCAACCAAGGGGAAGAGCTAGACCAGGAATTCTTAAGTCAGCTCATGGAGATAGTTAGGTCAAAGGACGTGGTCATCATGGGTGACCTGAACTTTCCAGACATCTCTGGGAAGAGCAGTCAGCCAGATCTGACCACTCATGTAGGTTCCTAGCCAAAATGCAGGACCTCCATCTAACCCAGGAGATGCACAGCCCCACCAGGGGAGACACATTGCTGGACCTAGTGCTGGCCATGGGTGACGACCTAGTGAGGGGGCTGCGGGTGCTCGACCACCTGGGTGACAGCGATCATCGCCTGCTGGAATTCACCATCCAGCGCAAGGTGACAAAGGCCTGCAGCAAGGCAGCAGCCCTAGATTTCAGGAGGGCGGACTTCAATGAGCTAAGGAGAATAGTCGAGGAAGCACTGAGATCCTAGAGGAGGGGGAGCCAGGTGTCCAAGAAGAGTGGTTGCTCCTTAAAGAGACAGTCCTCTAAGCCCAGAGGGAGGTAATCCCAACACGGATCACAGGGAGCAGGAAGGCACAAAAGCCCCCATAGCTCACCAAAAGCATCCAGGAATGTCTTTTAGCTAAAAGGGAGGCGTACACCCAATGGAAAGAAGGGGCCGTCACCAGGGAGGATTATATTGTGGTTGCTCGAGAATGCAGGGGGGCAGTCAGGAAGGCCAAGGTGAAGATGGAACTGGGACTAGCTACCCGGATCAAGGACAACAAAAAGTCCTTTTTTAAATATATAGGGGGCAAAAAGAAGGTATCGGGTAACGTGAGGCCCCTGCAAGACACGCTGGGAAATTCGGTCATCACACCAGATGACAAAGCTAACCTATTTAATGACTTCTTTGCCTCCATTTTCCTGAGCAGGGACTGGATCAGCCCCTCCCACTGGGTCCCCCACAGGCCCCAGGGGAGGCGCACCTAGGCCAAGGGTCAGGGAGGATCTAGTCAGGGAACTTCTGGAGGGACTGGATGTATTTAAATCAGCTGGTCCAGATGATCTCCACCCCAGAGTGCTGAGGGAATTAGCTGAGGTCATTGTGGGACCCCTGGTATGGCTTTATGAGCACTCATGGTGCTCTGGTGTGGTACTAAAGGACTGGAAGAGGGCCAGTGTGGTTCCCATCTTCAAAGAAAGGGAGGAAAAAGGACCCGGGAAACTATAGGCCAGTTAGTCTTACCTCAATTATGGGTAAGCTTTTTGAGAGAATTATTCTGGCACATGTCCACAAGGGGCCAGCAGGGGACATTATGCTTAGGGGCAACTAACAGGGGTTCATTAGAGGCAGGTCCTGTCCTACCAACCTGGTGGCCTTTTACGACCAGGTCACCAAATTCTTAGATGCAGGGGTAGCAGTGGACATAGTCTTTCTGGATTTTCAGAAGACCTTCGACACTGTCTTTCACCCCGTTCTCATTAAGAAACTGGGGGACTGTGGTGTCAACACCCACACAGTCAAATAGGTCACCAACTGGCTGGAGGGCCGCACCCAGACAGTGGTAGTGGATGGGTCATATTAGACCTGGAGGGATGTGGGCAGTGGGGTTCTGCAGGGCTCAGTCCTCGGGCCCACACTGTTCAACATTTTCATCAGTGGCTTGGATGAGGGGGTAAAAAGCACCATGTTCAAATTTGCTGACAACACTAAGATGTGGGGGGGTTGTGGACACCCTAGAAGGAAGGAATAGGCTACAATCAGACCTAGACAGGTTACAGGGGTGGGCAGATGAGAATAGGATGAGATTCAACACTGACAAGTGCAAGGTGATGTACCTGGGGAGGAATAATCAGCACCATACCTACAGGCTGGAGAACTTCCTTCTCGCCATTGCAGAAGCAGAAAAGGATCTTGGAGTCATCATTGATGCCAAGATGAATATGGGCCGGCAGTGTGGGGATGCAGTCAGGAAGGCCAACCGCACCTTGTCATGCATCCACAGATGCATCTCAAGCAGGTCCAGGGAGGTGATACTCCCCCTCCATGCGGCACTGGTCAGGCTGTAGCTGGAGTACTGCATCCAGTTCTGGGTGCTGCACTTCAAGACGGATGTAGACAACATGGAGAGGGTCCAAAGGAGGTCCACTCACATGGTCAGGGGTCAGCAGGGCAGGCCCTATGTGGAGAGGCTAAGGGACCTGAACCTATTTAGCCTCCACAAGAGAAGGCCTGTTACAAAATAGTCAGCAAACAGTGGGGACCAGCAGGCATTGGGGGAGTCCCTGTTCCCCCGAGCACTACCAGGAGTGACTAGAAATAATGGTTACAAGCTGGCAGGGGGTAAATTCAGATTAGACATCAGGAGGTGCTACTTCACTGTCAGGGGGGCTAGGATCTGGAACCAACTTCCAAGCGAAGTGGTGCTGGCTCCTACCCTGGGGGTCTTTAAGACAAGGCTTGACAATCACCTTGCTGGAGTTGTGTGACCCCAGTTCTTTTTCCTGCCATGGCAGGGGTCGGACTTGATGATCTGCTCAGGTCCCTTCCAACCCTACTAACTGTGAAACTATGAAATTATTCCTAAACCCCGTCTCTCTCTCTCTCTCTCAGTTGTGGCCCTACAGGTTTTATTTATGCTTCAGGGTACTAATCATCATAGGGGCATTAATTATGGCCTCCACTGCCCCTACAGTCATGTTCATGCCTCACAGATCTTGCTCTCATTCCTGTACTGGGCCATCTCTTCCCTGCCTTCACCTCCACTCACCCAGTCCTCCAGGTCCCTGACTGTTGCAAAGCTGCTGCCTTTGGTCTCAGACCACTGGTCTTCAGCCGCTGTAGGGCCGTATGCATAAAGTAGCCCTCAGGCATTCTTTGTGGCCTCCAAACCACCCTTATAGCCACAACCCAAAACCTCTAGTCAAACAGAACACAAACATAGACTCCCCAGTCTCACCTAAACTCAAACCCACCTTTGGGTCTACTCTTCATACCTTTGTTAGACCCTCATCCCCACTCAGCTGGTACTCTCCCTTCCCCAGCTTGCAGTTTCTCCTGTCTCCCAACTTTGGCTGATAGGACCTCCCCTCTTCTTCCTGAGGTTAGGACCAGTCTGACCACTCTGCCTTAGAAATCCAGGTTTATATCACTTCAGCTTTTCTTCTTCCACCTCTTCCTGAGCTACATATGTGTAGGAATTTTTAATGCTCTTATTTTAACTTTTAGTATCTATTATGTTACAAAACTGCAATACCTATCATATATGACTATATCAGATTAGACTGTTTTTCTTTTTTTATCTAGGAAGGTTTACTTAACTCCCTATGGCTCATCCCTATTATCTATGCAACCAAAATCCTTGATCATCGCTCCCTGTAGAGCCAAACGATGATAATGTTATACTTTTTTGATTGATTTAAAAACCTGGTGCTTGGGATCCCTGCTGTACTTTATGCAGAGCAGTAAATTAGTTTATGACACACTTTCCAACTTTCTTTTCCCAAATTCTCCAGACCAGATTAGACTGCCGCATACACAGAGATACAATTTCTTTAAGAACTGATGTCTTCTCTATGCATGCAGGTAAAGACATGATGGGATCTAATGTACAATTCACACAATCAGACATTAGATCCCATCACATCTTATTGCTGGTTAAGGGGGAGCCTGAGATCACTGGCAACAATGAAGCTTCTGTGGCTGGGACCTGACATACCCCAGTTGAGGAGCTCCCAGCCATGGGGACACCCCATGGTCCCCTTGGGCTAGAGAATCACCACTGTGGTCATCTCCCCACCCTACAGGTGCTGGAAACCCCCAGGGTCAGAAGATCTCCACAGAGGCAATCCTCCCACCCTGGGGATTCAGGGACACGCCTGTTCCCAGAAGATCACTGCAGAGGCAATGCCCCCACCTCAGAGGTGCAGGAAACTCCTCAGGACAGAGGATCATAGTAATCCTTCAGCCCCAGGGATTTCCCACAGCCCAGATCCCTAGGGATCACAGCAGCTGTGATCCCTGTGGTCCATGGGTTTCCCCTCCACTCAACCCTAGGGATTGTGGCTGCCAGAATCACCAGGGTCCAGGGGTGCATGAAACCCAAGGACCCTGGGGCTCACAGCTGCCTCAATCCCTAGGGCTTGGGGATTTTACACTGGGCAAGGTGCATTCCCACAGCTGGAAGCCCACAGCTGACAGGGCTTCCAAGCACAGGGAAGACTCTGCTACATGTGCAAATTAAAGCTGGATAGCAGTCAGCTATAAAATTAGTACACATTTATAAGGTCTAACTTTATAGCTGGTTGAAGATTGTATTGTGTGAGAGCTACTTTGCATGTGCAGCTGGGCTCCAGGTAATTGCACAATACCTGTAATGTAGAGGGGGCCTGAGGGAGAAATTTTACTACGATGGTTAACTTTACCGTTATACATACACTAAAAGGAGAAAAAAGAACATAAAGACAGAAAAATAGGCACAAGCAATATAGAAATAGAACAGCAGATACAATGGCAACTTGCCATAACACATGAGAGCATATCAGCACCTATATCTTCCTACCACACAAGGCAGCATATGTTCTAGTCATCTGCAAGGGAGGCAAGGCCACATAGTGCATTTACTGCCAAGAGTGACAAGTACTTCTTGTAAAAAGAAACCCAGTGCTATCTGATCCTGCTAGAAGGGTCAGCAAGAGCTGTTTCTTGTAATGCACCATCCCACTGTGAGACATCTGGTGATGGCAGGCTATTCCACTGAGCTGTGAAGATGCACACTGTTAACCAGCATCCTCACCCTTACACAGGGTTTTATCCCTCATTTCCAAAGAAGATATTTTTGTTACTCTTATACCTTTCTTGACATCCTAATCAATGCTATTTGATAATGACTGAAAGCTAATAGAGGCAAATTTAGACCATTTCAATATTTTAAGATCAAAATGTAAGTTTGTAGAGTATTCAGGTTAATAACAAAAACTTATTCCAGGAAACATTTTTTCAGCCCAAAACTAAGTCATGCTGCTGCTGAATCATGTTTTTCCTTTAAAATTACAAAAATTACTGGTTTATGTATTATTCAGTATAGTAAAATATCATACTCTAACCACCGCTCTCAATGAAAGAGTTATTATGTTTCATGATTTTGAGAGATTATGATAATAAAAAATTAATACCCCCTCAGGAAAAAAAAGGAGACATATATACAGTAGAACTCAGATTCTTGACAGGGTTGGGTTCCTAAGCCCCATGCAAAAAACCCCCAAAACCCAAGGGTTTGCAAACTGCCAGGGGTATATATAGCTACAACAGAGATGTGCAGATCACTGAGATGTTCCAGCTGTTTCCTGGGTCTTTTATTTCAAAGGGTGCTGGGTTACTGATCAGCTGCATGGGATCATTGATGATTTCAGAGAGAAGTGACCACTGAGAGGAGAAGTGACACCCTTTGCAGTAAAATGCCATTGCAGACAGCAGAGCAGCCCATCTTGAATTTGGCAAAGTGTTGCAAATTGGGCAGGTTGTGAACTACCTCTGCATGAAAAGTCTAGGTTCTACTGTATAAGTAGATTATACTCATTACTTTTCAAGCCCTCTGCCCCTTTAGCCCACCCCACCATGCTCTACATTCAAGGATCCAACTGAAAGTTCTGCCTCCACCTAGATGAACCACGAGGAGCAATGCAGGTAGCATCACATTAGGCTGCCTTTGACTCTCCAGCCTGATCAAGTACCTAGTACCTGGGCCAACTTGAAGCATTAGTGCAAGACTTAGAAATATACTCAGAGGCACACCTCTGGATCCAGGAAAAAAACTGGCCAGTCACACAGCAGGAAGACAAATTTGCTGTATATGTTTACACACGTGTACTTGTGTACACGCCAAAAAAACATTTGTAAGCTTGCCATAATATAAGTGAACATATTCTTAAGATGGAAAAGCTTCTGTGAACACGCTGTGAAAGGAAAACAGTTGGAAATTTGACTGAATAATCTGCCACCTCTAGAACTATTATGCTTTTTCTTTTAACTAGAATCATCCTTTGTATATGCAGTACCAGCACCGATCAAGAGCACACTAACATGACAGTCAGGTATTTTGATGTTAGGTAACACATGCTTCAGCATTTGTCCTTTTATTCTTACTGAATACATATGCCTAATGAATATCTGCTTGAGGGACCAGATGTGAGTGGAACAAACAACTCTTACAGCAGTGGGTTTTTAAAAAAAAACCAAAACACAACATAGCAGAGAAAGCTGATCTGATATACAAAGGGATCTTTCTAAAAGAACAAATGCTGATTATTTCAATATGCAATGATGCCAGATCATGCAGCTTTCTAATGATGCTACATTTTCCCCTTCATTTTATTCCCTAACAGGTTGAAAATATTCCCAGCCCTTTAGAGTTACAAAAGCCTGTTTGGCAGACTCAGTACCTTTGATAGCATAATTTTTAATCTACTTCTGTAACCCAAGAGAAGCTTTTAATAAAGAGATTAAAGTATTGAATTTTTATTCTGCACACTCAAGAGGACAGTGTGTGACCCTAGTGACTAATTGAAAGCTAAATTTTATTGCATTATACTGGACACCAATTAAGCTAGTTGGAACACTTTTACAGCAATGTAACATTTATGAGAAAAATTGAATACTGAGGGAATAAGGCCAATAAGAACATAGAGAGAAATCAGAGGAAAATGCCCACTTAAAATAATTAGAAGTGAAGTAGGAGTCTGTATCAAAATTAGATTAAAAATAAGAAGATTACCATTTAATTAAAATGGTTTGTGGCAGAGTTCTAGTCGTGCAGGGTTTTTTCTTTTTAATCCAGTTTTTAGATTAGAGAAACGGTTTTAATGGTGACAGCATTTGTTTGCAGAGATGCTGCAAAAGTACATCTTTCACAGAGTGTGCAGAGCCTACAATGCTCACTCAGCCACCAGCATCATCAATTGTCACACTGAGTCTTCAGCTGTACAGACTCTAAATATGTCAGCTGTCTGTTGAAAAGTTTGGTCCACACTGGCACTAAATTCCTGTTCTTTGGGCCCAAGTAAACTGGCTGTCTTGCTCACTTGAGGTTTTGAATGGGATGGAATTAGTGAAACATTGGCATAGTTAGTCTACAACCAGTACCATTAAATATACCTTACATAAATTTTATGACAGTGGACTCATGCTTCACCTGTAATATACAGACAATTTCATGCCACCACTGTGAAGAAGGCTGCTGAAAACTTGCGAGGCTTGCTTGTGGCTTTTTTGTTGCTTGTCCTATGTTGTATATGTACCACTTTCTGATACAAACAGGGTAATAGTATGAGGTGACTCCCTGTTTCTAAAACAAAACTAGTTCTTTTACTGAGAGAATGATGAACAGAAATGTTGCAACTGCTTTCTTCATTTGAAACATTTTTTTTCCTGGTGCCTCTGGCTTCCTTCTTCCAGGTTCCATGCATGATTCTGCACTATGTAGTGGGAAAGTGGTGCTGATTTTTGGATTGGCTTTACCCTTTCCCTCTAGAATATTTCTCTTTCATTTTCTGTAACAGGTGCTTACCTTCTCTACAAGGTAATATGGTCACTGCTTCCAATGTCCCCCTTTAGCAGCTCTCTAGCAAAACCAAAATTCATCTAATTTTGGGAAAATAAAAATAAGAGTAAAAGCAGCACTTCCTGAGGGCTTCCCTTCTAGAGCATTCAGTTGTCCTTTGAGTTTCCATGTTGGTATAGTCATGTCTTTGGTGATGGTTCAGAGCCAGAGAAGAAGTAACACCTTCCTTCGTCCATAAGATCCAGCCTTGAGGCTCCACAAAATAAAGCGAGCATTGTGACAAACATTGAAACTCTTTGATTCCTTCCCCCAAGGCTATCTCAGTTATGCTGCCATGGATACTGTATTTATAAGGGAGGCACACAAAGCCAAGATATGGTCTCCTACTGTGAACTATTTTACAGACAAACCTTGGAGGGAAGATTTTCTTTTTGTTTGTTTGTTTTTAAAATTCTCTTCCCAGGCTTATTCAGTATGGACACCCAATTCACTGGAAGAACTCCCATCAGCCCTGGAATTGGAATAATGAGAATTGGTCTTATTATAGCAGCTGAAACTTGTGATGGGGTGTGCTGAGCTAGTAGCCCATCTCAAAGGTTAGTAGCCCATCTTAAAGGTTTGCCATGTTCTATTGCCTTAACAATGAATATTTTTCACACGATACCCCTTTAATAGTCTAACCTTTAAGGAACGATTACCACAAGTTCACCACGTCTGAGTTAGTTCAGTTAGATCTAAATGCATCTTTTTCTACTAGTTATGGAGATGTGTCCTTATTTTTCACATGCCCCTGCACATGCATACACACAGCTACTGAAGGACTGAACGCTGGAAAAAAAATACCTCTAAGGTGTGAGGAGGAATTTTACATGACCTTCTAACAAGCCCTTACCAATGGGAAAAGTTAGTTCATACATTAATAATTTTAGATTCACAAGTTATAATTATGATCATCTTGACAGACCCTATACAAAACACAAGCCATAGAACTTCTATTTGGGCTTTCTTAAAGGGATATTATGTCTCACATTTTAGTTTTGTGGCATAATTTACATATTTAAGTGCTTTCTTCTAAAGTACCCGAAGCTACAGAAACTGGTTTTCTTATGTGGTCCCTTGGAAAATTAAATTAATTCAGATCTTAAATAAAGGAAATGCAAAGTACTATCTCTTTTTTGGGAAACACACATACACATCACCTTTACAAATGTAAAATTTGCTCTTTTGGTTTATTCCATCATTCAAATTATAAGTACTAAAAATTCAAATGATCTCTAATTAGAG
This sequence comes from Crocodylus siamensis, assembly GCF_052110815.1. Lineage (NCBI taxonomy): Eukaryota > Metazoa > Chordata > Crocodylia > Crocodylidae > Crocodylus > Crocodylus siamensis. Next base: position 159,857,600 of record NC_143397.1, on the reverse strand, counting down.
TTATTATCTTTAAACACTAGTAGAACAGTTCTCATTTATAATACAGGAGAATCTCGTTCAACTGAAAACACTTTTTCTCCAACAAAATGTATGCATAATGCTGCAAATAATTCTTGTCAGTTGTCAGGACTCAATCAAATCTTATCATAATTATGGATAAATTATAGTTTTTCCAAGATTAAGAGCACCTTGTCCTTGTTAAGCCCACTTTTGGCTGTACTGAATTCAGAATGTCAAAAATAGACCAAAGAAAGATCACCAATATAGAACAAATCAGACTGAGACACTGTGGCTAGGGGCAGACATTACACATAAACCAATATATGTGATTGGCATCTGGTCTAAACCTGCAACAGAACAGAAGTTCAGTGCACACAGACTGGTTTAAAAATGGCACAAACCATAAGATTGACTTGGATCAAGGTAGGATCAAATTTAATTGGTTTAAATTAGACTGGTCTATTGAACTTTTGCCCCTCCCAGTTCAACTTAGGTCACAGTCCCCTGGCATCTTGGGAACCTTTGGGCTCCCCTGCTAGCCCCACCTCACTGGGCGGGTGAGCTAGCCTTGACCCATGTTCTTTTGCTCCAGCCTGGCACCAGGCTAGCCCCACCCCTGGGCCATCACAGGGTTGAGGTAGTGAAGCCTTTGCTCCCCAGCACTATGTCCTGGCTACACCTGTCAGCTAAGTCAGGTAGGGTGGCAGGGGAGGGAGGGAAAACAGAGCCCCTTACACTTGCCCCACTATAGCTGGAGTCTGCACAACTGGAGGCGGGGCACATGGCAGGGACTTTCCCCCCTGCTGCCCATTGCCCAGCCTGGTTAGCCAATGGGGTTGCTTGCCCCAGTCCTGCCCTCCCACCCCCACCAGGCGCTGCCTCTCAGCAGCAAGGTGGGTGTGTGTGGGGGTAGGGATATGGTACCCCCTATCCCAGCCCCAGTGCCCCCAGAGCTGCAGTTGGCATAGCTGGGGTGGGCTGCACAGTGGGGGCTTCCCTTCTGCTACCTGTTGCCTGGCTCAGCTAGCCAATGGGGCTGTTCCCCTCACCCCCACCCCCACCCCCACCCCATGGCAGTAGGTAGTGGAGGGCCAGGGCTAGGGTAAGCAGCCCCACTAGCCAAACCTCCCTGTTTGTTCCCTCCACCCTGCACTTGCTTTGGCCTGCCTGCTAGCTAAGCCAGGAGCTGCTGCTGGGCTGAAGTCTCTGTTCCTACCCCCACCCTCCAGGCCTGAAGAGCCTGATCCTTCCATCTGCAGAGTGCCCTACCCCTGTGCTGCTACCGCCTGGGCTGGAAGACATGACATGGCAACCCGCTCTGGAAGCCTAAGGCTGGGCACATGGGTAGGTCTGCAGTGACAGCAGGGGGCGTGTGCCTGCCAGTCAGTCAGGCATGACCCTAACTGATTGTGCTCAATTTCTCTCAGCAATCTCTGGTGGGGGAGGGAATCCCCCCTGCAGCAATGCGGCTTTGGCTGGGGTCAGGAGAGAGGCAGGATGGTCTTTGTCTGCTCTGCTGCTGGGGCTCTGTCTGGGGCCAAAGCCCAGAGCTCTTAAATGCCAGAGAGGAAAATCTCCTCCTCCCCTGCACTTCAAAGCCTGTGTTTACAGCCCCTATCACAGCTGTAGCCACCTCTACCAGAGCCCCAGCTTCAAAAGAGAGCAGACCAGCTCTGGGTCTGCTGTCTGACAGCTTGACAGCTGTGAGAGGTATGGGGTGTTTTGGAGATGAGAGGCATGGTCCCTTGGGGCACCAGCCGATCAGCTCTGATCTGTGGTTTGGACCCTTATCACCTATTTCCAGGCATACACTGGAGTTTGTAAAACATACTGAGGTGCATAGTCTGGGTCCTTCTAGCTGGGTTCTTTCTGTGTTGCAGGCTGTCTGTAGCACATGGAGGCAGTTTTTTGCATGCTTTTACAGGTTTCAACCAGTTGAATTTTGAATAGCTTAAACTAAGTAGTTTGAATTGATTGATATGGATTGACCACTTGTACACAACCTCAGAGGTGTCAAGTATACAACCCACAGGCTGCATCTGGCCCATGAAGCTGTCATCTCTCCCATAGTGCTCTTGGATGGGCTGGGAATGGGGTGAGGGGCAGCAACACTAACTTCCATAGTTCTCTGAGCAGACACAGCCGTGTCCAAGACCTGCCCTGAGTTCCATTTGCTCCACCAGTGAATTCCTGGGTATGGAGCCCCATTGTGGGCTCATCTTGGTGGCAACTGGATGAGCAATGCCAGCTTTAAATCCTGTAATTCCCTGAGCCAACACAGTGGCTCAGATACTCCCAGGGGTTAATGCCATTATCGTTCACCTCACTGCTAGAGGTGGGTCTGGATCTAGTCTGTAAGGAGCGCTATGGCCCAGATCTGGCCTAGGGGGGCCAAATAAGTTTGATATTTTAGATCATATTGATGAAGGGGTGAAAAAAGGGAAAGATTTATAAATAAAACTTTTTCACAGATGTGTTTGTAATGCATATCCCAAAGAGGAGTCCAGATCATTCTTTCCACAACTACTGATCATGTGGTGCTAACATGAGTAAGAATAATGTATTGTTTTGCCACTAATATATGCAAATAGGATTTCTCATTTGTTCCAAAATTCATATTATATTGATTCTGTTCACATATTGGGCAACCTAACTTGCATTAGTTTCTTCTACTTTTGTCCAAGATGAATTGATTGTTATCACAAAATATGTTTCTTCTCTGTGCTATCTCTCAACTGTTACCGGTCCATTAGCTGATCACTGTTAAAGCTGTACCTCTTTATGTTGTATTTCAAGACTGTTAGTTAATCATGTGCTACTGCAAACACTACCCACAGGACTTGTCTACACATACAATTAATGCAAAGCAATAAATTCCACAGTTTATTGCTCCTGGGAGCACCATTGGAACACGCAACCAGGAGCAATAAACTCTGGATCAATAAACTCCAGAGTTTATTACTGTTTGAACACGTGCCTGGGACCACAGCATGCTGAGCTGGGTCAGAGCAGCCCCAGTTGACAGGAGGCCTAGGGGGGCAGCCTGCCAGCCTGGGGTTACTCACTCCACACCAACATGCTGTGGAGGGGCTGGCTGGGTCACAAGGGTGCTTCAGTGCGGAGCTATCTGGCAAGCAGCCCTGGTAGTGAAGCACTTTCATGCCCCATCCACCTGGGGCAATGTCTACAAGTGTGCTGCTATGGAGTTTTTTACTCCACAGCAGGATACTACTTGTATTTGTTGGCCATGTATTTAAGGCCAAGCATGGACTATATTATAGATAACATCTTGAGATCAATTAATTTACTTAAGATCAACTATTTTAATTTACTAATTTACTTTGCAGCAGGATAGTACTTGTACATTAGTGACATGACATTAAATGGCATCCTCCACTGCCTTGTGGACACTTCTTGGTTGAAGAAAAGCTAACAGACTTCAAAACTGACAGAAGACACTCATGCTGAAGTGACATGCAGTGAGCAAAACTGGGTCTGTTTGGGTTGTTCTCTGGCAAAAGCTACAACTTCTGTGTCACTGAATGTCTAGACTCATTCTGACCTTTAAATTTTGGATCAGTGGTCTAAAGGGGGAACAACAGGTCTATGGGAGCCTCTTCTCCTCCATAAGTCTGCTTATGCATATGCAGTGAAGATCTTGGCAAGATGGTTGTAGAGATCTGAAAGAGGCATAAGGGCCCTGAGGCAGCTACCAAGATTTCTAAGCAGCCCTGTTTAGGGATGGCGTGCTTATCTCACATGAGGGTGACTTTAGGAAAGGTGGGTCAAAACAAGTCTTGCCTCACTACTTACATTTGGCTCAACCAATTTTATAAAAAGAATTGTTTGCTGTAATATAAGGATCCAAATCTGAGGAAGATGGCTATATTGAGTAATGAGCTTACACATTTCAGAGTTCATATTGTATCTCTTTTGGAAACTCAGCTCTCATATACAGGCTCCATAAAGAAGAAGAACTACACCATTTACTGCCTTGGCAAACCTGAAGGACTAAGGAGAGAGCATGGTGTAGGTTTTGCCATCAAAAATTAGCTTTTGTCACTGTGTGAAGCTCCAATTGTAGTGTCCATATATACCATAACACTTTGAATTAGACTACAGAAGCGATTCATCAACTCATTATGCTATGCTCCAACTCTACAAGCTAGTGATGAGGAGAAGGGCAGCTTCTATCAACAGCTGCAAAATCTGATTGGCAGGATTCCATGGAAGGAACCCATCCTAATACTTGTAGACAAGTTGCAAGAGTTGGGTCCAATGCTGAGATCTGGCTTGGGATTCTGGGTAGGCGTGGCATTTGACATATGAATGACAATGGTCAGAGAGTTCTTGTTCTCTGTGCCAGTCAAGGCTTATCAGTGACCAACACCTTCTTTGCTGGTAACATCAGACAAACTTCATGGAGACATGAGGTCCAAGCACTGGCATCAGATGGCCTTGGTACTGACAAGATGTACACACTTGAAAGATCTCTCTCATACATGATCCTTTCAAAGCACAGACTGTGGCACAGACTACTTTCTTGCCTGCTGAAAAGTGTAATTTCAAGCTAAAAAGATCCACTGCAATAAACCTGCCAGACAACCTCATATATATAAATAAATGAGCCTGTCAAAAAAACAGCTTTTCATTGAAGTAGTAGTAAAGTCGGTCAGACTGAATGAAGTTGTATCAAATGCATGGGAAGTCCTGAAGACAAGTGTGTACAATGCAGAAATCAGGAGTTTTGGAAAAGGTAGTAAGAAAAACATGGACTGGTTTGTAGACCAGAGGTACTGCTGCCACTCACTGAGATAAAAGAATTGCCTTGATCACCTACAGGTCTACTCCTACTACCGATTCACTAAACAACCTAAGACAAGCTTGTAAGGCTGTTCAAACAGCTTCCAGGAGGTGTGCTCAAGAATTTTGGCTGGCTCTCTGCAACAGCATCCAACAAGCAGCTGATGCAGGTGACAGTAGAGAGCGGTACGAGAGTATTGGAAAGTCCATTGGACTGATGAAGAATAAGACAGTTCCATTGAAAAACCTGGATAGTAATATCCTACCTGATAAGGGGGAGCAACTGGAGAGGTGGATTGAACACTATGGGATGATATACTCAAGGGAGTCTGCAGAAGACCAACATGTGCCAGATGAATTGCCTGGGTTTGAAGATATGACTTCACTGGGTGCCAAACCTATGCTAAAGGACCTTGAACAATGCACCAAAATGATTTCCAATAACAAAGCTTCAGTATCTGACTGTTTACCTGATGGAATTTACAAATGTGCAAACAAAGACTTGCTACAAAAACTACATGAGATACTGCTACTTTGTTGGAAGGAAGAAACTGTTCTGCAAGATTTCAAGGACACTTGTTTCATCCAACTCTATAAAACATTAGTTGAGATAATCTAGCCTGAGAACCAGCATGGCTTCTATTCAGAAAGGACCACCATAGATATGGTCTTCTCTGTAAGACAACTGCAGGAAAAGTGCAGAGAAGCGTATCCCACTGTACATGGCTTTTACAGATTTAACAAAAGCCTTTGCCATGGTTAGTCAGTCAGGGCTTTACACTGTTATGAAGAAGCTTGGTTGTACACCTATACTGCTAAACATTATGAAATCCTTACATGAAGGCAACTGTAATGAATGAAAAACAAGAGTCTGACTCATTCAACATCAACATCATGGAGTGAAGCAGGGCTGTGTACTTGCTCTCACACTGTTTAACATTTACTTCTCATTCCCCCTTCAACATGCATTCCATGGCTTTTGAAAGGGTGTCCATCTCAGCACTCAATATGATTGGAGGACTATTTAACATTGCAAGGTTCAGAGCTAAGACAAAAGGTAAAGGGACCTATTGTTTGCAGATGAAGCAGCCCCCATGATTCACAGTGTTGATGCCCTACAGTATCTCATTACTAAGTTCTCTGATTTGCACAAAATCTTTGGTCTAGCAATGAAGAACACTGTTATCATGCACCAAGGCTCTTCATAACCAGCTCCAGATTATCACACCAGATGGTACTTGTCTGGATTTTGTTGACCAATTTTTGTACCTTGGCTCTACTTTTACCAGCAATGTAGATCCTGATGCTGAACTTGTTACTAGAGTCAGCAAAGCAGTAAGGAACTTTGGTCTTTTTGCAAAACAGAGCTTGAAACAATAACAAACCATCAACTAATGTGAAAATCTGTATTTATGAGATATGTTTTATCCACTATTTTATATGGCTTAGAAACATGGATGACCTATGCAAACATATCAAAAGACTAAACAGCTTTCATAACAGATGCCTGCATGAAATTATTCAAATAAGATGGCAAGACAAGGTAAGAAATGCAGAAGTGCTAAATCATGCTGGTATGTTCATGGGAATGTTGTTTAGTAAGAAGACTCAGGTGGCTTGGTCATTAGGGCTCTGTGAATCTTCGGTCCCTTATTCAATTTGGTGGAGATTCAGTTCAATTCAGTGGCTGAATCTCTGAATCTAAATCGAATCAGGAGATCCTCCAATCTCTGAATCAAATCAGAACCCTCCAAATCAATTCAGAGAGACTTGGAAAGATTCGGAGATTCGGACATAGACACAACTTTAAATGTTTTTTCTACATACCTCTAGGTACCATGCAGCTCGTGAATGCTGCAATGGTGGGGTGGATGGAGCATCCCCAGCATGCTCAGAAGCAGACATGGAAGCACTTCTGCTGAGCACAAGGGGGAACCCCATGCTCCTTTGGGATGCTCCATCTGCCCCAGTATCTCAGCATCCATGAGCCATGCCTGGTACCTTGAGTTATGTAGAAAAAACATTTAAAGCTATGTCTATGGCCAAATTGCTGATTCTGTGAATCAGCATTGAATCTTCAAGATTTGGATTTAGCCAAATCAAATCAGGGACAGCGATCCGAATCAACAAATTGAATCACTGTCCCCAATTTGGGCCGACTCTGAATCCAAATTGAATACGGTCCGCTTCACACACCCTATTTGTCATGTTAAGCAAATGTCAGATTACAGGATCCCAAAGAATGTGCTGTACTCTGAAGCTTGTGAAGGGTCTAGAAAGAAAAGCAGACCTCTGTGCAGTTCTGGGGTGCCTGCAAATATGATTTATCATACTTTGGAATCTCTGTGGATGATTGGGGAAAGAATGAATGATGCCACTCTGGTTGGCAGAGTTAGCTTGCAGATGGAATGAGGTGCTGTGAAATGAACTGATCAAGTTTTGTGATGGCTGTCATCAGAGGAGGAAAGCACCTGCTGCTTGGATTCGGAGCACTACTAGTACATGGCTTGCCCTACCTGTGGGTGGGACTGTCACTCATGCATTGGACTCAGCAGCCAAAGAACTCACTAGCACATACAACATGCTTTGTAAAGAGTAAAAGTGCCAATTGATTGATATCCTGCTGCAGAGTAAATTAGTTTACCCCAGCCTAATAAGCACTCACATGTAGATGCTGAGATGTTTACTTCAAAGCTAATTGGTCTGCTGTGCAGTAAACATCTCATGTAGACACACCACATTATGCTATTTATCCCAAATTTATAATAATTATTTCAGGTGATGTTATATTTTTCTTAATGTCACTCATGTGAGACCAGCAATAAAATATTAGATGATGTTTTACTGAAGAATACACTGTGTTGTAATTAACACTGTTCCAGCAGGAAAAAAAAATGGGACAAATTCCTCCCTAGTATAACAGTAGTTACTATAGCAGAGCTTCACCTTGACAAATTTGTCCTGAACATGTTTAAAAAGGGGTAGATATATTCTTGAAATTATTTCCCACGACATCTATGCAAAACTTTTTTGCAGGAGTGTGGGGGTGGGGGGTTGGGAGGGGGAATGTACAACATTATCTGAGAATCCCTGTGCCTTGTGTCCAAACTACTATATAACAGCTAGTCATATTAACTCAATTTCAAGGCTTCCTTATTTTCTATTTGCTAGTTGATTTTAATATGTTATCTCTAACACATTCCATGCTTGGCCTTTCTGCCAATAAATTACTTATCCTGAACTGTAATCCAAGAAGACTGCAGGCTACTGCAATTCTTAAAAAACACCTAGCTTTGAAGCACTTAGGGCAGAATACAGACCCTCTCTTAAAGGCCTTCAACATAGTCTTCAGCTTGCTTAAAATTATCACCTGGCTTCAATAGCATCTAGTGCCTAATGAAACTAAAAAACCAAAATGTTTCATCCTCATAGTTAGTTATTTGGGTTATTAAATTGAAAAGGCAACCTGTGTAAGTCTGTTACTTTTATTATTTATGGAATAAGAGTATCTATAACTCAGGAGTTATTCTAAAATATTTACTCCAGAACAGCTATTTAGTGCATTTCCAAAGACAGATGGCCATAAGAATGCTATAACGCAATGGTTACATCAATATGCATATATTTTATAGTCTATAGATTTTATGTCTAGGCAGGACTATTATGTTAATTTGATATGACCTCCTGCATAACCGATGTGCAAAATTTCCCTCTATAATTCAGTAGTGTAACTAGAAGTGGGTGAGAGGGGCACCAGTCCCAGGCATAAACTGGGGGGAGGCATATGAATTTCAGACAGTGCCAGCCCAGCTGCAACCCTAGCCATTAGGGCTGTGTGAAGCTTTGGTTACTGATTTGATTAGGAGGAGATTTAGCCCAATTCAGAAAAGATTTGGAGAGTTTTGGAGATTTGGGCAGTCCCTTCTCACTGCCACAGGGAGCTGGACCCAGACTCTGTGCCATCAAGTAGGGAGTGGGGGGGGGGAACTGAAGGAGGGGGGAGGGGACCATGGGGGGACCGGACCCCTGCCAGGCCCCATCCCCTACCTACTCCCTCAACCCCCCGGAGTACCCCCTGACCCCTGCCCACTCTCCCAGCCCCCAGCCCTGCCCCCCATGGCTGCCCTGCCCAGCCCCAGCTCCTGGTTCTTTAAAAAAAAAAAAAAAGCCCTGCACTCACTGGCTGCACCAGCAGCATCAGGGCTTCTGGAGGCTCATGGCAGAGTCCCCCACACAGCATGGGGCAGCAGGGATCACCCCTCCCCCAGCTGGCATCAGCTGGTGAGTGCAGGGCTTTTTTTGTTAAAGAGCAGGGACACTGGGGCTGAGAGAGTAGGCAGGGAATGTGGGCTCATGGCAGAGCCCCCCACACAGCTTGGGGTAGTGGGGATCGTGCTCCCCCCCATCCTGGCAGCAGCCAGTAAGTGCAGGGTTTTTTTTAAAGAGCCCAGATGCTAGGGCCAGGCAGGGCAGCCACTGATGGGGATGGGGCCTATCTGATTTGGAGATTCAGCTAATTCGGCAGTGGCTAAATCACTAAATTAGATTTGTTAGGGTGACAGCATGTGGATCTTGGGAAGCACTGGATTGGCAGCTGAATAAAGGCTTTACTCTGTGTGCACAATGCAGAATGATATATTAAAAGTAACATTGCAAAACGCTTAGGCACACTGTTTCCTAACAAAGTGGTAGTATGTAGGATTCATGGTCTAAGGAGAACAAGATGCAGCCCACCAGCTATCATCAGGAGATAAAGCAGAAGCACGACCTTGGAGATGGTGCTGAAATCAGCAAGAAACTACAATTGACTGGGAGAAGGTGAGTTCACGGTCTTGAGCATGTGCTCATAGCAAAAAGTCATGTAAATGACTGAAATGCATAGGCAATTCAATACTAATGAAGTAAACAGTAAACAGAGGAGGAGTTTGAGATAGGAGGGAATATGGGTGGAAGAAAGGAGGGACCAAGGTGAAGTAAATGTTAATGAGTATAAACCAAAGTGCATAAATGTGGAAAAAAAATAATGTTCAGTGCAGCTCTCCAGGTTTTTTGGGACCTGGCCCAAAGCTGTCTCCATTTTGAGTAAAGCTGTTGTGAGCAATGTGTATTGGTATTTGCTCCCTGCTTGCTCTCTGAGGAACTGGATCCATGCGTAATTGGATCATCGTCTCCCTAGTGATTGGGCACTGCATGGAGTCAGGGTCTAACAAGATTCAGCCAAATGGATTCGGGACAGTGATTCGAATCACTAAATTGAATCAGCTGAATCTGAAGTGAATGCTAGCTGCTTTGCAATGGTCTACTAGCCGTCTCTACCACCCAGGGTGCAAAACTTCCTATTTTTGTGATGTCTTGTAATTGAACTAGAGCATATTTTTGTGAAGTCACCTACATTGGACTTAGGGTGCATACCTAACTAGGATTAAGTCAATCTCATTGCAGATCTATGCAGACATTCAGGGGGGTTAAATCTTTCCCAAAATGGTGGGCCTGATCTAAGGTAGTTCACCTAGGTAGGTGAATTAAATTAGATTGGGAACCAGTTAACCTGATCCAGTGAAGGACTACACAGAGTTGGAGTTCAGCCCCAGGACTAGGAGAGCCCAGACATTAATCCCAAGCCTAGGACTGTGCTCTTTGTACCCCTGCCCTGACCCTAATGAGCTATTATTAGCCCTCTGATCCCCCATCTCTGGATGGATGATCTATCCATGTGGATCCACCAACCCCACCAGTCCCATTAGCTTTCTCCAAAACTCAGCTGCCCCTCCCCTTCCCCCAGCCCAAGTTTCATATACCACATTCCCAGCATATCTCTCAGCACTGGCAAATGCCTGTACATGCTGCTTCTGGTTTACAGTCACACAACTTAAGTGTATGTGTATATATAATGAATATTTGTTTACATTCATAGATTCATAGATTCATAGATGCTAGGGTCGGAAGGGACCTCAATAGATCATCGAGTCCGACCCCCTGCATAAGCAGGAAAGAGTGCTGGGCCTACATTACCCCAGCTAGATACACATCCAACCTTCTCTTGAATACCCCCAGGGTAGGGGAGAGCACCACCTCCCTTGGGAGCCTGTTCCAGACCTTGGCCACTCGAACTGTGAAGAAGTTCCTCCTAATATCCAATCTAAATCTGCTCTCCTCTAGCTTGTGGCCATTATTTCTTGTAACCCCCGGGGGCGCCTTGGTGAATAAATACTCACCAATTCCCTTCTGTGCCCCCCTGACGAACTTATAGGCAGCCACCAGGTCGCCTCTCAACCTTCTCTTGCGGAGGCTGAAAAGGTCCAGTTTCTCTAATCTCTCCTCGTAGGGCTTGGCCTGCAGGCCCTTAACCATACGAGTGGCCCTTCTCTGGACCCTCTCCAGGTTATCCGCATCCTTCTTGAAGTGCGGCGCCCAGAATTGCACGCAGTACTCCAGCTGCGGTCTGACCAGCGCCCGATAGAGGGGAAGTATCACCTCCTTGGACCTATTTGTCATGCATCTGCTGATGCACGATAAAGTGCCATTGGCTTTTCTGATGGTTTCGTCACACTGCCGACTCATGTTCATCTTGGAGTCCACTAGGACTCCAAGATCCCTTTCCACTTCCGTGCCACCCAGCAGGTCATTTCCTAGGCTGTAGGTGTGCTGGACATTTTTCCTCCCTAGATGCAGCACTTTGCATTTCTCCTTGTTGAACTGCATTCTGTTGTTTTCTGCCCACTTGTCTAACCTGTCCAGGTCTGCTTGCAGCTGTTCCCTGCCCTCCGGCGTGTCCACTTCGCCCCATAGCTTAGTGTCATCTGCAAACTTGGACAGAGTACATTTCACCCCCTCGTCCAAGTCGCTGATGAAGACATTAAAGAGTATCGGACCAAGCACCGAGCCCTGCGGGACCCCACTGCCCACACTCTTCCAGGTTGAAACCGACCCATCCACCACAACTCTCTGGGTTCGACCCTCCAGCCAATTCTCCACCCACCGGACTGTGCAGTAATCCAAGTCACAGCCCCTTAACTTGTTCACCAGTATGGGGTGGGATACCGTATCAAAGGCCTTCCTGAAGTCCAAGTATACGACATCCACCCCTCCTCCTGCGTCGAGGCGTTTTGTGACCTGGTCATAAAAAGAGACTAGATTGGTCAGGCACGATCTACCTGCCACGAACCCGTGCTGGTTTCCCCTCAGCATAATTTGTCCTGCCGGGCTCTCACAAATGTGAGCCTTGATGATTTTCTCAAAGATTTTGCCAAGGATGGAGGTGAGACTGACTGGCCTATAGTTACCCGGGTCCTCCTTCCTCCCCTTCTTGAAAATGGGAACCACATTGGCCCTTTTCCAGTCCTCCGGGACTTGACCCGTGCGCCACGAGCATTCAAATATTCCCGCCAGTGGCTCTGCAATGATGTCGGCCAGTGCCTTCAGTACCCTTGGATGGAGCTCATCCGGGCCTGCCGACTTAAAGGCATCCAGTTCCTCCAAGTGACCCTGCACCACCTCAGGGTCCACGCATGGAAGTCTGGTGCCTTGCTGCTGCCTCCCTACACTCCCAGTGAGAGACTTGTCATGCCTCTCACTTAGGAACACTGAGGCGAAGAACTCGTTGAGGAGTTCAGCCTTGTCCCCTCTGTCCGTCACCAATTGTTTCTGCCCATTTAGCAGGGGTCCTATTCCTCCCTGTGCCTTCCTTTTACTCCCTATATATCTAAAAAACAATTTCTTATTGTCTTTTACTTGGGTTGCCATCCTCAGCTCCATGGTAGCTTTGGCCTGTCTAACTGCCTCCCTACAAGCACGAGCAGAAGAGGTATATTCCTCTTTGGTGATCTCTCCCTGTTTCCACTTTTTATGTGCTCCCCTTTTGGCCCTTAGTCTGCCCTGGATTTCTCTGGTCAGCCAGGGAAGCCTCCTGGCCCCTTTCCCTCTTTTACCTCGCACGGGGATCGTCTCGCTTTGTGCGAGAAGGATAGCTTCCTTAAGGCACAGCCACCCTTCTTGGGCTCCCATCATTTCAAAACTACTACTCTGCAGTGCATCCTTCACTAATCGCCTGAGTTCGCTGAAATCAGCTTTCCTAAAGTCCAGCACGTTCACCCTACTGGTTACCTTACCCACTCGACGCCTTATGTTGAATTGTACTTTTAGGTGATCACTGTCCCCCAGATGGCTACCGATCTGTAGGTCCCCTACTATGTCATCCCCCGTTGCCAATACCAGATCCAGTAAGGCATTCCCCCTAGTGGGACCATGTACCTCCTGCGTCAGGTGGAGGTCCTGTACACAGGTTAGAAACCTGCGTGAGCGGTGGGACTTTGCTGTCTGTGTCTCCCAGCAGATGTCCGGGTAGTTTAGGTCCCCCATGACCACCGCCTCTTTAGCTTTTATGGTCTCTGAGAGTTGCCTCAGGAGCCCCAAATCTATTTCTTCCCCTTGATGTGGGGGTCTGTAGCAGACCCCTACCACCAAATCCTTTTCTCCTTGCCCTCCATGTAGCCTAACCCACAGTCCTTCTACTTCCTCATCCTTTGATTCTGTCTTGATGAGGGTTGATGTATATTGCTCCTTAACATAGAGCGCAACCCCTCCCCCCCTTTTCCCCACTCTGTCCTTTCTGTACAATCTATAGCCCTCAATATTCTTAAGGACTAAGTGGTAGAAAACATACCAATTACACTAGCAAGCAATTTAGAAGTATTCAAAACTTCAATAGCGAGACATTAAATGGAAATGATAAATCAATTTTTTAAGCTCATATGACAGAACCAGAAAATGAAGCAAAAAACAGTATGCTCATACTACCAGGTAGTTTTATTTAACTACAGCAGTAATGTTAGGGCATGTCAGGAATTGTTTATCTTCCATTCTCAGCAAAGCACCAACTGCATATTATTAGAAGAGAGAAAAAATATTAAGTGAAATACTTAAAAGCAGAAGGAGTTTTTCTATTGAATTCAGATTGGGCCAAGAGCACTAGAATATTGTTTATTTTTCCTCACCATCCATAGCATCTGTAAAATATCTTTCCTTAACTTCCTCCATCATCTATTCCTGATTATGGGGCATGTCTACACAAGACGTTTATTGCAATGCTGACTAATTAGCTGTGCAGTAAACATTGGGCATCTACATGTGCGACCATTAAGCTGGAATAAACTAATTTACTCTGCAAAAGTAAAAAAATCTAGTCATGCAAGTGTAGATGCTGCCCCAGCTGGCTAGGGGGGTGCTTCATTGCAGGGGCTACACCCTCAGGCTCCAGCCAGCCGCTCTGCAGCATGTTGAGCCATGGGGAGCATCCCCGGCCTACTCTTGCAGGCCATCTGCCAGTTGGGGCTTACATGTATAAACGTGTGCCTGACAGCAATAAATTCTGGTGCAATAAGCACCAGAGTTTATTGTATCACATGTATATGCACGTGTAGCCCAAGGATGCTTAAAGTGTTCATGTCAGACCTTCAGACATTACTGGTTGCAGTGACATTCTCCATTTTACATAATGACATCTCTGAAGACTTGAACAACTAGAATTTAATCTAGAATTAACTGTACACATGAACCCATGGTCTTATTACAGTCTTATTGAATCCCTCATTCTGCTAGCTCTCTTTTCACCAGTGCTGTAGCCAACAACCCAACCCCTGCAGAATTTGGTGAGGGAGGGAAGTGTAAGGAAAAAGTTATAGTGTGTTTTCCACAATGTATCTAAGCTATTTCAAAGATTTATTCTGAAGTAATCCTAAACTCTATAGTTATATTCAAACATTTTTTGCCATATTCCTGTATCAGAAGTCTAGGGTGACCTCAGAGACTTCACTGGCAATACCCCAGATTTATCCCCGGGTAAGAGATCAAGATCTGACCACAGTGACTCAAAAGTGAAGTTTTCAATACATAACCATGATTGCAGCTGAAATGAATTATGCATATCTAAAGCCATTTGTAGCATTTGTACCTGGATATAATGTGATATTTCCGTTTAATTTATATTTTGACTAGCAGTGCTGAACAAGAGAATTCTGGAATGTCTGAAATGAGAAGTATTGAGGCAATGCTGCCCCATCACCATAACAGCTTGCAGTTATAGGAAATCTATTCAGCAAAATCCTTTTGCTAATTATCATAATAATATTCAGGTAATTTGGATTTAGTTGAGAATATCAGGGTTAAGACCTGCTTTCTGATGATTTTGTCATCAGATGATTCATTTGCCAGTTAGTTAGACTTATTCATACTTGACCAATTTAATTGTCTTCTAAACTGCATAGCAACCTTATCTGCAATCATAGATTATGATACATTTCTTAAAACAAATAACCCTGGAAGGATATTCAATATTGTTAAAGAATTTAAACTAAACTGTATTCACATTTTAAAAATGAGCACACAACCACATGCAGTCATATTTCTATGTTCATTTGTTACAGCTCTACATGTAAATGAGGGAATGCATACCTAAATAGGCCACCACTGACACATGGATTTTCTGATCATTAAGTTTGGTTGTAATATGTATTTATGAACTTCTATCTTACAATTTGAATATTTGACTTATATAATGAGCAAGTATCTTATGCATAAAATAATTCTTGTTCTCATGTTATAACTGACATAAATATTAATCATCAAATAACTAATGACATTTTTACCCCCCCTACCATGCAGTAAGAGTATCAAAAATAAGGAGATTTCATTTGCTGGCATTAGCAGGCACACCAATAAAGTACATCATTTAGCAAAACAGGAACATCCTTTGTGTTAAAGGAAAGTACCAGTTTGTGATAAAAAGCATTAATGAGTTTATTTTATGCCGTAGGAAGTGAAATAAACTAAATACAAGCCAACAAGACACAGAACATTTAGAGGTTTTCCTGCCAAAGCAAGTCTTCCAATGCCAATTAGTTATCCTATTTCCAAATCTACTAGTTCTCCTAAGTGCCATATTTACTCAAATCTAAGATGACCCTATATTGAGGAGGACCCCCCAATAATTAGATTTTATATATGGAAAATGTATAAATGTGCTATTATTTTTCTGGTATAGAATCTAATTATCAGAGGTCTATCTTGAATATTTCCCCCTCCTACTGCTACAGCAGGGAAAGTTATGGCTGGAGGGACCCTCTTTCCCCTTGCAACTTTTCCCCTGAAGTCCCTTCCCCCATTTACTGTCAGACCCTACTCAGGCTTTGTTTTCTCCCTGAGTACAGGCAAGTGAAGGACAAATTTGAAATGCAAGGAACCAAAAATGCTGACTTTGAAATAAACATATTTGTAGTAATTTGGATATAGGCAAATTCTCATGGGTACCTATAGACCTAGTTCATTCAGAATTTATGCATTTTCACAAACTGCTGCAGGTTTCAGCACAGGTACCTCAATAACCATATTTCTAAGTAGGACTTTTGTACCTACTTACACATAGTACAAACTAAGCATGATATTAATCCAAAAAAAAAAGCTCATAATCTATTATGTAGTTTATTGGGCTGGGCCCCAGCAGAGTCAACAATTTTTCAAGCCATGGTGACCCCACAGCCCAGCACTGCTAAGTATGTGTGTGTAGTCCAGATACACCCCCACAATGGATACATATTCTAATTAGCCCCTGTTCATGACTGAAACTGAGCGTGCTTTTCATGAAACCTGGGATCCTCCAAAAATATATATGCAGATGAGGTGTGGGGCTTCTTAGTCCAGATCTACTTCTGAGGGGGACTGAGCAAAATGGGCATTATATCTTATTCAGATATGCTGTATTGCACTAACCTATCTATGTGGTAGGCTCCCATCAGCATGTTTGCCCAATATGGGACAAACAGGCATGCTCACTATGGCTGCATTTGGTCAACTTCATACAGTAAGGTTCTATTAGTAAGAATATGTTGCTTCTGGCAGAAGCTTAGTAATAGACAATGAATGTAATGATGTTTTCTTGTATGCAAATATAAATGAGGGGCTTTTTCTCCCATGCTGATTGGAAGGGGAAATCTTTGTCTTATATTCAAGTAAATATGGTCGATAAGCAAGGCTTCTTTTACATCCCAAGTCAGAACATTTTAAGCATTCCTGGTTTGTAGATTCAAGCTAAACAGAAGCAAATCGACATCGTGATGCAAATAAAAAGGAATCACCATACTGGAAAGCAAGTGGGGATACAACAAAATTACTACACACTTTTGAAAAGGAAATGACGTATCCTCGCCCAAGGCAGTTGCAAAACAAAATCTCTTATGCAAACATTTCCAAGTTGTGAGCAAGATTTATGCTGATACGTATTTTACATGCTAGACCCATGTCTAACCCCTGAATGAAAGAATTTTAGGCCACGATATGACTGTCAAAGCAAATGCTTACAAGCAGGTTGTCCTTTTGAGAGACAGGAGGAGTCTCTTAAATATCTTACTCGAGGTTTCAGGAGGAGGAACTGTTAGGGCATTTCACTTAGGAAAAAAAAAATAAAGGATTGTATTGGGCTAATGGAAGATAAATTGGCTTCTACCTCTGGAAAAAAGGAAGGTAGCTGATCATGGTCAACCAAGCTATCATCTCTTCTAGGCACCTTGATATAATCAGAGACTTCTATCCACACACATACATTCCCTCTCCCAGCTCCTTATAGGAAGATATATCCTCATTAGTCAGAATCAACCCAGGAAGAGGTCAAAGAAGTTGAAATATTTCCTATGTTAAATGTAAAAAGGTAGAAAAGTGGAATATTCTCTGGTTGTCACATCGCTCATTTTAGGTCCATTCTTTTCATATCAGATCTATACATAATCTAGTTTAAAATTCCACTTAGCTGTGAACTCATCTCCTAGCAATAAAGAACCGGGAGTGCCTGAACACACTGGTTTTTCATATTAAACCCTGTAAAAACTACCTTATCTAGGCAGAACTGAGTGCAAAATGTTCTTAACTTATTTAATGCATCACAGCTGCAAGGGAAGGTCCTTGCAATGGTTCATCTTCTGGCTTTACTCCCATGGGCTCCATCTTGTGTTGCCACACATTAAGAGTTTGAAGACCATCCCTTTGAGCAGTTCCCCTATTTTTATCTTCCTTTATGCAGCAGCACTGGATTTACCTTTGGCCAACTCAGAGAATACAGCTGCAATGCATTTCTGTCTTTCATAAGAAAAATACATTTTCTCCAACACAACACAGACCTTATTCTCTTAGGGAAATTACCAGACCCCCCTCCGGCATTTTAAAAATAAATATGATTAAAATTATTAGGTTTTTTTCCCTTTCTTTGTCAGATAAAATACCTTTTCTTTACAACAAAAGAGTTTAATCTTATTGCATAGTGTGTTCTTTCCCTTTGACATTTAGAGGCATGAATGATTGATAACTCAGCATTACTTAGCTGGGAGATTAATCTTTATGTAGATTCTAGAGAAGGAAGAAAGAGACATTCAAATTCTGTGCCTTTATACCTGAACTGCTATAAATTAAATATGTCAAAAAATTAATTAATCAATTTGTATGCAAGGAACAAGCTCTATTTTTCTTTATAAGTATTACCATATAAGGAAAAAAAAACTTAAGCCAAACAGTGCCCGTATCTACTATTGGTTTTGAATTTTAAAATGAAATTTAAAATATAGTGTCAAAATTGGCACATACAAACTGGAGTATGGTGATACTATAGTAAAAGGGTCTGGCTACAGCTGCAGAGGTGATATTTCAAGCTCTTCTCTAAAGCCACAGACCAGTCAACCCAGCAGCTGATGAGGACCTGGGTTAAAGGCAGCTAAATGTAATGCTAATGGCGTCGTTCTGTTGCATTCCATTGAATATAGACGTCGGTGTGCCTTAACCACACTATCCAAATGGGCCATTTGGGTTAGATAGGCCTCAATTACTTTTCCCACTGTAGAAATCCACTGAGGATTATTAGTTATCTAAAATGAATTGGTGATCTCTGCATATAAAATCTTGAGCCTCTACAACTTCAGCTAAGATCTCTCAATATTGAACAGTCATAATCTTTCATAACGAACCATACTATATTAGCACAGCTGTATAAAAACAGAATTTGGCATTTTCCCTTTGAATATAACAAAGTGAATGAGAGTTAGATCTGTCTTCTAATTCCCTGAAGTACAGCTGCACCATGTTTTAGAAAGATTAAGCCTGTGTTCCTTAATGTGTCTATATTATCTGTAGTTGCCTGTTCAGGAGGAGGGAGCATGAGGGAACATTGGGTGGGGCCAAGGACCCACCAAAGGAAAGCCTTCACCTTCCTGTATTATGTTCTGTAATATTATGTTCAACCCCTCATTCTTTTTTTCTTTCTTCCCTTTATACACTTTTGATGAGAGACTGATATTTTGGGCCCTTAAAGGAAGAAATCACAAATCTGGTATTTCTTCACCTGGATACAGCCAGTTTTCAAGGGGGAAAGATGTGAACTTTCTCCTAAATTACAGTAGAAAGATTATAGAATTATTTTACCAAATCCAAGAACCAGATGGAATATTGTCAGTCCTGCAAAACACACTTAATTAAACGTTGGTTTTTAAACACAGTATAGTACCTTAGAAAACAATCAAGTTAAATTCCTTTTGAATCAAAGTGAAGACAAGAAAATTGGGTAATAAATTGATTAAGGAAATGTATTTTTGTATCTTTGTAACAAAGACTGTAAAAGAATTCTAGACCAGATGTGGACAGCAAAAGTATGCACGTGTAAAGTAACACAATTAATATTAATATGCTTGTTTTTCAGATGCATTACACTAATATTTGGATATTCCCACACAAAGGTAATATTTTCACTACACGCTATCATATTGTTATATACAATTCTTTCTAATAACATCATTCCAGAAAAAATATACCCAATAAAGTGTGCCATAGTAAAAAAAAAAGCTATCCTACAAAAAGTGCTGTATAGAATCCCTTAGAAGAAAACTTCATTCCCATTTGTGAAAAGTAATCTTTGAAAATAGGAATACGGAAACATAAAACATTTATACTGCATTAAAGAATCCTGATGCCTCACTTTATCTTCTTAACTATAAATCAGGTTAGAGTAGTTTTGCTACAGCATTAGCTGTCATCCAGTGAGTTAAGAATTTACTGAATATTCCTCTTGAGAGAAGGAATATATCTTTGGTAAAAGCAAGTAATGTGTTCAAACATAATTGAATTTAACTAGCATGTAATTCTCTCATTCTCTCCCCCTTCCCTTCTTTTTTATATTATATGACACACAGAAAATATGTTAAAAATAAAAATGATTAGAGTAGCAAAGCCAACTACTTAAAAGTTCAACCCACTTGTATGACTGTATCATGATTTAGTCTTTAATTTCATGATCACATAGTATACTTTTTGCCTAGTATCACTGGCTTCTTATAATCCACAGAATACATGGCACTCATTGAATGAGTAGCCATCCAATACTAATTTATTTTTATCCCCACCATTCAATATGGGGATCCTTCTTCACTGCATATCATCCAAGCCCTACATTCAGCAAGAATTATAGATTTCTCATGGGTTTTCTGTGGTGCTCTCCAAGTGCTTCCTAAATGTCTAGATAAAGTTCTTTGGGTAAATCTGATATCCTTTATTGGACCAACTCAAATGTATGTAACGTTTTCCATCCAGGAAGAGCACAGACCAGCTGCAGATGTTTCTTCATGCTGATGATGGGTATTTATATCCTAAAGCTTGCAAAGAAGAATTTTTCCAACTATTTGAGTTGGCCTAATAAAAGATATCAGATTGACTCAAAGAGCCTTGTCTGCCTGTGTTCTTAGACTAACAAGGCTCCAACCTGTACATCTACATTTCTAAGAATTTATCTGCAAAATGCCTTCTCTATAATGGTTTTATATGTGGAGGACTAAGGCAGAAAAATTAATACCAGATTTGTCAAATGAGTCAATTAATTTATGGTTCCTAATTTGGATATTTGATTTTTTTATTGTACTTGGCATCAAACTACTTGCTCAAAGCACAACTGGCATTGCTATGAGTTCTAGCTGATAGAAGGTGGCACTTCTGAACATTCGGATGCTAGTATTTTCAGTTCTTTGCCCAGAAACAGAGAACACATAACATCTGTGAAACACACTGCACCCACCTGTAGAAATTTTGTTTTACATACTTTGATCAGCATCACATTGGAGCTCTCTAGCTGAAGGACAGAATACAGCACTCCATGGTAACATTTCAGCATCCTAATCATAAATACATTCGTTTCTTTTTCTGTACTTGCTTGTTCATTTCGTAACTTTCCACTTCTGGAAACAAGCCAACCACTGGTCATACTAACAGTGGTATTTACTAGGGCTGTGCAAAGCTTTGGGTGGTGATTCAGTTTGGAGGATATTTGGCCCAATTCAGTGGCCGAAACTCCAAATCCAAATTGAATCAGGGGACCAATTAAAAGATCTGAATCAATTCAAAGCTCTCTGAATCTTCAGAAAAGATTTTGAGAGCTTTGATAATTTAGACAGTCCCCGGTGGCAGAATCACTGTCCCCATGAATCAGCCAAATCTGAAGCGAATACTAGCCACTTCACACAGGCCTAGTATTTACTATAAAACTTTAATTCATTCTAAAACATCCTGTGCGCTCACTGAGATGTGGATCATATGGTAAACATAGCATGAAACAGTCTTCTGATTTTAGTTCCTGTACCCGGTGAAACTGGTGCTCTTGGTAGCTTGGAGAAGAATGGTCTTGGTAGCTTGGAAAAGACAAGTAAAACTACAAAACTACAGGCAACCCTCGCTATTCATGGGTTCAGCATTCACGGTTTCAAATATTCACAAATGCCAAACCCACATCCTAAGTACACTTAAAGGAGCTCCTTGGGAGCTCCGTGCTTGCCACCACTGGGCTTCCTGTTACCACTGCCACTCTCCCGCTGCCTGTGCCATGCTCCTGCCAGCACTGCACTTCACTGTCACCAGCGCAGCCATGCCCCTACCCCCCAGCCACTGGGGGCACTGCGTTCATGAACGCAGACAGTGTTCATAAACACAGTGCCTTATTCATGGATTTCGCCATTTCCAGGGGATATGAGAACGTATCCTCCATGAATGGCGGGGGTCTCCTATACTTCTCTCACTCTCTTATGGCTCTGTGGCTCTGATATACATAGGCACACATGGCTGCTATCAAAAATACTCTAGCCTTTGTATTTGCAGTAAGCTCCTATGGGTCATCTTTTACTCAGACTTTCATTCTAGCCAGTAGCTTAGGTGCCACTTTCCATTGTTTAACTATCACTACAAGAAATTATATTTAATTGTTCTGTTATTTAGCCTGACAGAAGGGTGCCCCATACTGTCAACCATAAGCAGCTCTGTAATCCATATAATCCCTAAACATCATCCAGTATAAATACTGTATATGTAATAGTATAATCATTCCCAGGAACTTGTTATGTCTACAGCTGAGCTGATTTTAGCATGTGGAAGAGGAAGGTTATCCATAGGTTAGGTATTTTTAGTGTCTGCACATTGTATTGCTCTTTGAAATCCAATTCTATAATATCAGTTATAAACAGTATTTGGAATAATGTTATAATCAGTTTTAATCAAAATCACTCTTACTCATAAAAGAGAAAATGTAGTAAGAGGAGACATCTGTGGGCACATTATCACAGATGATTTGAAGAATCTATGTCCATATGAATCAGGTAATTTAGAATACTGTAACAAAGCATAATTTATTGCACTGACATTTTACTACTCACACATCTCCACAAATAGAAAATTAAATATCTGAGCTTTCTCTAGCAAATTTGTAATCTTTGTGGACTTTGTACAGCATCCAGACAGTATGGTGCTGAAGGCAATATAGAGAGATATGTAATTAAGGATAACTTACATTACAAATATAATTAATAGAACCTATGGGCTATAAATAAAGGACCATTTGTTTTTAGATAAGTTGAATGCTTGTAAAAATTATCATGAAAATTGACTACTGATATCCATATTAACATGCAAACATTGAAATCATAATAATTCTCCAAGTGTATTAAAGCTACCCATTTTGTCTATTTTACATTTGTATTTTATACATGTACAAGAACAATACATAGTCCAGCAGCTACTTTTTTTCTCTGCAATAATAGCTTAGTATTTTCCAAGAAAAAAGAGTCTTGAAGGAAAGCCACAAAGAAGATAGTTTTTCAAAGCCTAGAAGGGTATGAGGGAGTCTGGCTCTGTTTCCCTACCATCCTGACCCTTAGTAAATTGTTTGGGTAACACTGGAAATTTGAAGAATGTCATTCTACATATTAGATAAGGTCACTGGATTTAGTTCAGAGAGCACAAACCTTGCAGCAGACATGACAACTTGCCCCATCTCTTCAACGCAGGTCTGGAATTGAAGAAATCAGGCCTGCTTGTCTTGGCAGTTGAGCTTGGCAAGTAATGTTAATTAAGCCAAGCTTTTAGCTACCACAATTCATGTGTGAAGAGCATAAAGAACATCTTTTTCTATGACCAGAGAGTATATCTCTGTTTTATGTTGTATAAATTCTGTAAGCCTGTTATATGGAACACTAAGGAGCACTCTTAAGTGAGTATATATCTGAGCCAGGAGGGCAGACAAGAATCTGTGGTGATATTAGAGCTATTGACAACAGAAAGATTCCTTTTAAATGTACTTCACAATCAGGGTCTGGCTGATCTCACAAAGGGGATGAAAAAGTACCAGCATGAAACCTTATAGCAGAAAACAATAACACTAAGAGGTTTAGAATACTAAAAATCTTAATCCTCTTTGAGAACTCATGGAGAACAGACAGGATATTAGAGTGGAGCAAACTTCATTCCAGTCTTTATAAAACAGAAAAAAGGAAAACACCTCCAGCCATCATGGATTTGTCCAAGGGAAAATTGTCAAAGCAACTATTATTAGCTTGGTGCCAGGTTCTCCAATTGGTACCTTAGAGATGGCCCTTAAAGGTTTAGCAATCAACCCAGAGGCTTCTGGCATTGCCACCACTGCCTTCCGACCATGGCAGCTGAGTTCTTTGGGTTCCTGCCCTACTCCAGCTTCTTCTTCCTTCCTCCTGGAGGTGGAGCAGTGCAGAAGGAAGGGTTTGTGGTGCCCAACTGGTGCACACAGTGGGAGATCAGTGCACCTGTTTCATGTGCTCAGAAAGAGGTGGGGCCAGGCTGCTAACACTATGGAAGAAATGCAGGAGCCAAGATGCCCACAATGAAGGTGCATATGTGGGAGGAGAGTAGGGGATGCTGTATGAGCAGCAGGGTGGAGCCAAGTTGCCTGTGCTGTGGAAGGAGTATGGGCTGCCCACAGAGTAGGATAAGAAAGGGGGCACCAGGCTGCCTAGGTGGCATATGCAGCCAGGAGGGGAGAGAAAGCCAGGCTTCTCATACTGTGTGTATGAAGGGGGAGGGGAAAGGAAGATAGAGACCTAGGCTGCCTGTGCACCAAAGGAGAGTCCAGGGTTGGAGAACACCATGTGGTGACCAACCCTCAGTCTGTAGCTGAAGACTCATGCAACCCCAGTGACTACAGCCTGCATGGTATGTGGCCCCCAGCTACCTGGAAATTGGACAGCCCTGGCTTGGTGGATAAGGGACAAATAAGTGATGTGATGGTACAACTTTGGTGGGATTGTGTAAGAAGCTCTACATGATATTCTTAACAGCAAATTAGGTGACATCGCAATAAAGTGGGTGCACACATATTTTAAATATCATACTTAAAAAGGGGTTATCAACAAATGAATTTTAAATTTGTTTTATCATTCAGGCATGAAGAATAATGCTTTGCATTCAAAAACTTATCTAACTTTATCCTAACTATACAGTGTGTCCAGTAAAAGACATCACCCAGAATAATCTCGTCTTTGTGAAATAGACAGCCGTTCTAATGGAGTTCTGCAGACGTCTGTCCTGAGACAGTTCTATTGAATACTTTCATTAATAACTTGGTTTATAGAGTAAGAAGTTAACTCATAGTCTGCAAATGATCCACCAAAGGTGGTGGTTGGAAGGGAGGTTACAAAAACTTTGAGGGATAGGTTCAAAATTGCAAATGATTTTGATCAACTGGAAACAATCTCTGTAATTCCACAAGGTAAAATGCAGTGATGACAGGTGGAGTATTCTACAGTTAGGAAGGAGAAATCACCTGAACCAAAAGGAAATGGGAAACCATGGAAAGTACAGTATTACATCAGATAAGAGTCTGGATGTTACACTTGATCAGCAGATGATTTTAAATCAACAAGGTCATTTCAGTGATCTACTCATGTCCGTGTTATATGCAAAACACATTCAGAGTATTGCATGTCTTGGGCACAATACTTTATTTATTTAAGCACATCGAAGAAAGAAAGCAACAAGAAAATTAAACAACTAGCCGGTGAGGAAAGTTTGAAGGAAATCGGTTTACTTTAGAAAGAAACAATTAAGGGTTGTTAGGGGGAAACAAAAGAATCTTCCTACAAGTAAAATGTTGCTTTAAAAACAGTGCAAATCATTTTTATTTTTCCATGTCCATTGGGGGAAGGACAGAAAGAAATCAGCTTAATTTTCAGGAAAGAAGAATAAAGCTAGATAATTCACAGATAATGTAGCTCTGGGCCATGCTTCTTTGGTGGGGTGTAGAATCTCCTTAACTGGAAATTTTTAAGAACAAGTTAGATAAATTGATCTCAGGAATGGTCTAGGTATGCTTTGGTCTGCCACAGAATATATTCTGTTAATGAACAGGGAAATCTACAATACCTGAATCAGCCCGTATATCTGTTGATACTGGTGATAAATTGAATTTGCACCTTTTCCAAGTCAAACAGAGAAAAATTGTATCCAGGCTAGCAGAATAATTACAAACAGCATTGCCAAAGCCACCAAGGCAACCTCCTCAAAAGTAAAAAATCAGAGAACACTTCTGAAAATGTGGCAGCATGTACAGAAGCACTGGCATTGGCAACAACAAGCAGCAGGTGTCTGAAGAAACATAATCAGTCTTGAACAATTCTCCCATCAGCCAGGCCCTGCAGAAGCCAGCCAGATACATTTAGGATTTGTTGAATTATAGAAAATCAGGGTTGGAAGGGACCTCAGGAAGTCATCTAGTCCAACCTCTGCTCAAAGCAGGACAATCCCCAACTAGATCATCCCAGCCAAAGTTTGTCTAGCTAAGTCTTAAAAACTTCCAAGGATGGAGATTCCACCACCTCTCTGGGTAACCTGTTCCAGAGTTTTACTACCCTCCTAGAGAGAATTCTTTCTAATATCTAATCTAAACTTCCCTAGCTACAATTTAAGACCATTTCTCCTTGTTCTGTCATCTGTCACCACTAAGAAGAGTCTAGTTCCATCCTCTTTCAAACCCGCTTCAGGTAATTGAAGGCTGCTATTAAATTCCCCCTCATTCTCCTCTTCTCTAGACTAAATAAACCTAGTTCCCTCAGTCTTTCCTAATGAGTCATATGCCTAGGGTGGCCATCATAGAGGACAGTCAGGTTGTGCTCCGTCCTCTATTGATATAAAACCGGACACCTCTTTCTCCTCTATTTTTCTCTTGAAGAGGAAAATAGAGGACATAAAGGCGCCTGGTTTCGTATCAATAGAGGACAGAGTAGCAGAGAACTGGGATGTCCTCTGTAATGGCCACACTACACGTGCCTCATCTCCCTCACCATTTTTGTTGCCATCCACTGGATTCTGTTCTTTCTGTAGTGGGGGCCACTAAACTGAACACAGTACTCCTGATGTGGCCTCATCAGTGCTGAATAGAGGGGAATAATCACTTATCGCGACCTGCTGGCAACACTCCTACCATTACAATCCAGTATGCTGTTAACCTTCTTTGCAACAAGGGCACATTGTTGGCTTATATTCAACTTATTTTCCACTATAACCCCCAGGCCCTTTTCTGCAGATCGAAATAAGATAATTGACTAATTACATGATTTTGCAAAGTATTAAAAAACAAAACAAAACAAAACAAAAAACAAAAGAAACCAGTTCTCTTATTTTGAAAGCTTAAATGTGCTTTAGAAGAACTGAAGTAATCAAAAGCATGAGATGGTCAGGTACCAAGTTACTAAAATATGAGATGGACTATATTTATATTAGTGTTAAGCCTCCAAACACGGGATCAAAAAGTAATTTGGACATTCAGCATTGCCATACCTAACTTTTCTAAAACTGGCTGTGGTAGGAAAAATCAATAACCTAGAGGTAGGCTTGCTATACAGTTTTGGGAAGTCAGGTACCTCAGAATGGGATCCACAACAGGCAACAGACTAAACAGGGGACCACCTAAAGTATCCAATAAAAAATGCTGCAGAGAAACATGTTTTCAATCTCTACTACCCTTGTCACTTCTCCAGGTCAGTTACCTTATGCTGGTCTGCAGGACTAAGTGGACACAGTCAAAAAGTCTGAGGCTGAATCAATTTGAGTCTTTGCAGGTTTCTCTAAACTACACAGATTAAATTGAAACAGAGGTGAACAGACATTTACCTTTGATTCAGGAAATACAGCCACTTGCCTGCAGTGGCTCAAGCCAGAAGCTGGGGGGCACTAAGGCACAGTTCTCTGGATGTCTGTTAGCTTCCTCTTCCCCGAGATCTCTAGGATTTGCAGTTCAGAATTACAACAGCAGGACTCTATGGGGTTGCTCATCACTTCCTCTTCCTGCTTCTAGGTGCCTCTGGGATTTGTAGTCTACAGTTGCAGCCAGCAGTAAGTTTGATAGGGGGAAGGGGTGTTTAACCCCCCTCCTTGACCCCAGACCATAGCTGGGGTTTGCATGGGGAAGGGGCAGTCCTCCCCACCCTTTGTCAGCCAGCCATCACTGCTCCAGCTAGGGAGCAGAGGGCCAGGGACAACCCTGCTCTCTGGAGGAGACATCCCATCTTATCCCAGGGCTGCAAAATGCTGGAGGACTGTGATTTAACTTGAACCAGGAAGGGGTCTAGGAAAGAAGTTTCATAAACCAGTTTGACTCAAATCAGTTAAGTCTTATACTACGTTCAACCAGGTTTATCTTTAACCAGTTTCAGCTATTTTGAAACTGGTTTATGTGCACTAAGTTTCTGTTCTGCTACAAGTTTAAAACAGTTTGATTAAGTGCTAACAATCAAAAAGCCAGAGGCTGGTTTGATTCAGTCTTTGCAGGTTAGTTTAAGCAACTCAATAAGCAAATGAACAGACATTCACTTTTGAATCAGGAAATGCAGCCACATGCCTGCAGTGGCTCAAGCCAGAACCCAGAGGGTGCTTGAGCATGGCTCTCTGGCTCATGCACAGCACGGGTTATGTGTTTGCTTCCTCTTCCTACTACTCCTAAAGTCTCTGGGATTTGCAATCCAGAATCACAGCGGTTGGCATCTGCAGGATTACTCATCATTTTCTCTCCCTACTTTCAGGTGCCTCTGGGATTTGTAGTCTACAGTTGCAGTAAGTAAGCAGGGCAGGGCAGCTCCATATTTGGGGGAAGGGAAGTGTAACTCCCCCTCCCCTTTCCTGGCACCGGAACCCAACCAGGGTTTGCCCAAGGAGGGGGGGGCAGTGAGGTCAGTGAGCCAACCTTCACTGCTCCAGCTAGGGAGCAGAGGGGCAGGGCTAGCTCTGCTCCATGGAGCAAACAGCACAGTCCAACCCAGGGCTGCAAAATCCTGGGATGCTGAGGGACTCTGATTTAACTTGAACCAGGAAAGGGTTTGGGGCAGAAGTTTCATAAATCAGTTTGACCTAAATCAGTTAAGTCCAATACTACATTCAACCAGATTTATTTAAAACAAGTTTCAGCCATTTTGAAACTGGTTTATGTGCATTGAACTTCTCCTCCTCTAAAAATCATAATTTCCAGTGACAGTGACTTTGGCATTGTTATTTCTTTTTTACCTAAGAGCTCCATAG
The DNA here is from genome assembly GCF_052110815.1 of Crocodylus siamensis. Lineage (NCBI taxonomy): Eukaryota > Metazoa > Chordata > Crocodylia > Crocodylidae > Crocodylus > Crocodylus siamensis. The sequence continues at coordinate 159,828,917 of NC_143397.1, read as the reverse complement.
TTAGAGTGTTCACCCAGAACATAAGGATTTAATTCTTCTCTCTGCCTGATGGCTTTCAGATTGACATCGCTCACTTTCCAGGAAAGGACCCAAACCGTGAAAGTATATGAGATGGTGCAGTATTCACAAGATGCTGTTGAAGATGTTCTACTTTATGTAGGTAAATTAGGCTATTTTCTGGCCTTGAGGGTAGGGCATTCACCTGTTATGGCGAGGTTATTCAATCACCACTGTGACAACTGTTTGTCTTTTTTTAGTATCTTATGTGTTTATATCTTCCTCCTCCCCCCACCTCCCGCACACACACACACAATTTCTGTTTAATTTAAAATATAGAAACAGTTTGTAGATCAGGAATTGGAACACAGCCCCTTCCCCACCCCCCCTCCATTCCTACCAGGTAAATGTTTTAAAAACTAGACAAAAGACTTCTCCTAGGCTAGTTAATCATGCAATGAAATCTACAGCCTGAGGGTTTCAGAACTCTCTAGGAAACAGGGGTGTGAGTTTGAATCCTGTCAGGCAGAGGAACAAATTAAGGCCCATTCTCCTACTTCCTGGATGAATGCTCAGAACACTGGCATATAAAAGGCAAAGAGGAGCCATGCTTTCTGGGGAGTATGAGGTATTAGACATGCTCGGAACAGGCCGCACAGGCCTCAGGCAGCAGAGATGGAAAATCATCTAGTTCAGTGTCAAATATATGTGTCAAATATATGGCCTGTGAGCTGGATCTGGCCCACAGAATGTGTTATTTGGCCCAGAAACTTTGCCCCAACCCTATCTGGTATGAGGGATCTTCCCACAGCAGCAGCCAAGCACCTAGATGAAGGTTGAAGTGTTGGAGCCCCAGCACCACCAGGGGGACAAGCTCAGCATTGCAGCTTGTTCAAGTGGCATCAGCTCAGTGCCTTCAATACTGCACTTCTTTCCATGGTGCTTCTGGAGCTCCAGCAATACTGCTGTTGCCTGGTACTCTACGAAGAAGTCACAGTGCTGAGTTTATCTTTGTAGTATTGCTGGGGCCTCAACACTATGACTCTCCTCAAGTGCTTGGCTGCCACTGTAAGAATAAGCCATTGTGCTGCTAGGGCTCCAGCATCACAGCTTGTGCCTGGTTGGCTATCAAGCATCTGAGCAAAAGCAACAGCACTGGTGATGCAGGAAGAAGCCCTGCACTGGGGATTGTTCCTGTGGAAGTAATCAAGCACCTGCAATGTTGGGGGCTTCTTCCTGCCAGGTCCCAGAGGTGCTGAAGCATGTAACACACATCCGGGACCCGCCCCACTTAACATTGCATAAGGCAGAGACAGAGACCAGCTCAAGTGCATGCTGTGTATACCTGTGGGCCTGATCTGGTCCATGGGGGAAGATCTGCATGATTCATCTGGCTCATGAACTGGTCCCATGCCACTCATTTGACCTACAGGGTGCTTTCTTTCTACGGGGTGTTTACAGGGCCAGATGAGTCTGACACCCCTGATCTAGCTGATAGACCCTGAGGACACTCAGGTATGAGAGGTGATAAGGTAATTAGAAGCATCTAGAACGAGGGCATTCTGGGAATGCTCAAAAGCAAAACATGAGGCACTTGAGGAATATTTATGTTGAAGACAGTGGCTTCTACAGACTTTGGTCATATCTGTGATTAGGCAGCAAAGAGGCATTTTTAAAATTAAAACCAATTTTGGACCAAAATACCTGAAAGTGGGATGTCGGTGATGTTTAAGATCTTTTTTTACATCTGATTTTCAGACTTAAGTGTGTAAAGTCTGTAGACCCAGTAAGATAATGCCTAGCATGTTTTTGAAAATCTCACTAGGCAACTATCTTTGATCTTAATGAACCCAAATAACTTTTGAAAGATTGGCACTAGTTGCTTCCAGATGTCCAAGTAGTCTCCAGCTGAGTTAAGCACTTACGTTAATAAAACCATAACTTTCTTTCTCTCCCAAGAAACCTGGCTTTTGGTCTTTTACTGTATAGTTAAATGATTTCTTTTAATGAGGAGCTACAAAAGAGAGGGAAGAGCATTTCGAAGAAAGCCTTGCTAACCTAGTAAAGAGGGCTTTAAACTAGGTTTGCTAGGGTCTTAAGACCAAAATCATGAGGTAAGTGGGGAAATGAGTAAGCTGGAGGAAGCACAAGCGAGAGGGGATAACGGGGAAGGCCTCATTCTTCCTAAGAAAGTAAGGCAATCAGCTAGTTTCATAGTTGGTAGGGTCAGAAGGGACCTGAGCAGATCATCAAGTTGGACCCCTGCCATGACAGGAAAGAGTACTGGGGTCAAATGACCCCAGCAAGGTGTTCATCCAGCCTCCTCTTAAACACCCCCAGGCTAGGAGCCAGCACCACTTCTCTTGGAAGTTGGTTCCAGATCCTAGCTGCCCTGACAGTAAAGTGATATCTAGCCTGAATCTACCCTCTGCCAGCTTGTGACCATTATTTCTAATCACTCCTGGGAGTGCTTGGGGGAACAGGAACTCCCCCAGTGCCTGCTGGTCCCCCCTGATTAGTTTGTAAATGGCCACTAGATCCCCTGTCAGCCATCTCTTGTGGAGGCTGAACAGGTTCAGGTCCCGTAGCCTGTCCTTGTAGCCCCTGCCCTGCCCCCTGATCATGCAAGTGGCCCTCCTCTGGACCCTCTCCATGTTGTCCACATCCCTCCTGAAGTGCGGCACCCAGAACTGGATGCAGTACTCCAACTGCGGCCTGACCAGTGTCGCATAGAGGGGGAGGATCACCTCCTTGGACCTGCTTGAGATGCATCTGTGGATTCATGACAAGGTGTGGTTAGCCTTCCTGACTGCATCCCCACACTATCCGCCCATGTTCATTTTGGCATCAATAATGACTCCAAGATCCATTTCTGCCTCTGCACTGATGAGAAGGGAGTTCCCCATCCTGTAGGTATGCTGCTGGTTCTTCCCCCCAAGGTGCAGTACTTTGCACTTGTCAGTGTTGAAACCCATCTTGTTCTCATCCGCCCACACCTGTACCCTGTCTAGGTCCGATTGCAGCTTATTCCTCCCTTCTAGCATGCCCACTTCCCCCCACATCTTAGTGTCATCTGTGAATTTGAACAGGGTGCTTTTTACCCCCTCATCCAAGTTGCTGTTGAACAGTGCAGGCCCGAGGACCAAGCCCTGTGGAACCTCATTGCCCACATTCCTCCAGGTCAAATAAGACCTATCCACCACCGCTTTCTGGGGGCAGCCCTCCAGCCAGTTCGAGACCCATCTGACTGTGTAGGAGTGTAGGAGTTGACACCACAGTCCCTGTAGTCTAAAATGTATATCTGTTTTGTAATCAAATTGTAACAGTTTTTCCTCTGGAAATACATCTATTTCCAAACATACAGTAAACAGGCACAGCTCATGGTAAACGCATCCTTTTGGTGGAAATCTGATTTAGGTCTTCTACATGAGGATAGGTTTGACCTAAAGAGACTGTACAAAGGACTCCATATTTTAGGTGGCCCCTACGCAACAGCACATACTGTATATTTGGGACCTGGGTGGAGACAGCCCAGATCTACAGGAATCGCCTCTAAACAGGGGATTTTATTTTTTTGTGGAGATTTCCAGTGCCCAGTCAAGACATCTGGAGTGAGCACTGGGAACTGGAACTATCCTCCTGCACGTTAATATAATTCTATGGTGGACTCTGATAAAATAAGGAGAGAGACTCTACCTTCTAAAGGATGGAATATGATTTACAGTTTCCATTTCTAATGCTTCAAGTCACATTCCAATGGCATTCTAAGGGAAATGGGTTTGGTGGTCTCAGCTCATACCTAGTGGACATTGACCTCCATTAATCTTACTCAAGTGAAATCGGCAGTCCAAAATTAAATGTATTTTTTTAGCTCAGCTTAGTCTCTAGTGAACTGTAGATCTTCTCAGAAAGCACCACACATAAATCATCATAATTCATTGGGAGAAAAGGCACTATTACAGAAAGAACAGCACCAAATTAATGTGGAAACTGAATTTCTTTTCCCTTTTATTGTAAATGAGAACTAATATAGATATTAATGTTATTGTTAAGACACAATAGTGGAAACATAAATTACATTTTAAAGGCTATTAAAATAAGATGTGTCAAGATGTATATATGCAAAGCTCTTAAAGATAGAAATGACATAATTTTGAGTCCATTTCAATTGAGTGCTTAGATGTTATATTATTATTACTACTAGTAGTATTATTTTGCTTACTTAATTATCAAGGCTAACCTCTACAATATTACTGTCACAAGTAAACCATCAGATGACTAACAACAAGGAAGAAAAACCTATGTCTAATTTCCCTTCAAGTCTTGCCTCTACTGATATTAATGAGCCCAAGGAAGGGATAAAAGGTCGGTAGTTAACGGGGATGGTCTTTTATTGCCAGTTAAAGGAGAGGACTGAAAAATGCACACACTAAAATATAGTTTGATTATAGAAGCACAAATCCTTATCTACACATAAGGCCACTTGAATATGAAACAGCAAATTGTCTATTTGTCCCTAAATATGGATGCAAAACCAAAAATCAACAGATTATGCTGTAAAAGCTTAAAGCAACATACACCACCATGCAAAGTTCAGAATCTCCTCTGGACACATTGGTTGGCTCCACTTCAGTGGTGGGATGTAATCTTAAATCTTGCTTAGTTGGCTCCAGTTCATTACATGTAGGGCTGTCGTTGTTTTTCCTATATCCCCCTCTTCCCAAGACTGTAAGCATAAGGGATATATCGCAGAAAAAGGAATACAAAACATAACCAACCTGGGTCCTATATGTCTAATTCCTACCATGTCCACCTGGGTCCCAGGATTAAGGAGTATATGCAAAAAAAAAAAAAAAAAAAAAAAATTGTTCTCTTCCAAATAAAGCATCTACTGCTCAGCTACACTTGAAAATATGACCCAGAATGTGTACCACAGAAGTTCAAAATTGTTGAGCTGGTCCTGTTGAGAGAAAGAAAGAGTCTGATCAGACTTACTGAAGTGAAAGATATGACACAATTCTTCATTGCTGAGTGCCTAACATAACCACCTACATCTGGGTGTAAACTAGGGGTGGGCAATTATATGGGGTTGTGAGCCACATAAGGAGTTTTGGAGAGCTGTCACGAGCCAGGACAGCACCACAGGGTGGCAGCAGTGGCAAGGAGCCACATGGCAGCCCTGGCACAGGCTCCAGGTGGCTGCAGCCAGAAGGCTCCCAGCAGTGGTGAGAGCACCCACCACCAGATCCCACATTTTCCAGCACCAGCCTCTACCTCTCAGCATGGGTAGGGGGTGGGCAGCACCACCTATCTCTGTCTCTCCACCACTTCCATCCTACCCCTCCAGCCAGCTCCTCACTCTCACCTTAACTGTTCTGCACCTACAGCATATCCCTGCAGCTTACACCAGTTCCTGGCCCATGTGCCAGAAGCAGCACTGGGCGCCAGCATCAGCTGTGGACAAAGCTGGCAGGTTCCTTCTGAGGCGCAGGGCATTTGCCCAGGTCCTCAGGTGACACTGCTGCATCAGTGCATCAGCTGCAGTTCCAGGCAATCACCCTGATCCCCAGGGAAAACCTGCCAGCAGTGTCCACAACTGATGCCAGTGTGTATCTGGCTCTGCTTCCAGCATGGAGGGTGAGAGCTGGTGTAAGTTGCAGATGAGGCTAGGATGTGTTCACCTGTCTGGCACAATGCAGCAGCTAGAGCCACTGGCCCCCTACAACCTGGATCCCATGATTTTGAGGGCCCCTACCAACAGGCCAGATACGATCAGTTGGCAAGCCAGATCCAGTCTTGTGGGCTGTATTTTTCACAGCCCTGTAAACAATACAAAATCCTAAATTTCTATTTGTTCTGTTGTAAGCAATGTATATGAAGTTTTCTGAAGGTTTAAACAAATACACATGGAACGGGGGAAGAGGGACCATCATCTTCAAAAATGCTGGGAACATCTTCAGTTTATTGCCTGGTGAAAGCTGGTGTTTCATGGAAGCTTCCTTGGAGATAGACCGCCTTCCAGTACATGCAGATATATTTGGGGAAAAACCTAGTAAAGTTGGTAAGAAAGCTCCACTTGCCTCCAGTATGCTTAGGAATAGTTTATAACTCATAAAACTCTCAGCAAGATTCCTGGTAGGGGAACAGGTGGATAAGGGGAATTAAAATATATTTTAAAAAACAGTAAAGGTCTGCAAAGAATTAGTAGTGGAATTTAAAGAATGTAATTATATATGCTTCATCTGTATTTGACTTGCTATTGAAAGCTACTTCCAAAGGGCCTGAACAAGATTCCAAAGCCTCGGCTTTACAAGACAATTGAAATAGATTTGATGAGCAGATTCTTATGAATTTACAACAGAAAATTCATTATCATGACACAGGACTCATATTTGCTGTTGCTTTGGTACCTTTGTTAACCTCTGGGCAAATATCACGTTACTAAAGATGAAAATGATATGACACCTGTGGATGTTTAAGCAGAAGAAGTGATTGTGTGTTTCCTGGGACTGGATGTGAGCAGCTTTTCTGTGCCCCTATACTACTGAATTTTATTAGTTTGCATGTAAATTTTAAATCACTTTTGAATCAAGAAAGATCAGTTGATACATATTTTAGATATTATTGTTAAATTGTCTAAACAGCAGAGCAATGCAAGTTAATCATTTTATCAGTTTAAAGTTTTGACTAATAAAATCTGACTGACACTAAACAGCCTGTCTGACAGGGGCAAGTGGAGTGTGAGAGTTGACAGTGCCACAGTGGTTAGGATTAGAAAATTGGGTGGGAAAGAGATTCCTTTCATTAGGAATACTACATCTAAGCATAGCTTCAAACAGTGGTGATTATTTAATGTGTGTATAGGATACCACAATTCATTTGATTCTTATTACCAAAATCCTCCTAGAATTGCTTTAGAACTGCTCTAAGGATTATGCACAAGTGATGGTGAAATGCAAATCACCAGACTAACAAACAGAATGTAAGCAACAAACTGATGGGGTAATGCAAAGCTAATTTCAGAAGATGACTGATGACTGTGGGATTCAGAAGCAGATAGACTGTCAAGATGTACAAGAACAACAGTAGCAGGAAAACTACACAGTCACAAACATGTCCACAGGGTTCCCCCAGAGCTCCAAGTTTTTCCTACTGTCCTGCTGCTCATCCCAAGAAACAGAACAAGGTTTGCTCTTGGTTAACTCCATACCCCTACAAGTCTCGTCTCTACTGATCATATGCCAGACCCTACATACAGAAGAATATCTGCCAGCTCTGGGTAGCTTCCCCTTGGGTAGTGAAAGACTGTTATGTCTTCTTTTCCATAGAATGGTCTAGCCGGGAATATCACTCTTTTTGAAATTATACAATTAGAGGACAAAACAGCAAAGGGAGTTATGATATAGGAAAAAAGTGTTATACAAGTGTTGGCTACAAAGGTCAACTCACAGGATCATGATAAATTCTAGTTTATTGGACAGGATACCAATAAACCAATAAAATCATAAATGCAAACTTTGAGTTATGAGTGGTACTGGTCACCTTAGCACATACACACACACATGCACTCACTCATTCAAACCCATGTAATACAGTGAATAGAAGCTGCTGTACTGATTGCAAGAGCACTGATATCTCCCTATCTGAAGCCCTGGAGTCTGCTGTTGATGGTCAGCTTCCTTCAAGGTGATGTCTTCTCCAGAAGGGGGTCACCTGCTTGTCCTTCTGTCTCGGTAGGTCAGGTGCTTGATAAGACAGTGCCACCGAGTGTTATGCTTCACTGCCTTTTATTCCTCTCTGGCACACTTGTGTGATTACCCAGCATCATCTTGTCTACCCGATCCAGAGGTCATTGTCCTACATGGGTCTTGAGTAGTACCTGACAGCTGTTAGTCACAGGGGTCTCTGCTTGCTGGTACCTGAAGTTTCCAGAGCCCACCCTTGACTTATTGACTTAATGGCTGCATTGCCATGCCTTACAAGAATAGTCCATAGGGGGAGTGCTCGGTTCCAGGAATCAGTTCTTAAGCGTAATTAGCTTAAAATGGAGATCCTTTGGCTAGGTTATTTTCTACTGATGATCATCATTCACTGGCATTCACTCAACAGATTTTATCACTTTACAATTATAGTTTCAATGCAGTTTCAACAATGGTCAAGGGTGTAACTTCTTCTACAGGGAATGCATTCCTTAAGAGTTTAAAAGTATAACAGATAAAATACAAAATGTCACGGTAAAGATGAGATAGATGAAATATGAAAATGCACTGTGAGAAATATATAAAAATGCGATGTGAGGTAGCGAGGATCAAAGGCTACTAGGGATAGTAAGTGAGTTAGGTTAGCACAGGATATATTTATAGTCTTTTCAGTGGATATTTTAGTACTTTTGTTTCCTTTAGTGACACTGAGCTCAATCAATATGTAGGTGTAGTTTGTAGGTTTCTTCTACAGAAAGCCACTTCAGCTTTCTGGCTTGCTCTGAGCCTTGCCACACCCATGCAGTGAGTGTGTTAGGTCTCTGCCAATACTCAGAAGGAAAATAAATGCACATAATGGGGGGAAGGGGGGGGAGCTGCAGGCAAGAAGGGATTTCCATTATATCCATGTCCAGAAAGGAAATGTACGAAGTGGGCTTTCTGCTACACAAGAAAAAACTATTTGAGGACAGAATAAAAAATAAAGTTTCTTATCCTCTTATCTGGCTACAGCCTGGCCCCTGAGATGTGTACACCAGTATTTTTTTGATATAAGTCTTTCTTCTGATCTTGACAGCCCTGACCACTGAGGACGTGGACTGTCTCAGCCACAAGTGGAGTGTTCGGGATTGATTGAGAGTGTGGTCGGGCGGTAGAAAGGTAAGAAAGCTTTATTGACTTAACAAAAACACAACTATGTGTAGAAACAAGACAAGCAATGACAGACAAAAATCATTCATGTCAGCAATTTATTAGCAGTCTCCTCTGATGTCTGATGTATGACAAGTTTCTCTTTTCACAAAGCTTAGTGAAGTTAGGCATCTCTGATCAGCACTGTCTGAGAGGTACCGGGAAGGACCCTGGTATTCAGTCCATGGGCTCCTCAAGATCCACAGGCCCACTCATCCAGGTTAACAGCTAATTAACCCTTTTCACAGAGCTGTATCTTTCTTCTGAAGGATTTCTGGATGTTTCAGCCAATTTATAACTTCTGAACTGTGCTGATAACTTACAGCCACTCAGATTCTTTTTACTTCAACTGTCCTTAGATTGACCAATTGCATACTTTTGATAAGGTTAATTTTAACTATGCCACAGGGCCTTAGTACTTCAAGACTTTACTAAATTTACTAGGGCTTACTTTATACAAGGCCTTACTACATCTTAAACTTTAATTAGGCTTTTAGCAATAACTTATAGCTTAGTATTTAAACAAATGACAGAAAAACACTTGGTCTAATCTTCATAAAGCCTTCAGCAAGCACCTTTATCACACAGACATAATTTTCAGCTGTCACAGTGGACTCCCTTAAAATCTATGATAATCCAAAGACCACTTCTCCGCTATCTCATAGACAGCCCCTAAACACTTCCAAGCGAGTACCCTGTCCCCTGCCTCCTGTCTCCCTACACCTCCTTCCCCTTTCTTCCCCTATGCACCATCAGTGTTATCCCAATTGCTAATGAGTCCCAGGGCCAGGTTGCACAGGTCATTTAGTACACATTAAATATACTTAAAATATGAGCATGTGTGCACTGTGCATTTAAGCTGTAAAATATATGTTACACATGCTTCTTTTGTATTAAACTTAAGACTTTTCAGTCAAGGAGCATCTCCAGATTATATTAAGTAACATGTTTTTGGCTACCAGAAGCCTGATTCATTGAGTTAATATGAGCAATTTGTAGTCCTCCATCATCACAGGATGCTCTGCTCCCAACCACCACACTCCCTCTACAAGGGCCAGTCCATTCACCTGCCCAAACTCACCACTCAACATGGTGGTACCAACCCCAAGGTGCTACACCCACCCACCCCTATGGTGTAACCCTGCCCTGAGCACCCAATGAAAACCTCAAGGTTTGCTGATGCCTGCCACCTTTGCTTTAGCACTCTGGTGCCACCAGCAAACACCTTGCTTCATGAATTTAACAGAACCAGAGAACATCCCCACAGACCCTTGCAGGAGAGCCATAAACTGGATTCTTGATGAGGTGCTGGACCTCACTGAAATCTGAGGTGAGGAAAAAATGATTGCCATTGCCACCATGGCTGGGAAGGGCAGCCAAAAAAAGCAGGCAGTGTACAAGTGCACCACGGCCCAGACGGTGATTCTTGGGCACCAGCACAACTTGCATAAGGCCCACACACTCCCACATGGAGACCACCAGAATCCCAGGATGCACTGCTCCCATCCCCCTCACCTCCATCAGGGATAGAGCTGAGATACCCTAGGTCCTAGCCATGCCCTTACTCAGCTTTTTGGAGTTGGAAGCTTCAAAGAACTAATGAAGAAGTGGGGCTATGCCATGGGTTCAACCACTTGTTATATGGCACAGTGCCTCAGACTGCAACACCTGCTGCAATGCCCACTGCTTCAAGGCACATGCACAATGAAAGACATCACAAAGTTCAACAAACAAGCACAAGCACATGTAATAAAATGGCCAAATGTGGTGTACAGATACAAGATGAAAAAGACTACCAGCCTTGTAGTGGCAACTCAGAGATGTAAGGGGAGGAACCATTTTAAATCTTAATGCGTGACTGCTCACAGCACATTATAACTTTAACACTGCTTAGCAGTCCACAGATTGAGCATGGTCTAAATGTAACATGTAACTTCACCCTAGGGGCCTTACCTCTACCCTGTGAGCTGCATAAATGTTTATTGGTGTTTCATAGTTTCAGAGTTTCTAGGGTCAGAAGGGACCTGAGCAGATCATCAAGTCCAACCCCCTGTCATGGCAGGAAAGAGTACTGGGGTCAAACGACCCCAGCAAGGTGTACATCTAGCCTTCTCTTAAAGACCCCCAGGGTAGGAGCCAGCACCACTTCTCTTGCAAATTGGTTCCAGATCCTAGCCGCCCTGACCGTGAAGTAGCGCCTCCTAATATCTAGCCTAAATCTACCCTCTGCCAGCTTGTGACCGTTATTCCTGGTCACTTCTGGTAGTGCTGGGGGAACAGGGACTTCCCCAGTGTCTGGTGATCCCCCCTGACTAGTTTGTAACAGGCCACTAGATCCCCCCTCAGCCTTCTCTTGTGGAGGCTGAACAGGTTCAGGTCCCGTAGCCACTCCTCTCCTGTTAATGTTAACGTAAGTTTGGAGTAGTCACACTTCAGGCTGGCAGGGACTTGAAGGACTGAAAGGTTCTGGGAATCTTTTTCCCCACTCCCATTCCAGACATCCTGCCTGCCCTCCCTTGTTACTTGTGGCTGCCTTCACTGTCTGTCTCAGGGTAGAAGGCAGGGGAAGGTTAACATCCCTGTCTAGTCCCTGCCAATGGCTGTTGTGAGACTGCTGCTCTTCTCCGGGCTGAGTCCACCCAGAGAGCATGGTCATGACCACAGCCAGGCAGGAAAGTTAACCCTTCCCTTCCTGCTCCCCCCAGAACAGACTGCACAGGCAGCCAGAATTAAGTGCGTGTGTGTGCGCGTGTGTGCGTGCATGTGCACATGCACAGTCGGGGGGGCAGTAAGTAGGTATCTGAGGCACTGGGGAAGGCAGGGGAGTGCAGTGGGCCTTAATCTAGTGGCAACGGTGAAGCACTTTGCTCCTACTAAGACAAATCTTTTTTCTGCAATGGCTGCTTATTGACTTCAGGGATGGTACTTTCAGAGACAGTGAATATGCCTATGAAGCATCATACTGTACAGACACTGAACCAATTTGATATGACTTCAAGCAGCTATTGGAAGTAGTTTACCCATGGCAGCACAAATCATTGTGTGGACTACTTTATCCTTCTTTCTGACAAAAGTAGCCCATGCAGAACAACGTACTCTCACAGATCCTTGGTTACACACCAATCTTGTTTCTCCAGAGCAGAAATAATATATCTGATCTGAATACTTAAGATACCTACTTTAAACAATGGTGTCTGCACCTAAACCCTGGAAAAACCGAAGTGTCTGCATTTCACTTGAACAATAAACAAGCTTATCAGCCCTTTTTTTTTTTCCAGAAACCAGTTCCTACAATATAACGATACTCCTAAATATTAGGAGTCATCCTAGATGGAACTCGGTCCTACAAAAATCACTTTACTATGACAGCAAAACCTATAATAATTTGCTCCAGAAACTCAATGGGACTTCTTCGGGAGCAGATGCCAATGCACTGACAACAACAGCATTAGCACTGGTCTACACTTTGGCGGAATACTGTGCCCCAATCCAATTAAACAGTGCTCATACTGATAAGGATGACAGACAACTAAACCAAGCAATGCAAATAATTATGGGAATAATCTGATCCACCCCTCTTCAAAGGCTCCCTATTCTTAATAAAATATATCCTCCTCTCTTAAGAAGAAAAAAATTCCTTGACTAAATTGTGGATTAAAATAAAAAATTAACCCACTTCAATAAGGATGTGGAAAAACTTGAGAGGGTCCATAAAAGAGCCACCCATATGATCAGGGACTTACAAGCCATACAAGGAAAGGCTGAGGGACCTGGGCCTCTTTCGTCCAAAGAGAAAGTTGAGAGGTGGCTTGATAGCAGCTTACTGCTATATCAGAGGAATGCATTGGGAGCTCAGTGAACAACTGTTCACTAGGTCACCCCTGGAGAAGACCAGGAGCAATAGTTACAAACTTCTGGAAGGCCACTTTAGGCTTAATACCAGGAAAAACTCCTCCACAGTCAAGGTGTCCAGACTGTGGAATAAACTTCCTCCAGAGGTGGTGGTCACCTACCCTGGAGGTTTTCAAGAGGAAACTGGACAGTCACCTCACTGAGGTCACTTAACTCAAGTTGTCTTCCTGCCTAGAGTGGGGGGGCTGGACCCAATGATCTTCAAGTCTATGAATCAACAATCTATGAGTCTATGACTCTATGAACCACAGCTGCCTATCCACAAGATATCTTAAACCCATCACTTCTGAGATTAAAATCTAGACATCCCACTTGGAGAACAGCAATTCAACTTGAGCAAGACCCCTTTAACATCCAAGATTCTGGATGCAAAAATAGCTCAATTCACCCCTTAATACAGACATTATGATTACAAATCCCATCATTAGACCAGCTGGCTTTGATATCCCTAGACGTCTTTGGTCTTCTCTAAACTGAATCAGGACAGGACGTGTCACATGTGGATTTCTGTTATATTGATGGTGCTGAACTAGCTGACTGAACTGCAACTGTGGTGCCCCTTTTCAAACTTAGTACCACATAATCTCTGTGTGCCCTGTTTGTGTATTTAATGTAGTACTGTGCAAACTCAATAAACTTCCCTAAAGTCTATTGAGTTTGCACAATACTACACTTGAGACAATCAGCTGGCTGCAAAATTTGAATGTAAAATTATTTTTCCTTGCTTTGTGATCATTGTATCATCATAAGCTTAAAAATAAAAAGTGGTACAGAACTACCCACCCTTTATTTGACCATGGCCTGGGGGCAGCAGCCTAGGACTTTCCCAAAACAAGTATGAATTTCTCATGCTAAGCAGCACTTCCCCTCCCCTTCCCTTCCCCTTCTCCTGGCCCACTGCTGCCACTATCACCAGCTTCCCAGGGGCAGGGGCATGAACGCTGTGTGCCCCTGGCACCTGGAGGGGGGCACAGAAGCAGCAGGAGCACAGCAGAGGTAAGTGGGAACTCCCACAGATCCCGCTGGTGCTGTCAGCGGGGGGGCAAAGTGGTGAGCGCTGACCAGGGGTTGGCATCCACCCACAGATGCTGCTGACAGTGTCAGCAGTGGCCAGCGGGGATCACTGACTGTCCGCAGATACCATCGGTGGTCGTGGTGGGAGGTAGTGAGCAGTGACCACCCACAGGCGCTGCCGACACTGTCCCCCTGACACCCCCCTTTTTGTAGGAAGTGCACTGCCATGCTCAGAAGGTGCACATCCCTGGACAGGGGAAGGGGCAGAGGCAGCAGCGGACAGGTCTCTTCTCTATGATTAATCCATTGGTGTTTCCTACTAGTAGATCAGGGGAAGGGAAGTCACCTCCTTTGCCACTGCTGCTGCTGTCTGGTGCTAATCATAGAGAAGAAGGAAGAGGGAGGAAAGATTTTTGTCTGCTTCAGGGACATGAAGTCCTCCACTGCTGGTTCCTGTGGTGTGGTCTGCCCACCCTAATGTTTGCAAGGAGGAGGGGTGGGGAGAAGCTGGGAACCAGGGTGCAGTCACTACTTCAGCATAGGTCCCTTCTCCTCCAATCCCTTTTCTGAAAGCCTGGGTCTTCTCATGGTCTCATTTAACGCTAATTCCAGTATATCCATAGGACACTTCAATATATACTGCATACATGCCCGGTTTCCCACAGAACATTCCTTGGGGAAATGCCTATAATATGTTAGCCTGTGTTTAAATTACAGCTTGGTTCTCAGTTTTTATACACATACACCCCCACACACCCAAAAGGAACAATTTTCTCATTTCAGGAACCTCTTTAGTAGAGCCCATTAGGCAATACAGATCTTTACAATGAAATACTGAATTAGGAAGGCATATATGCATACCATTGACTGGTTACAGCAAAAATATAATGACTAAATAAATGAATGAAGTAAATGATTTCTCCATAACAAGTTGTGTCAGAGAACCTCAAAATAATAATCCCTGGTGCCAGCTCTTAATAAAATGATCAGGACAAATACAAACATTCTGGAAACAACTGATCAGCCAGGGGGCAGAGGATCACCATATAATTATATTTAATATAATCTAGAAATCAGAACCTGTTAAAGTAAAATAACCCTTTATGATTTAAGACAGGTTCACTTGGCATATAGGTGAAGGCTTGAGGATGAGAGTAGATTAGTTTAATGAACTGGAGAGAGATAAATGAAGATACCGTAAATCATTTCTAAGCCAAAATTGAAACAGCTTTCTCTTGATTCTGGTGAGAGCAGAGAATAACTATAAACATACACACAAAATGCAGCTCCAAACAGCCAGTCTAAATTTCCATAAACTGCAAAGCACAACTCAGCAAAACAATAGTGAAGTTTGATAAAATTTATTCATAATTTGAGAGGGCAGAAATATGTCATTGATCAAATATGTCAAATAATATTCTATTCATAAAGTCTTTAATTCACAAACAAAAACATTGTTTATAAAAGACTAAAAACATGTTTCAGCACTGTCCAGCCAATTGCTACAATCAATAATGTACATTTTTTGACAAAACTTTATTCTGCACTTTTTTGAACACTGAAGGTTAGATTGTCTGAAAAATGTAAGTTAAGGAGTGTTCTTCTCCTCCCTATTATCCTTCATCACTTACTCTTACAAGTTAAAATTGATAAATAAATGCAATAATCAAAATGCATGGGGCATCTGATACTGTGTTTTTTTCATCTAGCTTTGTCAGTTTACCACTAGCAAGTGCCTCCCAATCCTCAACTTCCTAATGGACTGTACATTAGCTTGAAATTGATGTGGTAGTCCAAAGTTCTGCATGTTTTTCCTCTCTCTGACATACCCACTATGAAGAATATGGTGCATGAGAGTGCTCTATTGGATTTTTATGTATTTCTTAGTGACACATGGAGCCACATTATGAACAAAATAAAATTAGAAGAAGAAATCAAGTTGGTCTGATTTATGTTGGGACTGCTGCATCAGTGGAACTCCAGAAAAAAAAGGAATTAGTTTGAAGGCACCTTTACTCCAAACTGGGCACATCTACATGTGCAATTTATGTTACTGAATAATCCCATTATCACTGTCTACATATGTATTTTAGTACAATAATTTACTGTGGTGTAGGATAGTGCCTGAGGTCACCAAAGCATTTAATATGAAAAAGCAAGGTATTTCTCCCTAGACTCATTTTTAAATGACTGAATGTGAAGGAGCAAGTGCAGATACAATGGAAAGACCTGGGGAATACCACTTCTGGAGCCATTACCATATAAGATAGAAGCTCCGAGATCGGGGTAAGGCAGCAGGATGGGAGTTTCGATGAGAGAAAAAGTGGAGATTGGAGGAGAAAACAAGAGAGAAAGAGGATCCCCGAGGGAACCACAACTTACCTGAGAGTGTCTTGCAATGCTGGGTGGAGGACAGAGACCATAGAGTGAGGGGCGGGTCCTCAGTGAGAAAAACCCCATGGGATTTGTCCTCTGCTATGGACCTAAAAAGGAAAACAAAGAAGAGAGTGGAGTTGACTCGTGCTCCCAAGCTTAGAGACTGTGCCAGATTGTCCTTCAAGAGGATTTGGGGCCTCAGCCATACACAAATAAAAGAGAGATTCATATGTTATCAAAATAAACAGAGTGTATAGAGTAGTTTGAAGATAAAAGACCACAATGAGAGACTTTGTTTGTGAATACTAAGTTCTGTTTATCCAAGCTAATAGTGAGAGGGTAAGGTTATTATATAAGTAGAGTTACAAAGTTGGTATTATAGATAAGGTTAAAATGAGAAAAGGATACAAAACAACAGTTTCTGCCTGAATGTAGAGTTGCACACAGTGATAAAATACAAAAATAAAGAAAATATGAATGAGATAATTTACCCATAAACCCCTAATAAGGACATAATAAGAGCAAGCGAAAAAAATATATAATAACCCTCCTGATTAGTGACATCTAAAATTAGAATATATAATAATAACATTCAAGACGCAGCAGATAGGAAAGGTGGGGATACCAACAGTTCATTGGGCAACGATATACAGGTGCAGAGGCATCACAAGCCCGACCACCATGCTGAACTATTTTAGTTGATATATTCAGAAATGTAAAAGAAAAATCATCCTGAGACAGACAACACAGACACGACATTTCAGCCACAAGTTTGGGCAAAATATAAGCAATTGAAAATATGGGCTAATAATGGAATGTGTGTGACAACCTACTTCCCAACCTGTTATTTGATATATAAATCAAGATCAAATTTCAAAACATTTCAAAACAAAGTTATATAACCGTTAACTTGGTATGTTAAAAAAATCTTCAATTTTGAATCCTTAGATCATGCATATATGATGAAGGACTGGTTCCTATGTAGGTAACATTTCCATCATTAAATTACTTCAGCATTATTAAACCCAACCTCAGAACTAGACGAAGGCTAACAAAAGATGAAGGAGGAAAAAAAGAAAGTAACCTCAAACAGGCAAATCATGGATTAAAAAGAATAAAATCCTGCTTGACTCCTTGATGACTCTTTGACTTTGCTTAGAGGATTATAACTGTTAAACACCCACTTAAGCAAACAAGGGTTATAATGAAAATAGATTTTATTTACATTTCTGAAAGAAGCTTTTGTTAATATAAAGTTACAGATGGTAGATTTCTAATAAGCCCCAAACCTTCATGGAATAAACATTATCATATCCCTAGTTCAAATGACTTTAAAGAGAGAGGGAGAGAGAGAGAGAACAGCAAAATATTAAATGGTTGAGGTGAATTCTTTGCTCTCTCTGATATTTTAACCTATTTAAAATATACAAATAAAGGGATCAACTGTAAACTAATTCAATATACTGATTGTAATACAACATTTAATGAATAGTTAATATTAACAGAACTAAGTTGATTCTGAAGTCAGCAAAGGATTTCAATGTGCTTGTGAACTGGCTAACATATTACAGATGCAGGGAAAGGAAACAACTTACAAATAAATACACAGCAAGGGATGGAATAAAAAGTAAGGTACAAAGAAAATAAGATGAAAATGAAATGGAATTAAAAATGGAGAGCTTTGGGCCTTGCTACACATTAATTTTAGGTGACTCCTGGAGCTCTTCACCTCTGGATTGTCCAACCATTAACTCCTGAAACTAGTTTCAAGCAACTTTAGGCAGTTTCAAGTTATGCCAGTCCAGGGCAAGTTTTTTTTTGTCCATAGGTGGAGAGAGAAACAAAAATTTTGGGTGGGAAAGGGGAAGCTGAGTGCATGGGAAAGTCTGAGGGGAGAGGGGTGAGGGAGGAGGGAGAGGAAATCGGACTGGGACCAGGCAGGGATCGGGAGAGAGAGGAGCAGAGCCAGGCCCAGGATCAGGGACATAGCCCACTGCACCTGCACAGCTACCCCTTCCCTTGGGCCCAGGATCACTGAGTGGTTGTCACTCAGTTTTTAGTATATGGTCAATAACTGAACAGACAATTTAGTAATGGCCCTAGCAAGTCAAATCTGTTTTATGACCCCAGGTTTTTAGTTGTGAGAAATATCATTAATCCATGAATGACCACCTTGAGATGTCACTTAACTGAATTAAACTTTTAACCAGGAGAGAATTTTGACCAAAGTGTATGTAAAATAATTTCAAATGAAGTATTAAGATGATAATATCAGGAAAATTGTAGCACCTTTTATTTTAAAGCTGGAGTTTTCCTTTTGGCCACCCTTAAAGCACACTTCAGTCCCCTAACATTTATAATCAAGTCCTCAGTAGTTTAAATTGCCATTAAGTATCATTTAGAGGATTATACTTGCTTCCTTAGTTATATGGTAAAAATAAATCTTAAAACATGCATCATATGATCATGATTAAAAATATATGCCCACAAATGACAATAACTATTTGAACTACCAGAAATTTAATTAGGGGAGTAAGGGGATTATAAATATTGCTTAGGCAGTAAAGGAAAATGTAATTTACATTTTTTAAAATTATATATCCCAAATAACCAGTTGGGCTATTTGTGTGAAAATTGTACTACCCTTACTCACACCAATTAGTATTTTTATTCACAAGGAACTCCAGTGGGAGATACAGCCAATCTTGATATGCATAACAATTTACAAATCCTTTATTGTTTCAAGAAATGATCATTAGAACATTTCTAAACAATGAAGTACTTAGAGCAGAGCAATATAATCAGTTTGTTGGGTACATGTATACATAACATCCAGTGGCATAAAGGCATGGATAATATTGCAAGCCAGGCACAAGGCATTTTCAGCACTGGCATGCCTGAAGGAACATGGCAGACAAATAATAATGACACAGTTGGAGCTAAAATTGTCCCCTTCATGTTATCCAGTATTTTACACACCGGAAGCTCTATACTGGGCAGAAGGATCAACCTGGATCTATGAGGTTTTTTAATGTAGGGGTTCTGTCTTTTGTCCATCAAATAGACTAGATGTTGTGATGTGTAGCTGCACCGCTATGGAAGTAATCTAATGGGAAGAACTGTGGCTCATTGTATGTCTGTACTAGTGACTGCAGCTCATAGAGATACCTCTGAAGAAGTTAGCTCAGGTGCTGCTAGGAACATTGTAGCAGTGGCATGGAGCTAAAGATATGTACTTACATACCCACTTTCTTGTCCAAACTGTGTAGCCTGTATCAAGCTCCCTGAAACTTTGGCAACACTGCTAGCAAAATCTGAGCTAGCTAGTTTAACATTAGCTCAGGTATGTCTTCACAAATTGCACTGAGTGAAGTATAAATCTACCCTTAGTCTCAGTTCCCTCCATGCTTCCCCCTTGCTTCTAGCAAAAAGTAAGACACTAAGACCTCATAGCAGATGTAGCCAGCCATCCCGCTCATGCATATCCAGTGCACCCTGCACTCTCCAAGTGTGTCCCAGATGCCTAGTTTCTGTGTGTGAGAGTGTGTGCACATGCACACTCACACAAAACCCAAGTATATGTAATACAACTGGGCCACTGACTTCCACATAGCCAATCTGGATGATGCCCACTTCTTGCACAGCTCCCTGTTTCCTGGGATAATGGAAGCTGTGACTGGAGCTTGTAACATCTCTTTTTAATTTTGCTGCTGTATCATATGCACATCTTTTTTCTGTTCAGCAGGTGTTTGGCTACCCATCCTGGATTCACCGTGCCTCAACATGAGCTGGTCTTCTATTGCACAGATGTGGGGCCTGCAAGAAAAGGGGAGGGTTGCTTAGTTTGCAAGAGTTTGGGGCAGGGGTTGGTGTGGGGCCGGGATGGGCCTGCAATCGCAGATGTGAGATTAGGGGCTACCTTGAAGGGTCAATACAGTGAGTGCTTGTGCCATGAGAATCAGAATCAGCTGGTGCCCATTGGACTTCACCCATGGATTGGATCAGAGGTGAGGTGGGGTAGGTGTTGTTGGACTGCTCGCTGGTCTGTGCAGGTGTAGAACCTGAGAGTCACCCTGGCAGCGAGAGCTGAACAGTTGAGATAAATGTTCCCATGTGGGAATCCTTCCATCATGTGTCCCTGTCCAGGAGTAGAGGGAGGTCTGGGAGTTTTTTTGGCAAGGGAACATTTTTCTCTTTTTCCTTCAGTGATTGTCAGACAGTTGCATTGTATCTCCTGTCCCTGACGTGCGGGTGCTCTCTGCCAAAACTGTTGTTGAACCCTACCTTCACTAGTTGCATGGTATCCTTGTGTGTAGCCTGACATAGCAGGAAAAGTATAGGGAAGAGTGGTTATGAGTCCTATGGGTTGTGCCAGCACAGCAGCCACTGTGGTAGTACAGGGGTACTTGGTATAGGCCTTGTGCCTCTTGGAGGGGCATAGAAATGTGAGATAGGACTTGCTTTGGAACAGCTGTGACCCTTGTGTGGCAAATGATGTCTTGGTGCCTTCCTGCGTGCCTCCTACTCCTCTGGCAGAGTCCCTGTGGGTAATTCCTCTGGAACACCATTGGTCCCATTGGTTTGCAGGGTGTCATCTACCCTGTTGTTGGTGAGGCAGAGACAGATCCTTGTAGAAGGGCATTGTCTGCTCCAAGCCCACAGATCACTTCCTAGCATCAAGCATGCATTAATAATACCTCCTCACCACTGTGGTCTTAGCAAAGCACTGCTCCCAGCCCTGCATGCATATCTGCTGGGTGCTGTGCTTGAAGACATCACTGATTTGGTGCCCTATCTAGAGTTGGTACTGGATGTCCTCCTTGCCCCAGATAGTGATAAGATCCTTTATTTCCCTGAAATGCTAGTAGTATATGTGTATGTATGCAAATATATATGCCCTTCTACAAGGATCTGTCTCTGCCTCACCAACAACAGGGTAAATGGCACCCTGCAAACCAATGGGACCAATGGTGTTCCAGAGGAGTCACCCACAGGGACTCTGCCAGAGGATATATATCACATGCAAGCTGTTGAAGTGTAGTAATACTTAAAACTGAAAATGGGATAATTTTCTCTTGATTTCAGGGGAAAAAAACCAAAAAACCCTTCCCCCCAGAGTTTACCACACTATCCATTATGTTCAGAAAACACACAGTGGGAGTGTTATTGCCCCCAAAATAAACAATGCCTTTGCAAACCTTCCAACAATGTACTGTCCTGCCATGGAAGTGGCAGCTCTGCTGCCCGTCTTGCAGACACACTATGCCTCCTATTGGCTGGTGACATTAGGGCACCAGCTAATTAGACTTCTAAAAAAGAACTGATGAATTATTGACACAGTACACATACCTGGTGATCTTAAGTCGTCCTTTTGTGGCCTGATCCAACAAGTGGGGTGACCTGACTACCTCCACTCAGTAGGGCTTCAGGAGGTGACCCTGTTGGTTTCTTGGCTTCCAGAATTCTGTACAGGTTTTAGGGAATCTACTGGGTTCAGAAAAGGAAATGAAATTACTGCTTCTTTTGCAGACAGCAACTTGGAGAGGCAGGGAGACAGTCTCCTCAATTCCCAATGAAAAATGTGTGGTGTTTCCTAAGGGAAATATCATAGACACTGTCCAAGTGGGTCTAAGAAAGGAACACTACATTAAAGCTAGGAAGACCACTGGATATTATTATATTCATATAGACAAGAAAAGCAACAACTGAACAACGGTAACTAATAAAACAATGTGAGGACATAACAAAAAAAGTTCCCAGAGCTAGCTGCCTTATGTGTGCATCTATAGGACTCCCAGCAGCTTACATCAAACTCTGTAACAGGTTGTCTGAACCAGTTTTCTATCAAGTGCACATGGTTACAAACCATTACTCCAGTGGCTTAAATTATTAGAAATTGGCTTTAAGACTTGAGAAGAGAAACACTCTCTGCTTCTTTATAAGCTACTGACTGCATCCAAGGTTTCTGGGACTTTGGGTCTATAAGCTAGACTGATAAGTGTCTGGTCCTGCATCATGTATTGAGCACAAGCAGTGTAAATGCTTCTCAAAATCTACATTTTACACATGCATTTGATTGCCCCAGACAAGTTGGACAGTAGTGATGCTACTTATTATTAGTATGTGTAGGTGTGCTGATATACATTTTGGACATGCTCACGTGTATTTTTTATATTTATTAGAGAACCTTCCCATTGCTAGAAATCAGTGCAGATGAACCACTTAAGACAGGTCAACTGTGAGCAGAGGCAAAAAAGCAGCCAACTCACATTCAGCACTTGTTCAACTGTACCCATGACACTATGCAATAAGAAAAATTCAGTAATAAGCAGTTTTCTTTGTGTGGATGGATCTAGGTTAACCAGAGGGAGGATGCAGTTGGGCTTGGGATTAGAGGCTTTACTAACTCCTGTCAGTGCCAACCTGGGAGTGGAGCTGACTGGTGCTCAGGCAGAGGAGTTGACTAGAGGCTAAAGCACCATCCTGCCATGGGGTAAGTGAGGTGCTGCAAAGCCCCATGGGTTGTTGCCAAAAAGTGACCTAGCATCAGTGTCAATGGAATACGGTACAGATGTTCATTACAGCACTCTAAACTACACTGCTGAAATCTGATCCATCCAGGGTTATCTCTGAATGGGATCTGCCGCACTTTCTATGTACTTACTGTGCACTAAGTACAGCTTCTGTACCTGGCCTAGGCCATATTTATTGCATACATAGCCATAGGTCACAGTTTGGCTTTAAATCAAAAAATGATCTTCTGTCCCTCCCACCCCCCAAGTTATTTGCCTTTAAATTATCATCACTGTAATAACACATAATTTTGGTTTTGCTTTAGAATCAGCTAATCTTGTACTAGATTAGTTCATAGATATTTAAAGCAAGCAAAAGGGGGATCCATTTCCCCTCAGTGAATGCACACACACAATTTAAAAATCCATCCCACCATGGCTAGGTGGCTCCCAGCAAATGTTAAAACTTCCAGTGCTCACAAGAATTTACAGCAAGAAAGGGAGATTGCATTCACTCCAAGGTGGGGAAATAGGCCCTCTTCTTTGGGGGAGAGCTCCTATGAAGCCATACACACTTCTCAGAATAGGCTGCTATATGAACCTTTGGGGGTGGGGTGTGGGAACCTTTGTTCAGTAGGACACTTGGACACTTGCCTGTATCACCCAGTTCATGGAGCATTAAAAAAATCATCTTCAGCACCCCCCCCATAAGACCACCCCCAACAGAAGGAAAGTTGCAGCTATTTTCACCCCAAGAAGCTAACCTTGCTGGACTCTCTCCTAATTTTGATATGCTCAACATTCTGCACTATCATAAGAGCGTGTACATGTGACATATAAGGTATGCCAGATGCCTGGTGGCAAGCTAACATGGCAGTACACAGACAATCCAGAAGGTTTTTGAACTATCTTGGGGATAGCTTTTTGCAAATCATAGAAAAAACTGATTATCGGAGAGATTCCTCAATGCTTTTCTTTCTAATTGTGAATATTTAGTGGTAAAGAGGGAAGACAATTAGGTGTCAGAGACTGGTAAGTGATAAAACTAACCATCCTAGAGAACAAAAGAAAAAGAAAAACAGATATCAAGCAGATTTCCAGAAACTGCTTTAGAAAACTGGAAGGCAAGTATCAGAGACAAGTATCAGGGCAAAGGCGTGCAGACAAACTGATTATTCTTTAAACAGGTAATATTAAGGGCATAACAACATACTTTTTAATGAGGATAGAAAAGATAGAAAGCATAGCAAGAGACCTAAACTACATGTTTTTCCACAGCTTAAAAGGGAATCTTAAAATAGGGCAGAAAATTGACCATATTATTAAGGCCACTATTGTTTTGGGGAAGCAATATTTAATACTCTACCCAACAAAGAGCTAAGCTCTACAGGTCAGCACAAGTCTCATGCCCAGAACTGTTAGAGCTGGGATAGAGGTTTGATTTGTAGGGTTGTCTCTCCCAAGAAGCAGATGGAATTCTTTTCCTGCTTCCCCATGTGAACCTTTGTCCTGGGGAAATGTGAATCTTTCTTCCCCTTTTACTGCCTAGGCAAATCAAGATCAGGGGGTTACAACAACCCACATGCAAGCATTAGGATAGCATGAGGTCTAAAATTAAGCTACACTTCACCTCTATGTGGGCTGGAAGAAAATTGAAGGCTCTGAGGGTCTGGATGAGGAAATCTAGCTAAAGCTGAAGGAGAGTATAATAAGCCTGTGGTGCGCAATTTGGGGTGTAACTTGTGCTACACTTACTAAGGAAGTATGAACCATTTCCTCACTCCAGAACAGCTACCTAGTATGATATATTTATTCATTAGCAGCAGAGGGCCCCAGACAGTAAGCAACAGATCTTTGCATGATGAGTTTCTTATGCTAATGGATTAGTATGATAGGAAGGGGAAGGTGAGCTAGAAGTGATAGGATATGATAGGCAGCAGAGATGGTAGGAGGTGGCGAAAGAGAAAAACAAACCATTTTTCTTTATCCTTATAATTACTGTAACCACCATGCAATAAAACTTTGAAGCTTTTGGGACATAGATCACGCTTCTGATTTTTCTCACTGGTCCTTTTAGCAATTTCACACTCCAGATATTTTAATGCACGACCATCATCTCCACCCACCAAAACAAATTTACAGGATGAGGGAGGTGAATTCAGAAAGCGTATAGCATCCTTTATCTATTTTCAGTAGCATTTCATCTGCAAACCTATATAACTAAAAACTGCCTAAAAGGTCAAACTCCTACATACAGTATTCCTTTTTCTGTTTAAAAGAATGATACACAATGGAATTAAACAATAAAAATCTTTGTAAACAGGGTAAAAGATTGCCTTGGGATATCTCAAGTTCTACCTGAATGTTGAGTTCTGTGGCTCTCTACTCTATTTCCTGCTTTTCAGAAGTTTCAATGTTGCTGAATTCAAGTGTTCTGGAAAAATACAAAATAATATTTGTCATTTTTTCCCCGTACATTAACTAGGTTATTTATCACAGACTAGATCAGTCCACCTTGAAGTATATTGCTTATAATTCATCCACTCTAACCTACTTACTCCTTAAATACGACCATTTATAACTGAAATCAGCCATGTGAGGGGTCCATGGTTCTGGAAAACTTTAGAGATTTAATAATTGCCAAGTAAAAAGATAGGAAAAAGTTTAAATGGCTGCACTAAAGCCATTATGATGAAAGCCACATTTTAAAAGGACACCTGGACTTTCAGATGTATTTATTTGTGTGCACAAACCCCAACATTTGTAATCTTAACTGAATAGTCAAGCATGCTGCTTGAAGATTTTCACATCAAATACAGGTTGTTAGATATACTAATGGACACAGCTTGCTCATGTTGTGGCACAATTAAGGGATATAAGACAGGCTCTTTTCTCAACTTGAACAGACACTTGGGGAGGCTAGGGGATGGTTAAATAACATTAAACATAGCCACCCAGCCTAAGGTAAGTCAGGGTAGGAGGGCTAGTGGAGCTGGGGGAGGTATTGGAGAGGGAAGCAGGCTCTGGACAGGGTGGAGTCTGTGAAGGAATTAGTGGGCAGGCAGAGTCCATGGGGGGTTCCCTCCCATATCCCTTCAGGACCAGAGGCTATTTTTAACTGCCCAACTCCCCTTGGAAAACCACCCTCCCCATCCTGCTTGCACCCTGACTTACTTCCTTAGCTCCCAGCATCAGCCAAAGCAGATGAAACCAGCACTGGGAGGGGTTTGTAGGATGTGGGCTTTGGTGGGCTGGGTGGAGCAGAGCTGGCTGGCCCCAGGATTTGGAGATTAACTGCCAGGAGTGGGAGGCAAGGGGACTAAAAATAGCTCAGTGCCAGGGAGAGGGGTAGGAAAAGTGCAGCCCCAGAGCTGGGGCCAGCAGCTGGGCTTTCCCAGCCCTGGGACTGCACTGGGAACAGTGCAGAAGTTCAGTTAAATCAGTCTTGCCAGACCCAAGCTAAGTTAAACTGCTTCAGAAGTACACGTAACTTAAAATGGCCAATCTGATCTCAGATCAGTCTAACTGTCCTCAATTACAGTTTTCACATAAATCCTCCAACTAGTGTAAGGTACACACTTGGGTGAACTAAGTTAGATTGGGGGGCCATTTTAAATGTGATCTAGCCTCCCCCTAAACTCCTCTAGTGTCTGTTTGTAGATGCTAACCCCATTAAAATGTTTGTCTAACTCATTCTGGCAATTGATGTTCATTAGATTTAGCTGTAATATAGAAAAGGAAACCTCCTTCCCCCTGAACATTAGGTAAAAGGACCAGAGTAGTGAAAATAGGCTTTAAAAAGCCCTGTATCCAGTGGTTGGAGGAAATCCTCCAGGGCAGGCATTATGTTTGAGGTGACAAGACTGAGTTTTTGCTATTTCATCAGTATTTAATAATTTCACAGAAAAAGGATGCATTTGGACATCATTCCAAGGTCTGTTTGGTGGATGGAGTTGAATGCAACCTGCTGAGAGGTTCTTCAAAGTTTTTATTCCTATTTATAATCTGTAGTTCAGAATAATAATTAAATTGCAACAAAAGTTAATTATAAATTGTTACAGGTGTAATTCTGGTCCTATAGCAATGTTTCAAGACTCCCTTAATAGGACAATGATTTTCCTGTACATTTTCCTTTATTACAAAATACAAAGGAGAAGGAATGATACATTTTTTTCTGTTAAGTCACAAACAGATCTGTACTTCCGATCTGTATCTCAAGAAAGAACATATCCCTACAGAATAATGGAAAGGCCTTTGGCCTTGATTTTCTTCCCCCAGAAATCAAAGGATTCATCTGTTGGTGGTGCTAAATTCTGACAAGCTTTTAAAGAGTGTTATTTTAGAAGGCATTTATACCAAGCATTAGAATGAAATCATAATAGCTGCATTTTAAAAAAATTATTAATAAAAAAGACCATCCAATTAGTCTTATGTGAACTCCAGCCAAAATATATGAAAGACTCTCTTATTTGCCAACATGAATTTCTGAAAATAACATTCTAGGAAAAGAGCAGGTTGGTTTTAGGAAAAAATACTTAGGGTTGCATTATTTGATATATAAATATGTAAAAAGATAAAAAAGTATTTATAGCTTTAATAGATTTAACAGTTACTGGTTAGAATTATAAAATAAATAGGCAGTGACGTCAATGGACAAAGCTCTCCTACACTTAATTTTTGCTTATGACTCAAATACAGAATCTAGGGTGCATTATGGGATCAAATAGTCTGACTAAAACAGGGGTACAACAAAGATACCCAATTACTTCACTACTCTTTAATCTATTTCTGAATGATCTAAAACATGTGCTAATAGACAACCAATTCCACCTACCTATGATATAGAAAATTTTGTATCCCCATCTTGTTTTATGCAGATGATGCATTATTAACATGCAGGCACAATCCCAAATAGGACTTCAGTAGTATAATTTTTTTTAAAGTTTGGAAACCAACACTACTAAAGCCAAGGTACTCATTTGTGAAATGATAGGAGGTATGGTTTTTACAGAAAAATAAATCGGAGGTGGGATCCTTATTTAAATACCTTGGAATCTATTTTAATAAAAATCTGAGCTGGGAAAAAAAAAACATTGGAAACTTAAGTATTAAAGCAAAACTTGAATTTCTGCTTTGGGTGGACTTTTCTTCATTTTACAATAAGGCCAGTACTATCAGCACTAAAACATTGATCGTTCTAAGCTAGAGTCTATTCTGTTGTATGCATAGGAACTATGGAGTGCTGACTATGTTTCATTCAAAAAGAGAAAAAAAATCCAGTTACTTTGTAAGGTGACTTTTATCTCTGCCAAATTCTAGGAGAGGGGGCTCGTGCAATCTAAAATAGGGCTGCTTATAATTTCATTATATTATATTGTTTTAGCAAAATCTGTTACTAGTTTATTTACATTAGAATGAGGGTTTTTTCCCTCCTACCTGCTACTTTAAAAATACCTGCAAGCAGCAGAATCTATTAAAGTAGTTCTGAATTCAATGGTAAATAGGTAGATGTACTAAACAGATGTTAGAAACACATAATAGCATAAAATTCAATTTCTAAAAATACCCTATCACATAATTATCATTAGGTTCTTTTATGTATATATATTGACTTTAGTAACAACTGAGCATTGCAATAATGAAACACATGAAACCTTCCTGTTTGAGTGCAGGTTGCACGGCAATAACTTTTTCCATCTTCAGTAGAAAACATTTTACACAGCATGAAACGTTTTAAATGTGTGTTTGTTTTTGTATCAACATTATAAATCAAGCTTTCCATATGGCAACCTACATTTTGAAATACCTATCCCTACTTCTAAGCCTCAGGATTCTCAAACTGATGTGCTGCTGCATTAGGCTCATCCATGTTTCTGTTCACCTCTGATAAAATGATGGGCCCCAGTGCCTATTTAATGCAAATTCTAGTCCTGCCTACACAACCATGTATCATAATTGCATGTAAGGAGCTAAATGATGTAAAATCAGCAGTTATTTTGACATATGAGAACTTGACCTCCTTTACAGCTTTAGAAGTTATGGCCTGTAATTCAGAACTCCCAAGGATTCTGTAAGTCTGTCTTCAGTTGCAGCTTTAAAACTCTGCTAATAACATGTTGGAATTATAATTCTGAATCACTCAGGAAATAAAGGTGATCTCTGTTTTATGTCATTTTCCAAAAGCAAAGGCATCGTTTCTGAACCAAGAGTTCTAGAGTTTTGCATTTCTTTTTATCTCAGACAAACACGGCTACCAAATACATCCCTGAAACATGGAAGTTGCTGCATTTTAGCCAATTTTGAATTCAAGCTTCATTGCTGAACAACAAGAAAGATTTCTATACCTCCCTGCCTTTCTGCCATCTGACACCACCAGGGAAGGAATTCTGCCTTATCAAAGAGCAACTCATAAAAAGACTCTCATGGACCCAGAGGAACAGATTTCCACGTTCAGATTCCTCTGCACAAAACTTAAGTTTATTTTCAACCAATGGTGACTTTTTACCATCTTCAATTTTCCCTGAGCCTGAGGAAGGGTGTGTGCGCCTGAAAGCTTGCAGAAAGAGATATTTTATTTTTACAACTTCTTAGTTGGTCTAATAAAAGGTATGCATTTCTTCAAGAGAGAAACTTGTTATTCTTAAAATTCAGGCTTTTACTTTTAAGTACAAACTTGTATTAGTACATTGTGACAAGTTTGTAAAACATGCACCATACAATAAATTCTCCCATAGTGAAAATCACTGAAGAGTTCCCTGTTGTTGCAGTAAACTGCAGGAAGCCTCTGTCCAGTGTTAAACTGTATGAAGGGCTTACCATTCAGTAGGCAATTTTCTCTGCATGAATATAATGTGATTACAGTGGCAACTGCTGCCTGCTAACGAGGTCCCATTCAATATTTCATGGCAGGAAACGCAGGAATATTCAACAGTTCCCCTGCAGTTCTAAGCAGATGGTACATTGAAACAGTGACTACCATGGTACCAAAGTATACTCTGCAAAGTATGCTGCAGCAGCACTAAAAATCCCAGAGGTCTCCTCTATTGTCTGATGACATTTAGGACATACCGGCAGGGATTCCAACACGGCTGAAGGCATTTAATTACCAAGAACTGAATTAAATATTACTAGAACCAGTAGAGATTTATAATAACTATTTTCTTCTTAAAGTACATAGTTTTTGAATAAATTCTTGTTTCTTTGGCCCTTTCTTAGTAAAGGACATTAATACAAGTCAAAGATGGATGTATACTGATAGATTACACTACAGTGACTATATTGCTAATTCTTAAGGTGGGGAGAGGGAGGAAAATTGTTCACTTACTAAAGAAAATAGATCACTGAGAGCCTACAGATAATAAAACATGAGTTCCCTCTCACACCCATTTTGCAAGTGCATCTCCCTTCACTTTATATTAATTAAAATATTTATATTAGGACAATACCCAAAGGCCTCATGTATATGTATATGTATGAAGAGGAACCCCCTGTGCACCAGGTTTAACCAATTTGAGACTGTGCTACTATATATAAAATTTGAAACTCTGTGGGAAGGTCTATGTGTTCATTAGTTTATGAAGTTTATTTCCTGTAATAACAGGTACTAACTTAATGTGCCATAAAATGGCGCTACTGTGCAGTAGCTCTGGCATATGCTTTTGTGCTGCTAATACACAGTAGACTAATTCTACTGCACATTAGTATGTTTTTTGCCTGCCACATTAATGCACAGTAAAATTAGTCTACTGCTCATTTAGTGTCTCATGTAGACATGCCCTGTGTAGGACAAATCATCTTAGACCTTAAGGGGCTACAGTTTTGTCAAGCCCAGATCAGGACCAGCTGAAGAGGCTTCTGGGAAGAGGGCAACCTAGCACCCTGAAGGGAGGGGTTAGTTTTGTGGAAACCGGAGGCCATGACCTAATGTATCTGCTGCAGTTTGCTGATAAAAAAAAGAAAAGGGGAACTGTCTTAGACCGACCCACTGCCCTGGAAAGTCCCAGACTGGAAAGTCCCAGGCCTAGTGAAATGTAGGGCTAGCAATTCGAATTTCAAAAATAACAGCTTGCAAAATGAGACAATGGCTTGGCTTTAATCCCAGAAAAGACAGTAAAGCTAAAAATGAACCCCTCCTCTGGGGGAGATAAGTGGTAGGAGGAAAGGTATAAAAAGTGTAAGAGGCGGGTCCTGGGTAGAAGTACTTCAGGGAGGACAAGGCTGAGGACCCAATAAAGCACATAGTTTCAGGTTCCTGAGACTTTTCAGGTAATAACTGGGGTAAAGTGTGGAGTGCCTTTCCTCCAGCCCAATGCACTCGCAACTTTTAGGTTTATTGTCAGATTATCTAAGTTCGCATGGCTGATTTTTCTTTGCTTGGTAATAAAGACATTGATTGGGTTTCACCTGGTGTGTGACTTGTGGGTTACTCACCTACCCTGCTGGGAAGAGAGGGACTTCCTAACAAGTTTTAACCACATTATATGAAATATTTTGATACTACCCCATACAGGTGACAGCAAAAAAGAAGAATTCTGTCCTCACAATAATAGGGAGAAAAATATTTACTTATCAAGGTTAAAAAGTAGAACGTGATATACTGTAAACCCATAAGAATTTTGTTTGAAATGTTATTCATTTTATGAGTCATGCAATGTCTTGAGGCTTGAGACATGTACATATGGTGCATTGTGTTGGTGAAGTTCATGAGGCAGTGATGACCAAGCCTCTGTGTGCACATCTGCATGAACACACATTTACATGCTCAGTATTCTACTTATGGCCAACATTTTAATGTCTGAGATAGCAAAACAGGTACACATCTCATAAGATTTTTTTTTAAAGCACTTGGCTTCCTAATATCCATTACTCCCTAACTCAGTGAGAGTTCAAGAATGACTAGCACTTTGGAATATCCTTTCAGTTACTTGTCTGCATCCTTAGGCACTGTGGCAGTGAGCCAGCAAGGCAGCTGGCATCCCAGAGGCATCAGAAGAATTTCCAGTGCATGTGACGGTGGCACAGATGAGGGAAACCCTGGAGCTGCTGCTGCCGTGCTTTAATCAGTGTGTGCCAGTCCAGCTGGCAGGGTATGGTCCAAGACAGGTCATAAAGGCATGCCCAACTCTGATGAAAGACAGACCTGGAAAAGGAAGCCAGGAAAAAGAAAAGCCATCTTCCAAATTAGTATGCCCTGGGAGGGATGGATGGGAGGAACTGGCTGCAGTTCTTGCATGTAAACACTTGAAGGAGTCTTTAAAACTTACCTGTGAGCAGATGGCAGGGAGACCTGGACCTGCTTCTGAGCCAGCTGAGCAGCAAGGAGCACTCAACATCCTGTGGAAGAAAGGAAGACTTCTAATTGTGAGTGGTTTGAGGAAAGGAGAAGAGTTTGTCCCACAATCCTCAAAGTATGTGTAAATTGTGGACTCACTATTGTGAAGGAAAACCCCAGCCAGTAGGGCTTTGTATAGGGGTAGCTGGATAGCCTTTAGGACTGAAGTTAACTGAGGCTTCTGGCTTATACATCTCATGCACAAAGTACTTGAGGACATTGTTGGTACATTTGCTGCCCTAATAATCAGATTGAGACCAATGACATCAGGTAGGCATTAGGATGGGGTGCAAGGGGAGATGGAGCCCCAATGAGCACCACTTGGCTGAGCAATTAATGGCACAGAAAGATAGGAAACCTCCCTTCCGTTCTAATATGTAACATCAAGTGTGATGGGTGAAAAGAGGGTTTGTGCCACTAACAGTTTGACCTTAGATGCAAACTGCTCAGCCCTAATGGTGGGCACACAGAAGACCTTGCCTCAAGATGTAAAAGTCAGACTAAGGTGACACACAGATGTTTACAGGCACATAAATATCTTCAAAAATCCGGCCCTTAAACTCTAGTGCTGAAATCATTTTAGAAAGAATATATGTATTTTTATATTTTACCCACTGTGCTCCTTCACTCATTTACATAAAATACCTAATGTAGTATTTTAGACATGGAAAATTATTAAGAAATCCAATGAGAATGATCACAAATAGAATTTCATAACATAATGAAAAAAAAATCTTCCAGTATTTTCAATCCCATTCAAGCTCATTCCCTTTGAAAGGTATTGCTCCAAGGAAAGAAAGGATGGGAAGATAAATGATCATGGTAACATGTCACTTGAAGTTACCAGAAATGGGTTTGCAATGTCCACCTATGTTGATATCATGGTCAAGAACACGTCTTCTCCACCCCTTCTGTTTAAGCCCTGAGATTCCTCATTCAAGAAATTCCTTGCCATATAAACATATGAAAACATGAAGAAGGGAAATCTATGAACATAATCAGGATCTAAAATGCAAGAGCCAAACCAAAACCATAGACTATTTAGAGAAAACAGCAGAAAGTCAATGCAGGTGTAACAAGTTGCCCTACCCAGCAGCATTTTTGTAGCCTATGAGGAGCACTCTTGAAGTCACTTAATGTTTCAATTCTATGTTATCTCACCTTTACTCACCTGCCACATATTGATGTAAATATTATTGAGATTTTTTACAAGTGGGAGAATGCCTATTGCACTTTTATGTTGGGGTTCACAGCCACCACAGGCCTCACCCCCGTCTTTCTCTAGAAAGGCCTACTAGTCTAAACCCACAAAGTAGGGTTTGACTTTGAGGCTCTAGCATCTTAATCCTCTCTGGGCCCATGGCCCTCCTTTTTCCCTCCCTACTATGGAGCCAGGCCTTCTTCCCCTTTTTCAATCTGCGTCCCCCTGCATGCCAAGTTGTTCGGTCTTTTGCCTCCTTAGGCTTGGCCCTTTTTTATACTAGCCAAAGTCCCCCCCACTGGGACCCGGCTTCAAAGTTCTGCAGCCAGAAATTTAAAAAGGCAGCATGCCAGCTTACATTTTTTCCATGGCTTTGTGCTTCTGCTTCCCACCATCTGTGACACTCCTCCTTGTGGGGCTGCCACCATTTCTCTGAGTCATCAGGCATTCCCAGTAACCAAACCTCTCTGTGGAGCTCTTATGCACAACCTTCTTCCCCTTTGGCTGCTGCTTCCAACTGCTGCCAAGCTCAGGGTTTTTATACTTCTGGCCTACCCACTTCTGGTCACCTGACTAGCCAGCCAGCCTCATCTTTTAATCCCTACCCTGCCAGCAGGCTGTGCCTGGAAAGTTCTGGTCTTAAAGGGACCAGCCCCCTTTCTAGTAACAGGGCTAGGGTTCCCTGTTACAGCAGGTAAAGCGGGGGGTAAAACCTCAACTGGTATAAATTAGCAACATTGCATTGCAATAATTGGACTTTCAACAATTTACATCAATAGAGTATGTGTCTTGAAATGTACACTCTTGCACCAAAAGGAAGTCATACAATAACAGACCACTACATGTGCTAGCTTAAGTTTCTCCTTGATCTTAAGCTAATCTTTTTATGGGCTTTAAAGCTGCTCTGAAGATGTAACCTGCATTTCAGTCATCAAACCATGAGATAACAAAAAGCAGTGACAATCAGTACAAGGAGCAACACTTGTAAGAACAGGATGGAGTTCTTCTGTCAAATTCAATTCATTAAAGAGGACTCTTGGCAATGGCTGGTGCGGATCCTTGTGTCATGTCATTTGTTGCCAGTCCTATCAAATAAGAATCGCCATCTCCTCCCTTTATTTCTTTCTATTCTTTTTTCTTTGTCATAAAATTAGAGATCATCTGGTTATTGTGACTTCTTTAAAAAGTCTCTATCATTTTATTATAAAAGTACAATGTTTAATTTTTAAACAAACATTTCTTCCAATTCTCAAATCAACAGTTCAGCAAAATTGAAATGCATTTTCTATCTCAGCATGAGACCTTTATATTGCTTCTGTTACAAATGCCAGGGCTGATGATTAAGTAGGATTTGAGCATATGTGCAGGAGAATTGCACTCCAGAGCAGGCTGAGCCATCAAGGAAAGAAAACTGTTATCTACATAAGCTTGCTCATCACATGCTAACACTCCCATTGCTACTACTTACCCAGGAGTTACTCCTAGGAAAGTAAAATGAAAGAATGTTTTCTGTATCTTTGAGGAAATTAACTTGTATTACATCCTTGGCAAAACAGAGAGCATTGGTTAATTTTCTTTGTTCACTGGACCCAATCTACATTCACACAGCTTACTTTAAATTGCCTACACATGGACTGGAACCAGTGTGGTGTGCAGCCATTCACTGTTCCTGGGAGCCATGAAGGAAAACTGATATAAGTAGCTTGGAGTGACTAAAGCACTCATTATTCAGTTTAGAGTCATGCCACTTTGGAGATCATTCGGCCCTAATCTGCCTAATTTTGTTCCTGTTCCATTCCTGTGTGGCTACTTCCTGCAGTATCCCAGAATGCTCTGAGGGGCCTGATCCTTTTTTTGCCCCCAGACTGTCCAGCAGCCATGGTGCCTCCTGCCACCACATAGACTGGTACTGCTGCCACTAGTGGTGGTGCAGGGGCCAAGTGTTACCAGAGCTCAGAAGAAAAAAGGATCAGGCACCTTGGAGCTCAAGCAGAACTCAGCCAGATGGCAGCCCAGCTGGTGGGGTGCGGGGCAGCAGGAGACACCTGAGCTCTGGAGAATAAAAATATTGGGCCCCTCAGAGATCAGAGCAAGCGAGCTCCAAGGCTGCAGTCATGGAGCTCTCTGGTCTCACTGAAACTGACATGGTGGTGCACCTGCTCTCTGCCTGGCAGGAGAAGCAAGCGGATTGTGCTCCTCATCCTGCCTTTGCTCACCAAGCCTCTAGTGGCAAGTCACAGCTGTGCAAGTGAAGGACAATCAGAACAGGTTTTTCACCTTATTGTGTGACTGCTCCACTAAGCCAAACAACACTAAACCAATTAACATTTGTTTGGCTTACGGTATATGATATAACAAGGCCCCAGGTTTAGTGCACCTACTCAGATGAACTATTTTAGATGGGATGTGCCATTTTGGGGTGGTTTAAGCCCTTTGCAGTCCTGCATGATTTGATGTTTACATGAACCTAACCCTGGTTAGGTCAAGCTAAATGTAGTGCCTATATGTAAGGATACAAACTACTATGGTTTAGCTCAAGAGGCTTATGAAGCACTGCTGGTTAATGTGGAATTGAAAAACAAACAAAACATTCAGTGCACTGACTTGTCTTCCCTTCTGCCTACTTCATCCCTTTTTTGTGATGACTATTAACATTTTTACTCCTGATCTAATGAATATGGACCTGCATATGATAACATGTAAAGAGAGCCAGCTTCGTTAGTTACCTTTCGAATAATAACCCAACTGTGCCATATGCAATGAAAATTTGTTACAGACAACATCCTGAGATGAGTTGGGTGACATACAAATAACATCAATAAGACATGCAAATGCTCAGCACTTCTCAAGACTTCAATCTGAAAAGCAGGTAAACATCTCCTTACACTGTTCCCAGAACTGGATAGTCCTCTATTTATTATGGAACTTCTTGTGTGTAGAATAAAAAAGATTTTTTCTCTACGAGGGGTTTTCCCTACTCTCCTTAGTAAGGCTTGATCATTTTTCAAAAAGGCAAAATTAGACCTCATTTCACTTCTGTAAACTAAAGAGACCTAAAGGCAAATCAGAGGTGCCAATTTTATTCCAATCTTAAAATCTCAAGTGCAGCTATATACAGTGCAAGGTTTTCTCATCTTTGAAATTTCAAAATATGATAGAAAAAAGGCTCTAACTCTCAAGAATCACATGCTTTTTAAAACTGAAAAACATTCTGTCTATCCAGAGATTCACAATCCAGCATTATGCATTTATGCTTTCAATCTGCTGTTCCTGAGTGACAGCTCCCATTTCATTTTTCATAAACATTCCACAGTAAAATCGATGGTAATGCTGATTCCCTGCCCTGAACTCCCAACTCCCTACAATGCCATTGTGTAAGACACTATTCCTGCTATCTCACACCGATAGAAGCAGTGCAAAATTGATTAGCTGATACATTGAATGCACCATCTTCTCACCCCTAAATATTTTAAAAAGAAGAAAGCATTTCTCAGATAACTTCTCATCCTCAAAAGCATGAAGGCTTTATGGCTGTTCTTCCTGAAGAATATCAATAATTTAAAGATCCAAAACTACCAATGTTGTGGAAAGTTAGAGTTCTAATAGAAGTTAGACATTTTAGGGCTGTCTAAATTTTCTGGGCTGAACTGTTGTCAGCTCACAGTAGGCTGGAAGTAACCGGATTCTGGCTTCAAAGTTTTCTTCAATAAATCGACTCTTCTCATAATTACTATATATTTTGACTGAAAATAGGTCGTAGGGGCAAGAAGGGTTTAGGACATGCCAATCAATGGAACTGATGGGAATACTAGGATTTATTAAATAAGCATGAGCTTTTTAAAAAAAATGAGATTAATCAAATAGCTTTGCAGTTTAATGAAATACTTTGTTACAACTAGAAGGTACTTTTGTCCTAGGAAAAGGCATCCTCCCAGCCATCTCACTTGTTCATACTTATTACTTTTTCCCCTTATTTATTGTATGTGTATGCTGCCCTTCCCAACGAAGCTCACCTTACAATAAGCAAAACAAAGTGCTTATTTAAAAAGAAGAATGACAAGATATCTTAAATGGGAATTAGAATATCAACATAAAATAGACAGCCTTGCTAAACAGTATCTTGGCATAACCTTGATTGCTAAAATATCTCTCCAAATAGGAAGGCATGCAATGTCACATTACAACTGTGGTTTGTGAGCACAAGCACAAGCATTCTCTTGAAGAGCCTGTAGGGTGCAAACACTTCAAAGGAACAAGAACATTTTTTTTTCACTCTCCACATTGTCCACCATAGCTGTCCAGACACTGGAGAGAGAGAAACAGACTGAAGCATGATGTGTTCTCTTCCTATACTACATGAGATGACTTCCTGCGTTTCCTCCTAGGCTAGTGCCACATGATTCCCAACATGTGTCTATTCCCTGAAGGCACAATTTGCTCCTTAAGGCTAGGGACAGACATTCAAAAAGCCTGAGCCTGAATTGATTTAATCTTTGCAGGTTAGTCTAACCTGCAAAGCTTAAACTGATTTGAAGGTGGATAGACATTCCCTTTTAATTCCACAAATGCAAGCATATGCCTGCAGTGGCTCAGGCTAGAAGCTGGGGGCAGCGCTACAGCAGCCCTCCCTTTCCTTCTAGTGCTGAGCTGGGGGAGGGGGCATAGCCAGGCTCCAGCAGGATGCCTTGATTAGGGAGGCATGTAAAACCCCCATCTTGTCTGCAATCCTAGGCTTTGCTAGACCCTGCATCTAGGCTTTTCAATTCCGTCTCCTTGCTTCTTCATATTGTCTACAAACCAGGTCATTTCTAACACCTTTTTCTGTCCTCTCTTAAAGACTGACAGATTGAAACCAGCAGGTTGCTTGTCAGAAAATTTTTTTTATCAGCCCATCAAGCCCTACAAAAGAAAATTTCTTTCTCATTAGTTTCAAGCTCTTCTTATCTGTGGGGTGCATTTGTAAGCCACTAGCTGTCTGCCCTTTGTTCCAGTAAAACTGGAGATGCACACAGACACCTCTCAGCAATCGCTAGCATGGGGGGAGGGGACATGGCCAGATGCCAGGTCCTTGCACTGGGGTCCCTGCTGTGGGATAGTGGTGAGAGGGGGGAATCCTAGCCATGGGGTGAGGGGGAGGGGAGCAGGGGGAAGCCTAGCAGAGGCTGTAGTCCCTCAGCCAGCCAGCCAGAACAGTGATAGTGTTCTGGCTAGGAGGGAGATGGGTGGGACCAACTTTGCTCTGCTCCAGCAAATAGCCCAGCCCAGCCCACTGCTGCAAAGAATTTGTGATGCTGGGGGACCCTGATTTAACTTAAATGAGGAAGGGGTCTGGGCCTGTTCAGCCTGAATAAGAGGAGGCTAAGAGATGACTTGATAGCTGCCTACAAGTACAACAGAGGTGAGCACCATGATCTAGGGGAGCAACTCTTCAGGAAGGTACCCCAAGGGAGGACAAGGATCAATAAGCATAAGCTAATAGAGGGTAAATTCAGGCTAGATATAAGAAATAACTTATTTTCTGTAAGGGTCACCGGAATCTGGAACACACTCCTGGCAGAGGTGGTGCAATCACCCCCCTTGGAGGTTGTCA
Source organism: Crocodylus siamensis (assembly GCF_052110815.1). Classification (NCBI taxonomy): domain Eukaryota; kingdom Metazoa; phylum Chordata; order Crocodylia; family Crocodylidae; genus Crocodylus; species Crocodylus siamensis. Next base: position 159,790,096 of record NC_143397.1, on the reverse strand, counting down.
AGAGGAGGCTGGATTAGCATCTTGTTGAACTTACCTGAGCCCAATAACTTCCTGGCCACAGAGGGGGATTGGACTTGATGATCTTACAGGTTCCTTTCAGTTCTATGATTCTATGAGACATTGCAAAAACTGGTTTGACCCAAATCAGTTAAGTTTGATACTACATTCAACCACGTTAATCTCAAACCAGTTTCAGCCATTTTCAAACTGGTTTATGTGCACTGAACATCTGTTCTGTTACAGGTTTAAAGCAGTTTCTGATCACTTAAACCAGTTTATGTGTAATGTCTGTCCCTAGCCTAAAGTGTTACAAATAAATGAACTATAAAAGCCCTAGGGTTCACTTCACTGTATTTATTCATGTTTATTCATCCCTGCAGGCTATTCCCAAAAGCATAGTGATTAGATTCATATGCAATTTAATCTGAGCTGAGAATACAAAAATACTTAGATAAAGCTCTTGATCCATTTCACTCTCAAAAGATATTTTAGTTTTGTTTCTTGACAGGTAATATGTCCAAATAACTGCTTCTGACTCATATTTGAAGTTATACATCTGAGAAAGAAAAAAGAGGAAACTTCTCTGCTTTTATTATATGGGATTCCATTTACTGATTCAAAAAGAAAGAGGAAAATGGTAATTTTTTTAAAAAATCATATATTTTCCTTACATTTGGCTCTACACATAAATTATAAGGCCACATAATTACAATATAAAAGACTCAGATCCTCAACATAAAATCCAGTGCAACAGACGTCAATGGGAAATTTCCTTTCTAACTTCAGTGAACCCAGGTTTCACCCTAGGTTTCTCAAGTTTGACCTTCTTGCTCTTTTTTTCTCCAAAAGCCCAGTGTAAAACTAATGGATTTTCCAATCTATTTTATAGCTAAGTTAGAGATAAAGGAATAGTATTCATCAACTACTAAAGAAAGGCTGAAATTGATTTCTGGAATTTACCAAACCAAAACCAAGGTAGATTCAAACATCATTCACTATGATATGATGATGACTTAGTGACAGCAGACTGCCAGGGTGCCCTCCATATCACTTTCATAGTTTCTTCCTACAAGTCTTCCCAACTTTTGTGAAATAACTGTAACTTCACGAACATCTATATTCAAATTTCAAATAAGGTACAATTTTTAACAAAGAAAATGTACATAACCATTAGAGCAACTGATCCAGAGACATTATGGATTCTCTATCACTTAAGAGTTCTCAAATGACACCTGTGGATTTGTCTGAAGATAGATTATTTCTCAAACATAAATTATAGGCTTGATACAAGAATTACTGGGTGGAGGTCTATGGCCTATGCTATGCAGGAAGTCTGATAAGTGTCTTGTGTTTTAAAAATCTATTAAATCTCATTAAACAAAGGTCAGGAATAATAAAACTGACATACTCAGTAAGTCTTGAGCCATCAGTTATATTGCTTTTAGATGACAGCACCATGCACTACCAACATTAAAACAAGTAGCAGTCTTATGAAAGGACTAGTTGTTTCAAATCTGATTTCCTTATCATAAGTAATATCTATCTTAACTAGACAGATACTAGAAAGTATTTGGAGAATAAAATAGTCTGGAAATAAGTTTTATGGAATAAGGTAGTTTGGAAGTAAGGAAGGAAACAGCTAACAAGAAACAAATTATAAGCCTGGATTAGCACCCATCATTATGGAGAGAAATTCATGAGCAGGAGCAGGGAGGGGCTTGGAAAACCAGTCCTTAAGAGAAATAGGTAAAAATAATAATGGGTCCAGAGAGAAAACTAAGATGTCACCTGATCATCAGTGTTCTCTTAATGGATCATGTCATCGACAGTAATCTACCTATTGGACTTACTGCCTCAATTATTACAGTTATAGTGAGATTGAAGTTTGCAGTTGCTGCCCACTGGGGCTTTAGACAAGAGCTGAATCTAGCCTTTGTGGTGTGAAAATCCAGACTACACTTGCTCACATGGTTAAATGCACATGACCTAAAGTTTGAAGAACACTGGGCAGGTTTACATGAGATGCTAATGACACAGTAAGCTAATTCTACTGTTATGTGCACTATTATGGCGGGCAAAAAATGGAATTAGAATTAGTCTACTACACATTAGTATCACAAAAAAAAAACTGCACTGGCACTACTGCAAAATAGTGCCAATTATAGCACATTAATTTAGTGCTTGTAATTACAGATACTAAACTTAATGCACCATAGTTATGACACATTAATGAATGTATGGATGTGCCCACTGAGAATGAAATCCTGGCCCTGTTTAAAACTACAGGAGTAAATTCAGATGTCAAGATTTTACCCCAGAACAGCAAAGTTGCATAAAACCCGTGTTGATCCTACTCCACCCATGCATAAAAATACCTAATAACACAAATATTTTTATGCTACAATTTTAGGAAACATCTCACTGGAATTCAGGTTCAACTTCTTGTCCTATTTTTAATTTCACAATAAGTTTTCTAAAATAATGATGTGTACAAACATGGAAACTTCTCTGGAGAAATTTTCTTTACTTTATGGCACGTTATTTAAATCTTTGCTTTGTAAAAGTACTTTTTACACACCCAGGACTGCTATGGAAAAAAAAGATAAATGCTGATGAGTTTTGGCATTGAAAGTATATTAAGAAGTTAAGCCTAACAAATTAATTTGACATTCGTTGTAATGCATTTGATTTTCCAATTAGTTTTTTTAATGTAATATACAACCTGGAAAAGTTATCATACTTTGAGGGTATGTTTAGATGTTACAGTAGGGTTAGGATGATCTAAGTGCTGAACTGTACATATGTTCAGGGACTTTACATCAGGGGAAAAAATGGCTTATAGTAAGCAATGTGATCATATATCAGGTCCCAAAAATATCTGCATGTGCTCTGAACTATAATGTGATTAGGGTGAGAATTTGGGCATGTCTATCTTGCTTCCATGGTACTTCTGACCATGTTTTCAAAATGTAAACCCCACTTCTTCACTCTACATGCATCAGACTTAGAAAGGAAACATGATATCTGCCCTGACTGTACTCCCAGTATCATTTTAAAGCACACTGGAGACAGAGCAGCAGTGGAAGCTTCACTCTCCCATATATGTTACTGAGCTTTTATCTTGGAAATACCATGGAAATACCAGCATAAACATAGCTTGTGACACTGCTGGTTTTCTGACTTCCTACTCACTACCCACTTGACAAAAAGCAGCCAGTATTAGATGCATACTGGTGAGTGCAAAATGGAATCATCATATTCATACTATTTATACATACTTAAGTACTTTCCAAGGTATTTATGATTGTTTTCTACTTCCAAATGAAATCATAATGGCACAAATAATAACTGTATTTACTAATTATATTCAAATGCATAAGGCTAAGCTGCATGTTCACTGCAGTTCTGGCAGCTTCTAAACATAAAACAGGGTGGGCGCGTCCAGATGAGATGCTGCAAGAGGAACATGCGGGCTCATCTGGACGCCCCCACCGTGTTCTATGTTTAGCATGCCAGCTGCAGAGAGCTGGACCCAGGCTCCAGAGCAGGTAAGTAAGGGGTTGAGGGGCTCAAGGAGGGGGGAGAGGACCATGGGGGGGGGGTGCAGCCGCCAGCCCTACCCACTCCCCTTGCCCACCTGATTCCTGCCCCACCTGGTCCCATCTCCCCCAGCCTCCATCTCCCCCCCAGCCCTTCCTTGCCTGGCCCCCCAGCTCCCCCCAATCCCTGCTCTGCCCGGCCCCATCCCTCTCCAGCCCCCTGAGTCCCCTGATCCCTTTTCTACCTGGCCCCAGCCCCCACCAGTTCCCTAAGCCCCTTGTATTTGTGTAGTACTTGTATTTACTTGTATTTGTACAGGGCTTCACATGAATCCCAAGACTTTACTGCACAGCTAATTAGGCAACTCCACAATAAACATCTCATGTAGAAGTGCCCTCTGGGTACCACCAGAAGGCCCACAAGTCATTTAAAGGCTTATAACCCAACCTTGAGAAAACATCTCCTGTGTGCTCCTTCAAAGCAGGACACATGCTGCAGCCACTCTCTCCCCATTTCCCCAACATTTTCCATTGCCCATGAGGGTATGGCTCAGCACCCCAGAGGAGTTACTTCACAAGTTCATCCTAATCCTTTCCCTGGCTGGCAAAGACCAAAGTGACAACCTCAAAGCATACACAAAATAAATTTCTTTCAATTGATCTTCCGTTTTTAGAATCTCTGAGGCTATTCATCTGCCTGCCCTTGGACTTAGTTCTCAATTATCTTTCTATCAGGTGGAACATCCTCTGCCATGGTCATCATCAAGCCCAGTGTCAGATGTGCCATCCCTCCACAGGCATATTTACCAGTCACAGCCCTTCTTAACTCCTCGTTCCAGCCAAGTACAAAACAATTATCTTGAATTCCTGCCCATCTAGCTCCCCAACAAGAAGGTACTCTCCTTTTTAAACCAGTCCCATAGACCTGATACTTACTACAGGTGCAACAGGTAGGCCTAATTGTCCTTACCAATGTTTGTTAGCTCATTCCAGGTTATGCAGGCTCTGCGTGCACTGGCATGTTACCCTATTTCTATATGCTATGCTATTATCTGAAAGGTTGCATTACTTCAAAACTCATAGATGTAAGAAGAGAATGAAACTATGCTGGTTCTGATCCTTCTTCTTAGATCAATCCTAAAAGGCACAGAGTGGATAATCAGGCCTTTGCTTAATTGTGCAATTTTGTAAAATAGTGTCCTCCCTCTGTTCACTTTCATTATGTAGCTGAGATTCTGTGGCTTTAAATATCAGTAAGACAAAAATAGTCTTAAGTTCTACATCTAGTTCACTTCAAATACAAACAGGATCAGTTGTCTTTGTTCCTAAAGATTAACACACAGATAAGGAACACCTGGCTCAAGCTACATTTGGTCTTTAGTAGATAGTGATATACCAAACAGAGAAGTACAACAGGGAACATTTTTTACAAGTTCTAGTCCACAGCAATGAAACACTTTTTAGTTATCTAATTTCCTTTGCAATATTACCATTTTGAATCTGAAACAAACAAATAAAAAAACCCAAACCCAACCCCCTCTAAACTTTTCTATCGAAATACCTAGAAATAGTAAATAAAGCAAGAGCTGATAGGAGAAGACATATAAAAAGATAAAAATCACCTGTTAAAGATGTTCTTATAAAAAGAGGAACTTCATTATAAAATGTATTAACACTAATTTAACAGGAGGCGGGTAAGAGGGGAAAGGAAAGAGAAAATCATAGCATCTGAGGAAGTAGGCTGCAGCCTACAAAAGGTCATACTCTCAGAACAAGTTGGTCTACAAGGTGCCACCCTACCCAGCCTCATTTAAGAGTGATAAACATAGCGCACACACTTACAATAGGTAGACAATGCAATTCACAACAGTATTATGTTAATTACATATAAAAATTATGCTAAATGAAAAGTATGAAGTTGCAAAATTAAGGTAGAGGTTTAGGAAATGCCAGAATTAAAGTAGCTTGTGAACCCTTCATTCAATTCCCTCATATATGGAATAGGAAAAGGTCTTTCCTTTTGTGATAATAAAAGGTGTGGGTTTTTTCCCTTTGGTTTGTTCTACACAGTTCATGGAACAGGAGTGTAGGGCTCCAGGAATGAGCCTGAGCTTTGTAATGAATTCATCCATATAATTATTATGCTTCAAAATATAATGCATTTATTTATATTACTATAAGACAAGATTCTATTCCACCTACTCCACTGAACACATGAAAGGACTCAGGCACCTTATTCCAACCTTTTGAAATCCCTGAAAAGCCATTAATGTACCGACTTTTTAACCCACAATCAACTGACCCTGAAGAGTGATTCAGATAAAAGTACCAAAGAAGAAGAGGATCCACCTACTTTTTGTATTAGCTGTTTTTCATGGAGTAGGATAAAATGCACTTAGGAAACTAAGTCAATGTATTTACCATATAGGTTGAATCTAACACATGCTATCTATAACACACACAAAAAAATATACAGAGAACCCTACATGCTAGGTGCTATAAAAATAAGAAAAAAATAAAATGGTTCCTGTCCCAAAGATCTTACAATTTAAGAATTAGTATTTATGCATATAATATCTATCTATATAGTAAATTCTACCACTCATTTAGTATTTATATTTTATATAATTACTGCTCAAGGCAAATGCTTCTACATTTTCAATGTATTGGTTAAACCTGCTACCTTCCTAATTTATTATAAATGCTTCTTCCATAAGATATTAAAACAATTTTGCAAGAAGAAATTTATTGTGCTACATTTCTTCCCAGATAGAAATTACTACATTTTAGTAATCTGAATTCAGTTTCCCAATTGTTATTGTCATGCTTACTTTGAAATGCCAATTTGCCATAATTGTTTCAGCAGCTCTGAAATCTAACATCTATAATATTTATCCATCATCTGGTCCAGCCTTTAGGCAACTTCTTATTTACTTTGTCTGAAGTGCTCTTTTGACAAATTGCAATTCAATCTTTTTGACATTTCCTTGAAATCAAGAAAAAACATTCCCTGCACATACCATTTCAGTGATATTAAGTATAATTTTACTTTGGCAAACATGTAGCATTATGTATCACAAAGTGAGCTATCCCAACATGATACCGAACAAGTGGTCATGGACATAAAAGACTGTGAGCCTAATTTTCATTTACCTACTCTGAGTGATTTATAAAAGGGTCAGTAAGCATGTGTAACTTACATTTATTGCATAGATGCCAACAGTGGACATGCTACCAGGGATTTCTTTTGAGATTCCAGAAGATGCTTTTTTCCTTGATTCAAAGGAAGGCCAAACAGTCAGATCTTTTTGGCAGCAAAAGTCAGTGGTGGTGAAAGAGAACTTTCTGTTTTGGTTTCCTGATGTAGAGTTCACTATTACCCACATATAGCTATTTAATGCAGCTGAGAGGTGGTATTAACACATTGACTGTGTTGGGATACATATTGCTGCTGGGCAACCATTATTATGTTTGTGGAAATGTAATTACTTTTGGGGCATCAAGAGATTTATTATTGTTAAACCTAAATAAAATATGCTATTGCAGCAACATAATACACTAGTCTGAGGAACAGCAAAAACTAATTTGATCATTTTTTTCCTGATGTAGCTAGAGTTAAAAAATATAGCTGTAGTCAAAACTAAAGTTTAAAGAGTATACCATCTATCTACAGTTACCAATCATGTAATATGATGTTTTGAAGAAAACATACCCCTCTACAAGCAGTGTATGCACTTCTGGATGAATAGAACATGGCTTCAGTCCTGAAATACTTTAATCCCTATTTAGACAGAGGTCTAAGGTATTAAGGCTGAGCTTCCTATTGTCAGTAACATTAGCCTTTGACCCAGTGATCTTGTATTTAAAGAGACTGTGCTTCTTTAAAAATTAGCATTCTTAATCGTTCCCAAGGAGGAGGAAAGAAACAGCCCAGGTGTAAAGGGATGTAAAGTAGTGGTTCCCATTTTAATTAAGTGATTTTGTTTTTCTTGTAGTTCCTTTCTGTTACTGTTGAATAACATTTTTGCGTAAATCAGGGCTGCTCAACTGAACCCCACTGCCCACGTCCTTCCAGGCAGAGAAGGACCCATCCACTACCACCCTCTGGGTGTGGCCCTCCAGCCAGCTGGTGACCCAATTGACTGTGTGGGTGTTGACACCACAGTCCCCCAGTGGATATGGATTTTACTTGCCTTTCTCCTATAAAAGACTAAGGAAGAGAATGATCCTACAAAGTGCTAGGTTCTTTTCAGGGACGTTCAGGAAAGTGCATTAGAATCCTACCTAGGCTGTGTCTACATGAGACACTGACTGCATAGTACCTCAATAATACTGCGTAGTGTCATCATGTGGCAAAAACCATGATATGATGTTACTGTGCAGTAGCATCGCAAAAAAGGTGTTTGTTGGCACTACTTCACAGCAGAGCTCAGGTTATTGCACACTCATTTAGTACTTGTTTATGCAAGTACTAAAAAATATACAGTCACACCTGTGCAGTAGCATCTCATGCAGATGTGGCCGTAGGCACTTAAGTCCATTTATGTGCACAGTAGGTGAAATAGAATCTTGCCCTACATTAAATAACACTCATCTTCAAACCCAATATAAACAGCTTGATTAAAACTACAGTGCTGATGGTGCACAACATAGCATGCACAATATTGTTTGTGACAAGTGACTAGCCCCAAAAAAGTTGAGTTACTCTCCTTTTATATGTCTTAATTTGTCTTTTAGTTGCCTATTCTAATATCTGCATATACCTTATGGAGCAGATCAGATGACCTCATCTAATGAACAAGACCAGATTACATTTTGACATCATCATTCTTTAATATCCTACGTTCAAATCCTAGCGCTAGTAATCCCTTTAGATCGCAGGCATTTGAGTTCTTAGTATTATACTATGGCTTACATGGTAACAAGTCATAGTAGTGTCTGCATATAAATTTATATATATATATAAGCAGGCATAAAGTAAACCTGATACTACCCCCTTCCATGGAAGGAATTAACCCCTAATTCACATCAGGCTATTATCAACCATGTCAGAAGTCACTATCTTGACCTACTCATATCAATAGTACTAAGGCCTGGAATAATATCAATAAGGCATAATAAGCCATAGTATAATACTAAGAACTCAACACCTATGATCAAAAGGTATTACTAGAACTAGGATGAGAGGACAAGTTTCATAGTTTCATAGTTTGTAGGGTCAGAAGGGACCTAAGCAGATCATCTAGTCCGACCCCCTGCCATGGCAGGAAAGAATACTGGGGTCAAATGACCCCAGCAAGATGTTCATCTAACCTCCTCTTAAACACCCCCAGGGTAGGAGCCTGCACCACTTCTCTTGGAAGCTGGTTCCAGACCATAGCCGCCCTGACTGTGAAGTAGCGCCTCTAACCTAAATCTACCCTCTGCCAGCTTGTGACCGTTATTCCTGGTCACTCCTGGCGGTGCTCAGGGAAACAGTGACTCCCCCAATGCCTGCTGATCCCCCCTGACTAGTTTATAGCAGACCACAAGATCCCCCCTCAGCCTTCTCTTTTGGAGGCTGAACAGGTTCAGGTCCCGCAGCCTGTCCTCATAGGGCCTGCCTTGCTGTCCCCTGATCATACGAGTGGCCCTCCTCTGGACCCTCTCCATGCTGTCGACATCCCTCTTGAAGTGCGGGAGGATCACCTCCTTGGACTTGCTCGAGATGCATCTGTGGATGCATGCCACGGTGTGGTTGGCCTTCCTGACTGCCTCTACACACTGCCGGCCCATGATCATCTTGGAGTCAATGATGACCCCCAGATCCCTTTCCGCCTCCGTGCTGATAAGAGGGGAGTTCCCCAACCTGTAGGTATGGTGCCAGTTGTTCCTCCCGAGGTGCATCACCTTGCACTTGTCTGTGTTGAAACCCATCCTGTTCTCGTCCGCCCACCCTTGTAACCTGTCGAGGTCTGATTGTAGCCTGTTGCATCCTTCCAATGTACCCACGTCCCCCCACATCTTAGTGTCATCAGCAAATTTGAACAGGGTGCTTTTTACCCCCTCATCCAAATCGCTGATGAAGATGTTGAACAGTGCGGGCCCGAGGACCGAGCCCTGCGGAACCCCACTGCCCACATCCTTCCGGGTTGAGAAGGATCCATCCACTACCACCCTCTGGGTGCGGCCCTCCAGCCAGCTGGTGACCCCTTTGACTGTGTGGGTGTCTACACACAGCCCCCGTTTCTTAATTAGAACAGGGTGAGAGACAGTGTCAAAAGCCTTCCGGAAGTCCAGGAAGATTATATCCACTGCTACCCCTGCATCTAATGATCTGTTGATCTGATCGTAAAAGGCCACCAGGTTGGTCTGACAGGACCTGCCACTGATGAACCCCTGTTGGTTGCCCCTAAGCATGCAGTCTCTTGCTGGCCCCTCCTGGATGTGTGCCAGCATAATTTTCTCGAACAGCTTGCCTAGGATCGAGGTGAGACTAACCGGCCTATAGTTTCCTGGGTCCTCCTTCCTGCCTTTTTTGAAGATGGGGACCACGTTGGCCCTCTTCCAGTCCTCCGGTACCTCACCAGAGCACTACGAGTGCTCATAAAGTTGTGCCAGGGGACTTGCAATGACCCCGGCCAGTTCCTTTAGAACTCTAGGGTGGAGATCATCTGGGCCGGCTGACTTGAATACGTCCAACCCTTCCAGAAGCTCCCTAACTAAATCCTCGCTAACCCGTGGCCCATGTGTGCCTCCCCCGAGTTTAATTATCTATGGTTTAGTTATCCATGTTTTAAATAGAAGAACAAATTTTACCCTTGATTATTTTCCTATCTAGTGCAGAGGTGCATAGGTAAAAAAAAAAAGGCATGACAGGATTTCATATTGATACTAAATGATACTAGGAATCTGGGAACTCCCAACTCCCCAGCTGCCCATGCCCCACACCATGAAGCTGCGTAGGGTGTGAAGAGGTTCCAGCTCCTCACCTGCCACTTCTATGCGTGTCCCAGGAACTTAAATAAACGTGGGGGGAGAGGAGGGAAACAAAGCTGGGGCTCCCAGTTGCAGGCCAGTTGTTTCAAGGTCTAGCATCCAGTGAGCCCGAGATCAAGAAGATTCTTCCTTATGCTGCCCCCCACATCAGCCTCTAGGAACTGGACAGAGGCGCTGGGTCCAGGATCCAGTTTGGACCCCACCCTGATGCAACTGACTGGGTGGGACAAGATGAGAGGCAACAGACTCATTCTTCCTCTTTTACTCCCATTTTGTCTCTATGAATATTGAAATGTTTTCCTACATAGCAGCAAAATCAGCAAGCCCACCAAGATAATAAAGCAAATTCGCTTTGAAGTAAAAAAAAAAAAAATGCTCTTAGAAATAAAACAGCAAAACTAAGTTTAAGTGGCAAAGTATGGCATACGTTTGTCTCTTGTCTTACATTAGAGTTTACTTAGAAATAAGTCACAGAAATGTCTGCATATACCATCCATTACTATTATTGGTATTATTCAAGGTCTTAATGCTATTGATATCTGAGGAGGTAAAAGACAGTGACTTCTCACACGATAGAGATTAGCCACTTGTGAGGTAGGGAGTAATTTATACCATGCAGAAAGAAGTAACATATTAAAAGCTACAACTACTAGAGCAACATTTCAGGTTCCTGATTAAATATTACTTGTGTCATAAGTCTTTATCCAAAATCTCACCAATCAGCAAAAACAACATAATAGAAGTACGAAAAGGAGTGAAAACCCTGCTTCCAGTATTACTTAAATATCAGTCAACATTCTCTTATTTCAGATGTGCTGGTGGTAGATGCAAAGTGATTAGATAACACATGATGTCTGTCAGAAAGAGAAGAAAGGAAAAGCTTCCAATTTTAAAATGAGGTAACAAAGAATGGTTGCACCGTTACAATATAAGACCCAGCAGAAAAATCTCTCGGAAAGTGAATTCAGAAATAACAGCCAGTTTGTACTCAAGATATATTGGCTCCGGTATCAAAGATGTATTTGAATGAAGTTCCTGGCAAATGATCCAAGATACCCTTAACAAAAGACCTCATACTGAGATGTAAATACAGTAACGCAACATTGTGGCCTCGGAGAATTCAGTGATGAACAAAACACCACCACAGTGTTTGGCAGCAGCAAAATCAGCAAGCCAGCCCAGAAAGTAAATTTGCTTTGAAGTAAAAAATAGGCTTAGAAATAAAACAGCAAAGATAGCATACAACATGCCTCATAAAATGCAGTCAATAAACACATCTACCCAGAGACTGCAGGCTCATTCAGCCAAAAGAGAAAGTCACGCCTGCAGAATTATGGATAAAAAGTAATTCTAAAATATAACAGAATTGGATAGGGCAACTGAGGTCAATAATACAACATAAAAAGAATGCCATCAGGCAAATGAGATAAAAAAATGTAGTGAGGAAAAGCAGCATACACTGACCTACAATTCAAGAATATAACTTTTGGTGCTTGGAAAAAAAACCCTATATGCCAGGTACAATAGATAAATCACTTGGATGTCAGAAATTTAAGTAACTTCAGTAACACAGCACACATGGAGATATTTTGTACCAGGGCAGCATTCAACCTTCCAGCTAAACTCACATAGAATTTTGCTATCTTCCCTTATATGAACTATGTTAGTGAATTCAGGTACATTTGTGTGCGCACCTTTGAGGTATGCTGTGAACTTGTGGGTATAGCCTTTTATTATGTTTAATTCATAAACACTCACTAAATATGGAAGAAAGTTTTTGTACCAATTTTGGGGGGTCTCACTTGTGCTTTGGACAATGGAAGGATGTAGTTTCCATTAGGAAGTGACAGCAATTTCCTTTATTTTTTTCTTGCTGTTTTTGCCATTAGTTTCTAAAACAACCTTGTAATTAAGGCAGATTTGGTACCTACTTATACATTTTGCTACTGGAGGCACTTCAATAAACACAAATTGAAGTGAATGCCATTACCACCTATACTGGCTTTTCTCTCACTGTATGGCTGTATAAGGCTAGGTACAGACATTCAAAAAGCCCAAGGTGGAATTGATCTAAGTCATACAGTTTTCTGTAAGTGGCATAGTTTAGATTGGTAGCAAACAGCATGCAAATTTGCCCGGGGCGGGGAGGGGAGGGGCAAATCTTAGACCACGTTTCTCCATTTTTAAACTAGTCTATGTGTGCCTAACTTCTGTTTTATTATGAGTATAAACCAGTTGTGTGCTGAACTTCAGTTCTGTTATGGGTATAGTCTGGTTTCTGATCATTTATACCATGGGTAGAAAATTTTTTTGGCTGGAGGGCCACTTAATGAGTTTTGGTTTCCTCTCAAGGACCACAGTTCTCTCCCCCCTTTCTGCTCCCCCCCCATGTCTCCATCCTTACCTCACCTAGACTTGCAATATGCCCTCCACATTCCTCCCAGAACCAGCCAGCCACATCCACAGCTTATGCCAGCACATGCCTGGTGCAGCAGAAGGAGCCCCAGGTGGGTGCATGAGCTGTGGACTCAGCTGGCAGGTTCCACGTGGGGATCAAGGTGTCCCTGCCCCTCCTGGAGCTGCAGCATGTCCCAATCCCCACCCCACCTGGAACCTGCTGGCTGCATCCACAGCATATACCAGCACCCTCCTGGTACAGTGGAAGCAGCCCCAGGCAGGCGCTGGCACCAGCTGTGGACATGGCCAGCAGCTTCTGAATGGGGATCAGGGAATCTGCCTGGGTGCCCAGCTCAGTGCTGGGTAGAAGCAGTCCTACCTTCTCACCCAGCACGGCAGAAACAGTCCTGCCTGCTTGGCAGCATGCAGTGGTCCGAGTCAGAGCTGCCAGCTGCCAGCTGCTTGTGGGCCAGATCCCATCAGTTTATGGCCTCCCACCCACAGGGCAGGTTTAAATCAGTTGGGTCAAATCTAGCCTGCAGGCCATATTTTTCCCACCCCCAACTTATACCAATAAAAGTGTAATAGCTGTACCTTGCCTAAGTAAACAATGGTCTATGCTTCCTCGATTATCTATTTGTATTATATTAGATCATTAAAAATGAGCAAGGCTAATTTCAGAAATGGTAAGTAGCCATAACTTCCCCTGAAAAAACATGGTCCAGTGGTTTGTGTGTTAATCTAAGACTTGGAAAACCTAAGCTTACATTTTCTGCTCTACCATGAAACATCCTGTGTGACCTTGAGCAGTTCATATGATCCCACTGGTGCCATACATAGTTTCCCCAAATACAAAAGAGCAATAATAATACTTCTCTTCCCCCTCAAATGGCTTGAGAGGAGAAATATATTGAAAATCGTGAAATTTTTAGGTATAATGGTAATGAGAGTCATATAAAAAAAATAGACAGACAGTTGCCCTAAGTTCAGGTGCTGAACAGCCCTAATAATAGAGGTCTAATATACGCATCTTTCTTTCCAATTTAAAATAATTTAAGTGATTTATAACAACCTTAAGGAACAAACCTTCACAAATTACTGATCCACTCTCCATGTCCTCTACAAAATGTGAGCAGAAGTGAAATTCAAAATCTGCTACATTCACTGGCTTAGATATGCAACACTATGCTGATTTAAACAAAATATCTTTTTTACAATGATGTTCAATGATGAGAACAGCATATCCTTTTTAAAAAAGGAAAAAAAAAGTCAGGTTATTCATGACTTTGTCACCAGGTTTCCTTTGTTGTCAGATTTTTCCCAGAAGAAAAAGAAAAATGTTATAAATAAAAATGTTTAGCCAGGCAAGTACTTGGTAAAGGGAAAAATTTCCATGCTAAAGCAAAATAGAACATCATTAGATCAGAAAGCAAGAGCCTGGATGTGGGTGATTGATGCCTGACACAGCAGGGTTCTCCCAGGATGACATCTATATCAAATGTACTGGTAGCACTGAAAGCGCAAATAGTAATGTATGTGTTGAGCCTTTAAGTCCTGATGAAAATGTTAGACATGGCATGGAAGGCTAAAACCAAGGTGATAAATGGCAAGATTCACAAAGCTTTACTCTTTTACAGATGAAATGTAATGTTTTTAAATAAGCAGTTTCCTTCTAAAGAACAAGGGGAAAGATTAGAAGCAAGAGCAGTCATTTTGAGATGGTATTAACACAAATATAACACAAAATAACTCTTCTGTATGGCAGATTTTTTTTTAAAGGAATACCGATTGGTAATGTCTTTGAAGGCAACTATGGATGTATTTCCTAGATGAAAGAGGGGCTCGTGGCTGGTAATTAGGGCAGTTCAGTTTCCATAAATTGATTTCACTTCTGCTTAGGTTTTTTTTTAATGGTAAGACTAATTACGTTGTGGTCTAGAGACTCATATAGACAGTGTTATTATTTTAAATCTAAACAAAATAAAAGTAATAGAAAATCTAAACGAGTTAGGATAAATTTTAAAGCACTTGCTTATTCTACTTCCTCTAAATCCTTCTGTGAACTATGATACTTTTACAATTCTATTTTCCAATTTAAAAAAATAAAAACAAATTTCCTCTTCAATTCCTGTTTGAAAGGTCCAATAAAACAAAAGGGAAATTAGATTCCACTTTATAAAGGGAAAACTGAAAAAGGGACTTTGTAAAAGTGTCTACTGTAGGTACCTACATGTCCTTCAATACCACCATACTTGAGCATTTCACAAGCTTTCAAATATTTATCTTTACAACATGTTTCTATAACATGTTGAGCAGGGCAGGAGTGGCCCTGGCTTGCAGAGGGCATGGGTGGGGGTCATCCTGCCAAACCAGGGCTGCTCTGCCCCAGCTGAGTGTGATGCACAGGAGTTGGAGGGTTACAAGGCTGACCCTGCACCCTTGTTCCCAAGCCAGCTGGGTCAATGTCTACATGTGTTGCTGTGCATGAAAAAGACTCCACAGCAGAAGCATTTACAACTATTAACCTGATACAGAGTTTATTCATTTTTTGTAGCCTAATAGGGCTGCACATGTAGATGCCAAAAGGTTTACTGCAGAGCTAATTAGGCAACTGCACTAAACATCTCATGCGCCTGCACTTGTTGAGCCTCACCGCTCAGCAGTAGGGGAGCTGATACTGGCTTTTAGACAAATGTTTACCTTGAGGTGGACTTGGATGTACAAAACCTCAACTACTGGAACTTACACCAGCATATTTAACCCTCAGATTTCTCCTCAGTAATTCTCCACCACACTGAGCAAATAGACTGTGTTAGATGTATATATCATCTGTTCACCACTTCTTTAAACAAGTATAATGCTCACTATTCCTGTTGTAAACATTCTCCATGCCCAGGAAAATGTAATATATCTCATCCAGTGCACTAAATGCCCTGATGGAAAATATGTAGGAGAAGCCAAATAACAACTGCAAATTGGAACGAACGCACACCAAAAATCTAATCAAAGACAAAAAAACCCAATTACCTGTGGGTTCACACTTCTAAAAAGACAATCACTCTCTCTCTCCAATCTCTCAATTCTAATCCTCAAAGGAAAATTACAAAACATATTTTGTAGACGAGCCTATAAACTTCACTTCATAAATCTACTGGATATAAAAAAACCCTGTGGACTAAATATAGACATTATATTTATGGCATATTATAACCTGTCTGCCACCTGATAACCCCAGGTAACCTTTCTACATTTTACCAGCTACATTCTATCACCAGTTCTACATTCCTCCTTCCCCCCAACTGTCTCTCACCTATTGTCTCCCATTCCCTCAGATACTCACTGCCATGTATTTGCATTTTCACAGACCTGCATTTTACATATTGGCGTCTATTCCACAACAGGAGAACACAAAAACACCAACAGACTTTCCCTATTGCATGAAGAAGGGCATTTGTTCCTGAAAGCTTGCAAAGAACAATTTTCCCAACTATTTAGTTGGTCTAATAAAATCACATCTACCCAAAGGACCTTATCTGCCCTCCCCATGCACGTGCCTTTACTCTGCCACAAAGCTGGGTACGTTAAAACATGTAGCAACTGCCACCACTGACCTTATAGCCACAACCATCACCAACACAGAAGGCATGCACATCCATGTGTTTCTCAGGGCTCTTGGTGGTTCAATTCTGCAACCAGTCTATCAGTGCACAAAGCGCGCTGCCGTTGAATGGAACGTGGCAGCCTACTGAAGCTGCAGGAGTGTCTTCCTGTAGCTTAAGCCAGTTCCTCCACTCAGGACAGCTAGACTGCAGGGGTCAGCAATGTTTTTGGGCAGGGTGTCAAAAACACCCAGAACCTCAACTTATAAGATGTTGGAGTGCAGGGATGGATGGCAGGAGCGCCATGAGGGACCCAATCCTTGTTACAGCAGTGCAGCCCTGGCCTCTTTCTCACTGTCCACCACGAGGCATGCATGTCAAGCAAAATGCCTTTGTGTGCCACATTCTGGCACCTGTGCCAGGAATTGCTGACCCCTGAGCTAGAGTGTATCTGGTAGCAGAGGCTTCTGCTACTGTAGAAGGGCTAGGAGTATGAAAAATTGTCAGTTCAGCCAGCAGCACATGGTAACATAAATTAGTCTATAGGCTGCTTCTGGCACACAACCTAGCTCATTAAAAGCTAGTTTCTGTATCTCTAAAGTGCAACTCATGCTGCCCAGCTCAAGCATTATTTTTCAGTGTGGTTGCCCCATACTCAGTGATTTGATAAAGACCACAGAATGACAGATTTAGCAGACTGTAGGTGTGTCTATACAAGATGCTAGGTTGCCATAGTGACAAGCTATGGCGACTTAACATCAGTGGGCATGAACCATGATGCTGATGAAGGGTCAGAAATGACCTATGCACTGCCAGAACTGTGCAGGAATGGCAATCACTGTGCAGTCGGAGGCACATGTAGATGCACCCTGTTGCCTCATTATAGGCCTGTTAATCTAAGCTTAAACTGCTTAACTTGAACTAAAAACTAATGTATGGAATGGAAAGGGGAAAACTCAAAGTATAGCTCCAGCTCACAATTCACTGAAGAACAGATGTAAGTAATCTGAAAATTATTCAGGAATTCAGCATTTGGAAGTCGACATCATCTCTTGTGGGGTTAAGAAGCTCTCTTAAGAGCCAGTTAGAAGTAGAGGATCAGCTGTGCAGAGGATCACATTAAAGCAGGGTCAGGCAATTATTTTGGGTGGGGGGCCACTTAACAAGGTTTGGTGAGCTGTCGAGGGCTGCATGGGTAGCCCCACCTCTTGACAGTTGTCCCATCCCCTGACGGCTAACTTGGGACCAGAAGTCCCATCCCTGACCCCAGACCTTTGCCACCAAAACTCCCTCTCCTTGCCTCCTGGAAATACTCCTTCTGGGAGGGGGAATTTCCCATCTTAGAACCAGAAAAAAATAAATCATACACTAAAAGTCAAACACTTACTATAAAATACTTTAATTATATTACAAAAAATATTTTTTGTCATAATTTCTGTGTGTGTACTGTGGGTGTGGGTATGTGGGGGGGGTGAGAGGGGGTTGAGTGGAGGTGTGACTGTGTGCAGGGCAGGCATAGGGTATGTAGGGGGATTGTGTGGTTCTGGAATTCACTCATCTCTGGAACACACTGTCCTCTCCTGCAGTCAATGCAGACAAGTGTGTGTGTGTGTGTGTTTGTGTGTGTGTGTGTGAGCTGTGAGGGTGGGTATGTGAGCTGTGGGGACCTCCACACTCCCCCCATGGTGCAGCAGCAGGCAGGGTGCTAGCGCCTGGATCTGGCCAGTGTTGCACGCTGCAGCAAGGAGTGCAGCTCCTACCAGGCTGTTTGTTTCCCTGGCGTTCCTTGCACTTATAGGGCACAGAAGGGAAGCCCACAAAACATGGGCTTTGTTATTGCTGGATTGACCACACATTAACCTACTAAAGTGGTTTAAGCAATTGCTATGTGGCTAAACAGTTATGCCACTCCAGGGCAGGATTATCTCTGAACCAGCTCCTCTTATACTGTGGCCACTCCACAGAGATAAAAACCCATTTTTATACTTCCATATGTGTAACTCTAGGTCAGGGGAGAGCAAAATGTGGCCCAGATCCAGCCCACCAAGCAATTATATCTGTCCAACAGGGCCCCTAAAAAAAATTAGAAAATTAATATAGATCTGCTCCTGGCTGCCTGTCAAAGATGACAGGAGCCAGGGGCAGTAGGACCAAGGGGGAGTTTATGGCAGGATTAAGTAGCCCACTGGCAAGGCCCCTCAGCCCCATCTCTTTTAATCCCTTCTGCCCCCATCCCTGCCCCCACCTCCAACCAGAAGCGCCTGCCCAGCAGAGGCTTCTAGCCTGGGCCCCTGGGGATGTTCCTGCTTCCCTGCACCAAAGAAGAAAATTCACATAAGAGGGGTATGGGAGGAGGCAGGGGAAGACCATGGGCAATCATCTCCATCCTCAGGTCAAGGTTGGGTTGCTCATGCTGAATCCTGCTGTCACAGTCATGCAGCTGGGATCCATGTGCTGCTGGAGCACTGCAGCAGTGGAAGATAGGGGCAGAGCAAGTGGTAGGAAGGACAGCAGCAACAGGTGGGTGGGAACATGGGGCCCATGCTGGTGTCCTAGGCCCAGGGCCAGTGGGGCCCAGAGCAGGGCAGCAAGAACATAGGGCACAGACTGAAAGGGGCTGTATGGAGCTGGGCTGGTCTATGCCAACAGGGAGAGAGGAGCCATGAAGCCATCTTCCTGCTGCTCCACTTTGAGCCCAGCCAGCCCTGGGCAGGCCTCACACTACTGCTTCCTACCACTTGCCCCTTGCCCCCACCTATAGTTGCTATTTCCCTACTTTCCTTCCTGCCTGCCCACTGCTCCAGCACCACATGGCTCCCAGCTGTATCGCCAGACCATAGAAGAATAGGGCCCACGCCAGTACCCCAGGACCAGAAGCAGGGGAGGGGGTGGGTGCATGCACATGTCCATGCAAGGAGGGAGGGAGGAGGAAGGAGAGAAAGAGAGCAACAAGGGAGGGAAAGTGTGTGTGTGTGTGCACGCGTGCATGTGCATGTGCGCAATGAGGGAGAGAGAGACAGTGTGCATGTGCATGTGTGTTCATAGGGCAAGTCCCACATGCACACCACACCATACATATGACTTACACCCACCTTGCACTGACATACATGCAGACCACTACACCCACACCCCCTCATACACCCCAGCCACACTTTCCCCCAGACACAGACCCCCACAAACCTCATAACCACCCACACCACACATATCTGCACACACACTCCATATGCTCCTTCACCTCACACCCACACCTCCACAGCTATCCACCCCCACACACATCCACACCCTCCCTGATACCCCACATACCCACATACCTACAGCTACCTACAAACCTATACCAACCCCATGCCCACCACCCCACATAATATGCAAGGGTAAGACTTCATTATAAGCTATTGTGCAATCATCTCTATGTACACTATACAAACACATGTAAATCAGGACAAAAATATTTGTTGAAATCAAATTAATGAAAGTTATAGACATTCACTTTTTAGAATATTATTTGGTGTTTTTCTGATTCAAAACCCCTTGTTGAAAGGAGTACTTCTGGGGACAAGGGGTGGGACTTCTGGTGGCAAAAGTCATAGGTTAGAGGATGGGACTTCTGGTCACAAGATGGCAACTGGGGGCAGGGCACCTATTGGGGGTGGGGCAACCCTTGTGGCCCTTGACAGCTTGCCTAAACTCAGCAAGTGGCCTTTAATCAGAAATAGTTGCTCTAGGTGGAATCTGCTCCATACATGCATCCAATGTATTTTCTCTGCCTGTAAAATCCCATTAGAGATTATAAACTAATGTTCAGCTGCATTAAAGTCAGTCATCAACCAGCCAGGATGACACAGAGAAAGTTCTTTTGAACGGCCATTTAAACCTATACAAATAACAACTATACAAGGTCTTCCCCCTTACAAGTTGCCTTCTGGCTTACCATTGAAAAAGATACGTTCCACACCTGAACTGCTTAAAATACATCAGCTCTTCACTAGAAAAAAAAAAGAATAAATTCCTAGAGGAAATAAGATACTGTAGTTTTACAGTATAAATTGTAATTTTCTTGAGGGAGAAGGTATTATTGACATTTGCAACTAACATTTTACCACTAGCTGACTGAAAAACTAACCTTTCTTTATTAATGACATAGTTCTAAATAGCACAGTAAGGGAAAGCAACCAGCCATGGTAAGAAATAGAATGCTACTCAACTCATGGCTTATGGGCAACACTGCCTACAAGACACAGGCAACCTGAAAATTACACAGGAAGTTGAAGCTGAAGTTGACAGGAATACTATACCATGGTGTTTCTTGTAGCACCTTACCTGATCAGTATTGCTTCTCATAGGCCAGAAAATATGGGTGGCCCTGAAATAGAGAGAAAAGTGTTGAATTTGATTGACCTGGCATGTTCTTCTGCAAAACATCAACCTGAGGGCATCATTATATTTCTTGAACTATTATAGATAATGGCCTTGTCAGCAGCATAAATGGAACATGTTTAGATAGAGCACCTGAATTTCCTCTAATTAGTGCAACTAGCATAGTGAAAAGGCCTAACATCCAGTACTAGAGCTGAAAATTACATATTTTAGGTAATTAGATCAAAAATATTATTTTTTGTTGGTTTTAAAAGCAAAAAAAATTCCCACTTTAAATGAGCAGAATATGATACTATGATACTATGATACTATGATAAGAATGAGCTTTTGAGAACTGATTCTGCTTATAAGCACTGTCTAATTACAAAGAAAGACTACAATTTTAAACAAATGAAAAACATTCCCAAGAAATGTATTCAATGCAAACTTGATATAGCCAAGGTATGTAGAAATGGAAAGTATGTAATGAGCTGTGAAGAGTCAGAGATTTTTAAACCAAAAAAATATGGCAACATTTTCCCAGTCACCCACTTGGAAGTCTCTAAGAATACTTCAGGCTCCTTGGCAGATCCCATTTTGGTAAATGCTACACCCCTATCCATTTCAATACAGCCTAGGGATATATTCTGCTGGCTCATGGCTGAGGGTTGCCAGTGTTCCCCACCAGTTGTAACTGGTCTGATGTGACTGCTCCCATGCAGGCAGGCTTTTCCCCCTTAGGAATCCCTCCACCTGTCCAAACAATAGTCCATCATACAAACTGTGACCCTCAATCCAAACAAAGGAGCAAAGCAAATCTTCAGCCTTTCCCCAGGCAGCAGAAGAGGCTGTTTTTAGTTCTTGCCTTTCCTCGAAGCAAGTTCCTCTGGGTTTTGGTCTGCCTCCTGGACACACATTTCTCCGTCTCCAACTCATGCTCCTTGCTCTTTCCTCCTCATCTGCACCCCCACACCCTTCCACTTATGCTTTTAACTGCCAACTAATCATTCATAGCTGGGCTTCCACCCCAAGGCTGGCTTGAAGGACCAGACCATACAGATATGTGCACTTAGCTCAGTGGGATCCTGGTCCATGGCTAAGGGTCCTGAATGGCATAACACTATAAATGGAAATACAATATAATAATAAAGACAAATTGACTTCTCTTGAGTTATAATTGAGAGCCCTGAAGTCCCATGAAGTGGATTGAAAGTTTATCTAGGTTAAACTTTAAAGTGACATGTCTACGTGTCTTTAAACCAATCTTTACTCAAGATTGAAGAAGTTACATTATTAAAAAAAAAAGTATTATGCTCCCCTGTGCTTCCCTCAATGCCTTGACAATACTTATTGCACAGAGTCAGTGGGAAACAAGCCATTAATCAAACAAGCTATACAGAGAATCACTGCTGATTTAGTTATTGTGGTCCAACTCAGAATTTTTCTCATATTTCATAAATGATTTGTTCAATATCAAAAGCTATTGTTGATCACAGCTATTACTAGGTCATTAAATCTTAGCTTTGCACTAAACTTAAAAAAGACACCTTTATTTCATATTCTTTTGAAAAATGAGATGCAGTAATTGCAGATGGATGGAATTTGTCTTATTTTGCTATTTGAATAATGGTGGATGATATGCCTTTTAAAAAACTATCATGATCCCCTATCAGCAAGCTGATCCATGTTTAATTAAACTGGCTAGTAACTTGGAGTCAAATGAGAGTGGGGATTTCCCATGTATCAACTATTCCATGGCAATTGCTCCTGTGAACATTCTTACTTGCAGTAGATAAAAACTAAACAGCAGTACACTGGTTGATGGGCAGGACAGGTATTCCTGAGCAACTGTGGCCAGATCCTGCAACATCTGGATGTGGTTTGCCCAGTAGGCCAAGGGATCACAGAGCAGTAGCTCCATGTCCTCAGTGAGATAGGTAGGTACCATGGCCTCAGTGCTACCAGCTTGATGCTGAGGTCTGGTGTTTCTGGACCCCAACATGGAAGTCATGCACTGGGCCCACATTGGCAGTGCTTGTGGTGGAGGAGACTAGCTGGTGGATGGAGTGCTGGCATGGGACAGTGGTTCCCCCTCTTCTACATCACCCCACCTCTGCCCTTCTGCCTCCCTGACTGTTCACCAGCAGTTCTGTGCGGTGACCCAGGGTTTTGCTGGTGCACACACTCCTGTTCACCCTCAGGTCACACATGGCTGTCAGCACATGGACCATATTGGCCTGCAACAGATTCAGTCATTTCTTGATGCCTTCCTTCACCAGTGCCTGTACTTCTAGTGAAAACAGCTTGTCCCAGCCAGGAACATCAATCCTCTGGAACTTCTCCATTTGGTTCTGAAATTCCCTCAGTATGGGGATCACCTGGCTAAGGATGGTATCGCCAGTGCTGAGGCTTTTGGTAGCCTTGAAGAATGGCTAGAGGACCACCAAGATCTGGGAGATGGTATCCTACTCAGTTTTGTTAAGAGGTCCGCTCATCCCAGTCTCACCGAGCAAGGCCATCTCATGAATGGCCTTCTGTTGCTCAACAAGCCTTTCAAGCATCAGGTATGTGGAGTTCCACCAAGTCTCCACATCCTGCATGATTTTGTGCTGCAGGATGCTCAGCTCTGCCTGTTTGTCCTGTGGTATCTTTCCCTGCTTGATGCTCTGGTGGAAGTAACCCACCACCTTCCTGCATTTTGAAATGAGCTGGCTGGTAGAGGTAGTGATAGCACCATCAATGGGAACCCTGCCCCCCTGACTATGAGGTGGAACTTGTGTGTCACACAGCAGATGCTAACAAAGTTGATATGCACCACCTTGACCATATTGGCCCCATTGCCATTGACTGTGAACCCACAGGTAAGCTTGTCCTGCCCAATGAGCCACCCCTGCACTACATGGTTCATGGCCACCATGATGTCCCTTGCCATGTGAGACTCATCCATCACCTCCACTTGAAGGAGAGCCTGCTGACACCATGAATGGTTGCACCAGTGCCCTCTGAGGGAGAAGAAAAGATGATCTCCACCCCGGCTGCTCCAGATGTCCAAGGTGAAGTGCAGCCCTGCCTTCTGCAGCTCCTCCCTCAGGTACTCCCTGCATGCCTCATACAGGGAGAGCACCATCGTCCTGCAAAAGGTGGTGCATGCAGACACTCAGTATGATGGAGCCATGAGTGCCATGAGCTGCCTGAACCCTGGATGCTCAACAAAGGAGAAGGGCTGGCCATCCAGAGCAAGCATCTCCCCAATGCTCTGGGTGACCTCAGTCACCTTGGGAACACGATCCCCTTTGTCTCCACCTTTCCCCCACTGGTCCAGGGTGGCCTGCCTCTGCTTCTTGGGGATAGGGGCTGTGGAGCAAGAGGGGGATTTCTTTTTAGGCATGCTCTCACTGGTGCCAGGCTGAGGAGGAGCTAGGGCAATGGGGTGGTGCCTTCTGAGATGCATCTGTGGTGCTGAACTGTTTCACTTCCTTGTCCCAGCTGGTCTTACATTGGCAGTGCAATCAGACAGCATACCTGGGATCATCTGCCTCCTCAAAGTGATCCCACACCACACAACCTCCTTGCTTTTGGGGTGTGGATGCAGCTCCTGCCTGATCCCCCTTCTCAGCAGGCAGAGGCACAACAACAGGGGGGTGGACTCAGCTGAGACACTTGCCTTCACAACCTCAATGTCAACCTTCTCCAAACTTCCTTCTGGGAAGGAGACCTGGTTCTAGGGGAACTTGGAGAGGAGTGGAGCACAAACTTAAATTCCTCCTCCCATAATTTCTTTTGCTAGGGCACTCAGATCTCCTGCTTCCAGATCCAACCCCTCCTCTGGCAGTGGAAGCTTCAGGCTAGGAACTGAAATGCGAGTGGAGGAGACTGTCATGCTAGTGCTGCTTGTCATGATGGTCCTGCTGGGGGTTATTATTACGTCTGGTGCTACTGGAGGGGGTGCAGATGTGGGCACTTGTCCCACCTCCTTGCTGCCATGAACACCAGAAGCCTTATGCCTGCTAGTGCTAGGAAAGAGGGTTTGTCTAGGTTTGGTGGAGGAGGAACTTATAGCTATTCCTCTACCCCCTCTGGCTCCCCTGCCAGATGACCTAGCACCTGCCTTTCCAGCATGCTTCATATTTCATGTGCTGGAAAAAAATGTATGTCTGTGTGAGTGTGTGTGTAATGTCTGTGTAGTGCTTTCCTGCACTGCATAGTTATGAGACACTGCTAGGCAAAGCACTGCTTTCTTTTTTTTTGAGGGATAAAAAAATAAGAACATATAATAGGGAAAGAGTTGTAAGGGATAACAATAGGGAAGATAGGCAAGGGTAAATAGGAAAGGATTGGCTACAACATGGTAGGAAGGCACCACCAGGGGAGACACTGCCATGCCTAGGGTCAGGAATGACCTAGTTTGGGAACTTCTGGAGCAGCTGGATGAGTTTGAGTCAGTAGGTCCAGATGCTTTTCACCTGAGGGTGCTGAGGGAATTGGCAGGGGTCATAGAGGGGCTCCTGGCATGGCTCTATGAGTACTAATGGGGCACTGGCCAGGTACCAGATGGTTGGAAAAGGGCCAATGTGGTTCCCATTTACAAGGAGGGGAGAAAGAAGGATGCCAGCAATTATAGGCCAGTCAGTCTTACCTTGGTCCTTGGGAGGACCTTTGAGAAAATTATGAAGGAGCATATTTCCAAGGGCCCAGCAGGGGAGG
Organism: Crocodylus siamensis; assembly: GCF_052110815.1. Classification (NCBI taxonomy): domain Eukaryota; kingdom Metazoa; phylum Chordata; order Crocodylia; family Crocodylidae; genus Crocodylus; species Crocodylus siamensis. The sequence continues at coordinate 159,764,526 of NC_143397.1, read as the reverse complement.
TAATGCTCAGGGGCAACCAATATGGGTTCATTGAGGGTAGGTCCTGCCTAACTAACCTGGTTTCTTTTTATGATCAGGATACAAAGTCCCTGTACAAGGGTGTCAGGGTAGATGTCGTCTTCCTGGACTTTAAGAAGGTCTTTGACATGGTTTTCTACCACATTATCTTTAAAAAACTAGGTGACTGTGGCATTGATGCCTACATAATCAGATGGGTGGCAAATTGGCTAGGTGCTTACACCCAGAGAGTGGTGGTGGATGGGTCATTTTTGACCTGGAGGGATGTGGGCAGTGAAGTCCCCCAGGGCTCAGTCCTGGGGCCTGTACTGTTCAACATCTTTATCAGTGATCTGGATGTGTGTGTAGAATGCACGCTGTTGAAATTCACTGATAACACCAAGTTGTGGGGCAAGGTGGGCATGCTGGAGGGGAGGGACAGAATCCAGCTAGATCTAGACAGGTTACAGGGGTGGGTGGATGAGATTAGGATGGAATTCAGCACAAACAAGTGCAAGGTGCTGCATCTAGGGAGAAGGAACCAGCATCACACCTATAGGCTAGGGAAAACCCTTCTTGTCAACATGGTAGCAGAAAGGGACTCTTGGAGTCATTGTTGACTCCAGGATGAACATGAGCCACCAATGCAAGGAAACAGTCAGTAAGGCTAACCGTACCTTGTCTTTCATCTACAGATGCATCACAAGCAGGTCCAGGGAGGTGATCCTTCCCCTCTATGTGACATTGGTCAGGCCACAGTTGCAGTACTGCATCCAGTTCTGGGTGCTGCACTTCAAGAGGGATGTGGCTACCTTTGAGATGATCCAGAGGAGGGCCACTCACATGGTCAAGGGGCAGCAGGGCAGGCCCTATGAAGAGAGGTTAAAGGACCTGAACTTACTCAGGCTTGACAAGAGAAGGCTGAGAGGGGATCTGGTGGCCATTTACAAACTCACCAGGGGGGACCAGCGAGAATTGGGGGAGGCTCTGTTCCCCTGGGCACCACCCGGTGTTACTAGGAATAATGGCCACAAATTAATAGAGAGAAGGTTCAGGCTGGGTATCAGGAGACATTACTTTACAGTTAGGGTTGTCAGGCTCTGGAATGGGCTCCCAAATGAGGACACCCCCTACCTTGGGGGTGTTCAAGAGGAGGCTGGACAGATATTTGGCTGGGGTGATATGATCCTGGCACCTATTCCTGCCTGGGGCAGGGGGTCGGACCTGATGATCTGCTTAGGTCCCTTCCAGCTCTAAGTACTATGATACCAAGATGCAGCTGCAAAATGGCAAAGAGCAGTTCACAAACAGCCATTTATGGTGCTTCTCTGTCCCTCCCCAGAGCACTGGGATTGGAAGGCACTTTAGGGACGGATCGTTGTCACTGGCCAGGTACAGATGCAAATATCCCGCCCCCCACCCTGCTCTTCTTAGTTTCTCTTTCCCTGAAGGCCCACCTCTGAAACAGTCTGAAACTTCCAAAACATTTCTAAAACATTTCCAAAACATTTTGGATGGATCTGGTTCGGAACCTTGCGTTTCATTTTGAATTCAGTGTTTTGGCTGCCAAAATGTTGGAATCTAAAATGAAATGAAACAGCCGCCAACATTTTGTGTGGCCTTAGTAGCTGACATGTACCAAATCCCAGCCCTCTTTAAAACTTTCATTACCTAATCTGTCTGCCCATTCTCTTAAAGTAAGTTCAAAGTCTCTGAAATTAGTAAATGGGAATGAATTCTGTCTGTCTTTCTTCTGTAGTAGTGCTACTCATGTTTTTCTAGTAGATCACATTGCAGTAGAGGAAATCTCTTTCCTTTGCCCCATGCAGTTTGCCCTTCTACCTCTATTATGGTTTTGGTTTTGTTTAAATTGCCCTTTTCCTTATTATAGTTTACTTTTTATTGAAGCTTAAATAATTTGTGAATTAAATATCTAAATATTCAGTCAAACAACATTTTTGTATGAATATATATATGACTTTTTGGCCTGTTTGATCTTCCAAAGTATTCATTGTATATAAAAGACATTTCTATTCTTCTTAAAAATGTTCATAAATTTGGTAGACAATCTTCAAAGATGGCATTCTGTTATTTTATTAAGATCCATTGGTCTAAGAGCTACACATAGACTGAGCCAAGCCAAGCTCATTATTTATACTGAAGTCCAATAAATCCTGATATTGACTAAGCCATTGAAATCAATGCAAATATAATTGGTCAGGACTTTTACTTAAGTAGAAATCCCACAGAAGACTTTGAAGCTTTCAGAAATTGTTCATGAGACAGAGTAGCTGGAAATTTGCTGATAGTAGTTATTGACTTAGGACATGGTTGTTGATGGGTGAATTTGTTGTAAATTTTTAACAATCAGTATTTTTAATCACTATATTCAAAGACCTCATGGACTTACTTTTCAATGGCACATTTTTACTATTTTTTCTAGTATAGTCTAGAGAGTGCTGAAGCTGGAGCTACATTAAAGACAAAACCCACAGATGTGCACAGAATATAAACATGAAGAGATGTTCCTTATGTTAAGTGCTTTCCCCTATAGAGATCACAAAATTTGTACCGCAACTCCATCTGACAGTGTTACTCAATGAGTGTGTTAGTAAGAGTTTAGGCTGAACATAAATTTTCCCCTACCATTTCCATGGAGCCTACACCCATCACCTCTTTGATATGACTGAACAACACTAGCAAATAGAGAACGCAAATCACAAGATTCCAAAAGCTTCACTGGTTGACATAACCTGTAAAAGTGCTGTGGTGGGCTTATGAAGCATCTTCAGATAGGCATGGGTCCCTTTAATTTCAGTACTGGAAATAGGATAATCATATTTAATTTGCTCTGAAAAATGAAATGGGAACAGTAACATGCCCTTTTAGACAAGCTATTTTTATTTTTTGTAAGCTTATTAAAGTCCTTTTTGTACATTATTAGCAGACATACAATTTCTGTTTCAGGAATTGTCAGATTTGTGTGAAAATATGTTTCCTGTCAATGCGAAACTAGTTCTTGCCTTACACATCTACTGTCTCAACTCTAACATCAGTTACATTCACCACATATGTATTCTATTTTATTGCCGCCTTCAGGGAAAATTCTTCATTACAAACCAGATCTGTAAAACATGTGTTAAAGAACTACAGATACTGCCACTGTCTTGCAACCAAGTGCCAACCTGCCACTGAAAGTATTGATGGGAAAGTGGCAAAAAAAATCCCCTACAGACTCCAAAAATGAACATCCTGTTTTCTGTTGTTCTCATATAATGAAAGGGATTTTTAACCACAAAGTTGTTGAAAATTTTTAATTGTCTATACCTTTTGTTCACGAGTTTTTATCTCAAAGGAAAATTATCCCCTCAAAATAAAACCATCATGCATTAAATCAAGCTTTCAGTAAGACTGTGGTTAGCTCTCAGAGTGCATAAATCAAATAGCTCCACTGACTTACACTGGCTGACTATCCAACCTAAAATAGAACTCTTTCTATTTATGTAGTATGTACTGTTGTTTTTTTCTCTATCTGCTAACTAATTAGATGCATATGTTTGAAAAATAAAGATTATAGAGACCAGATGTAAAGCTGTAGGGTGCTTGTACATGTGACAGGGATTTAGTCATTAGGGTTGCATTCTATGCCCCCTAATTTGAAATGGTGGATTTTAAATTGAAACAGTACAGTTTTATTTTTCTGTCACTGTTACGGTGAGGGGTCTGATCCCTTTTTTATCAGCGGGGGGCCTCATCCGTTTTTTTTAGCAGAGCCTGTTTGTAGCTGGGGGGGCGAGCTGCTGGTGGGCTGAACAGCTCCTGAGCTGTGGGGAGGCCCAGGTCCTTCCCTCCATGGTAGCAGCATCCCCCAGGGCCACCCAGGTGGGCTGCTGGTGGGCCAGGTACTGCCGCAGCTCGGAGGCAGCACCTGGCCCAATCTAACTCTTTCCTGACCCACCTGACCCACTAGGAGTCCACCTGGGGGCCACCACCATGAAGGGAAGGACCAGGGTCCCTTGTAGCCCTGGGCCACTCAGCCTGCTAGCAGCTTGCCTCCCCGGTTGCAGGAGAGGTGGGCAGGCTCTGCTGGAAAAAAAAAAGAGCAGGCCCTTACAGCTTCTTACTTCAGCAGGCACCTACTGAAGGCAGACATGGTGAGGGGCTCAATCCAGTGGTGACATGTAGGGGGTACACCCCCTGACTGGCCGCACTCGCTGCTTAGGCAACAGGCAGGCGGAGGCAGGCAGGAGTGCCGGTGCCCCCACCGCAAGCGCTGACTGGGGAGTGGAGTGCCATGGCACCCTCAGAATGTGCTGCAGTCACTTCTAGAAGTGGCCGCAGTGATCACCCGCAGCAATTGGCTGTCTCGCAATTGGCCACAGGGGAAATCCCCCCCCCCCCGGTAGCTGATTGGTCACTGGGGGGCACCCCACCTCCCCCAACTAAGGTGGCTCCAATCATCCATGGCTCAACTTTTTTTTTTTTTCAGAGTCTGCTCACCTCTCCCACAGCCCGGGGCCAAGCTGACTAATAGCTGAAATGCATCATCAAAAGCGAAACTACATGGGGATGTAGTTTAGTTTGCAATGATTCAAACTCATTTTAAACCCCCAAAACTCTTAAACATGTACACTGTGACACCATTAAGCCACAGAAAGTGACATTTTCATCACGTGTATATAATAATGGTGTCATGTGTACAAGCACCTATAGTCTATACTTTTCATGTTGAGTTCAATCCTGGACATAGTTGTAAACCAGTGTTGGTGACACTGGGCATAACCCTGGGTAACTCAGAGGGATGGAAGACCACGAGTGTCGAGGAAGTCCTTCTGCTCCAGGCTCAGAGGAGCCAAAGCCCCCCCTTGCCCAACCTTTGCAACCCTTTCTCTGGCGCCTGCAATCTCCTGTCCTTCTGGAAAGCAGGCGAGCTAAAACTGTTATCTGTGGAATGCAAGGGCACCGCTCGGAGAGAGAAAGGAGGAGAGAAAGGGGAGAAAGAGGGGGGGCCAGGTGGTGGAAAATCACTGACAGTGAAACTGACCGGGGTATAAAGATCTCGCTGTTGCAGGGTTAGGTGTGCAGGATTTGAGACAATACAGTCTCCCTGTGCCTTTTACTTGAGCTCAAATAAACTCTGTCTGCTTCTCCCCCAGTGTGTTTATTTGGCGCGAGGCACACCGGGCAACGAACCCAATTGTTGCCTCCCTCGGGCACCTTGTGCCGGCAACACCAGTAATTAACTTTACCACTTTCAAAAGGAGCAGGACTAGGCCCACTGGAGGTGACTGTTTATAAATGTCAAAGATGAGATAATAACTATCCATAATCAAGTGGTTTCTGTGGGAAGAGGTGGTGGGAGAATGTCCTAGCAATTATATTCCTGAGGGCATTTTGCCTATAGATGCAATGTGTCTAGTTATCTTCATGATGGCAACACAGCCCCACGCGTCTTGTATCTTATGCTGAGTCTTAAAGGAGCCTTAAGCAAAGGTGTAACTGGGCAGTTTTGCACCACGGGTAGTGTTAGCACACAGGATAGCAACAGCAGTTGGGCCACCACCCCAGGTAACCAGACTTGAAGTGGCTGCTATTGTTCCTCCCTTGCCCACCTTAAATTGGTTCCCAGGGCTGGTACCCTGCTCACCCACCCTTATTTATACTACTGGCTTTAAGTATAATTTATTTCCCTGTAGTCTCCATAAAAAATTGTAAAAACTGCAGTGCCAAATAACATACACAGTACTACATTAACTACAGTATCCACCTTAAAATGAAACATATATTTTGTCTCTCTCATTTAGCATTTTTAACATTATTTACAATAGGCATCTGAATGAACACTTCTTGTTCTGCAGCTGCACTGATACACTGTCAACAACAAAAAAATAGGCCCACGATGACCATCGTCAGTTCAGTATCAATTAAGTTACTAAGTATTGTAAAGATCTTATTTTATTTCTGTATAACTGCCGCGCAGCATTCTCACATTTATGTGACCTTGTAGTCCTGGCTGTTAATCAAAATGAAAGCTTTGTAGTTTTCCACGCTTGTACCAAGCTACACATGCGCACTTTATAAGTTTCTTTTCTTATCTGTAAGTGTCATACCTGCAGAAACAAAACTTATGTAGAAAATCTACCTAGTAACTATTGTGTAAAAGAAACTATCCTATCCCTGTATGCTTAGCTTATATCATAGTTAGTGTCATAGAGGCAGTCCAACCAACATCTATAAAGAGGCAAAAATGCAGGAAACAGCAGAGACAACGACTGGACAACCCTTCAGTATTGATCACCCTGTAAGCCGGTCCTCACCCTCCCCGCCTGGGCGTATCCCAGTGAAAACCAAGGCCTCGAAAATTCGACAATCGACAGCGATTCACCGCATTACAGTTTTATTATTTTTCATCCTGTTCATGAGCTGTTGACCAGCTCTAGGACTAACTAGTGGGCAGCCGCACCTATCATTAGACTAGTTCCAGTGGTGGAAAGCAAAGGCTTACTAGTGAACCCTGTGGGCCAACAGACCCCCTTTGTATCTGGCATACTGTAACTGAAGAAACATCGGAGACTCCACTTCTTGACTGCCTCTCTTCGTAGCTTAGACAGCATATCTACGCTTCTGTACTTACATTTACTGCAACTTCGTTCCAGCCGGTCTCCCCTCTTATTCGTAAGAGGGTGAGGCCAGGTGAGTGAACAAAACACATTTTTACTTCACTTTATATCTACTCCGTAATAACTTCTACTACTAACATCCCATCTCAATGAGCTGTTGACCAGTTCTGGGACTTAAGGAGTCGGCAGCCACACCTATCATTGGACTAGTTCCAGTGGTGGAAAGCAAGGGCTTACTCCGGAACCCCATGAACCAACAGACATCCTATAGACTTATTACAGAAAACTAACAACTTACTCTAACTTGTCTACTTGTGCCAACTCAGTGAACCTCGAAGGCAGTTATAAAGCTACCTCCAATCCTGCCCCAAAAGCCACGCACTCGCACAGCTCCGTAAAGTCCGTGGCTCCCCAAGTGGTGCCGGAACCACTAGCCCGGCATTTCGCCACAAGTATTTTAAGGTTTTCTTCACTGCTACCTTTATACATACAGTAAAGGTGCATTTTACATGTGTCCATTACTACAGAGTAGACTAATTAGCTCTGCAGTAAAGCATCACTGTCTACACTTGTGTTAGTATTAGGGTACAGTAAACTAATTAACTCCACCATAAGATAGTAGTATTGAGAATAGTACTATCTATGGCAGAGTAAGTAACTGTACCAAAATGTACATGTAGATGCCCCAAGAAATGGCTGGGGCATAAAAGTGCTAAAGTGTAGGGCCTGCCTTCCACCTAGCTACACAGCTCCACACTGTCAGCACCTTTGTACTGCAGCCAGCACCTCTGCCACCTGGCACCACCATCCAGAGCTGTCCCCCTGTGCCCCCTGCTAGCCCATAGCTGCTCCATCCTGGTTCAAACTGCTGCTGTCCCAGGTGACTTGAACAGCTCTGGACTTCATTGCATCACATAATTGTAAAGGTAGATGCACCCTCAGAGGAATTTTACACATTGAGGAAGACTTTACAAAGCAAATCTGTTTATTTCTTGTAGAGGATGTAAGTTCATAGGCATTACAGCTACAAATGACCATTATAATTGTTTTAACAGTTCTCCTAAGATAGATCTGTTGTTCTATTTGTCAAATGGCCAAGCTAAACATCTTTACATCTTCAGTCTCCACGGTATTCCAGTCTTACACTGGAATATGGAGTATGTGTATGCTGTGGGAAAAACTAAAGAACATATCACTCAAGGGTGCATCTACATATGCACTTTACTGTGAAGTTGACTAATTAGTTCTGAAACTGTCGCTGTCTACACATGTGCCCTTCTCAGGGTGCAGTAAATTAATTAACTCTGCTGTAGGATAGTACTGTCCTGGACAAGTACTATCCTACAGTGGAGTTAAGTGCACTGTAAGTGGAGTTATTTAGTGCACATGTAGACTGTGACTGGGGATGGCTGGGGCACAAGGATGCTACAATGTACAGGCTGCCTGCTGGCTAGCCCACCACTGTAGCACCCTCATGCCCCAACTAGCCCCTCCATAGCACATTGAGCTGGGGCATAGCAGCTCTGGGACGGCAGGCTGATCCCCCAGAACCCCTGCCAGTCAAGGTGCCACCTTGTCTCAACATTCTGCGATCCTGAGTGAGTATGTAAATGTGGTGCCCAGGAGCAATGAACTCCAGCAAGAACTGTGCCAGGTAGATGCATCCAGGGAGTAACATTAAGTCAGTGCAGCACAGCATGATGCTCAAGCAGTTCAAAGGTACATCTGGAGTGACATATCAAAACATCCTCCCCCCCTCTTGCAGACAATGTGCCAGTCTAAGAGAGGTATAATGGGGAATAGATGGCTCCATATAGATAGCACACCTTCAAAAAAGGTAGATAGAGGAGATGCAGTCTTTTGAACAATGTGAACAGAACAAGAAAAAAAAAGGAAGGAAGGAAATAGAAACTCCCAGTTAAAAAGGACAGCCTGCTATTGGGGAGTAGGGACCTGACATTGGAAACTAAGCTCTGCTTTTATCCAAAGCACCTGTTCCTATGTATTTAGAATAAAAGATTCAGATTTCCTTTTTTTGGGGTTGTTTTTTTTTTTACTAAGGTTTCCAATGTAATATCTCATTTTATTAGCAACACAGTTTTGATATGTCTCCCTCTGCATTCTGAAGCACATGTTATGGTTTTAGAAGAAACACACTGGTCATAAACTAAGCAACTGATAATGGTTGCTTAAAAATGTATGATTGTGCTGTCTGTCTCCATAAATTTGAGTCAGCTTAGCTTGTTCATTGCTAATAGAATGTTGTCAATATCAACAAAAGAGTACACCTGGATTTTAAAACTGAATTCAGTAGCAGTCTAACAAAGAAAATGCTTTTTAGCCGGTCAGTCACCTTTTGTATTCAAGAAACACACCTGCCTTCCCTAATAATCCTATTTAGGCTTAGCTTAGCCTTAATTCTAAAAACTGATGGGTAAAGCCAATATGGAAGAACTGTACATCTGTTCCTTCTACAGCAGGGAAGATAATCTTACAATATTTAGTAATTTGATTGATATTGAACTGATAATAGTCATCATAGGCCTATTGTTTCTTTTGTTGACAGTGTGTTACTGCAGCTGCAAAGTGAAGCCCTACATAATGGAGAGTATGCAATATCATCAGCAAAAAACATTATGTTTTCTTAATTCTAAATTATTTGGATCCAGTGTGGCAGTCTTTTGTTACTCTGGTACATGGAAAATAAACTGTGAGTGAATAAGCTATGTATTCCACAATGCCTAAATGACTCCCTAAATATGTATGTTCTGCTTGGCAATTTCTCATCCGTGCATCAACTTTGGAGGGAATTTAAAATAGGCTTCCCATGTCCTGGCTGATTGTCTAAGACTCTGCTGTTGTATAAAGGGCAAGCCATGTAACACTGTTTTGACATAAAAGTGACCCCTTGCTCAGTCTTTGGAAGAAAAGTTGCAGGTGTCTACCTTCAAGGGTATGGATCCTGAGCAGTCAAAGGAGCCTTCCAGTTGCCTCAAGACAAAGCCAAAAGTTAAGACAATCCTATTCTTACAGCTTCTTTTGAGCTACCTGTAGCTATCTTCATGACCAGTGTGCTAACTTTGTATATTTCTTTCTCTGCATGTTATTCTAAATGTTGCATATGGAATTCAGGTACTTTATCCAGAGTTCCAGATTCCACTCAAGCAGCCAGGCAATCCCTAAGATGAGCTACAGAAAAGCCTTCCAGGTGCCTTAGTTGTTTTTTGGATCTGGTCCAAGCAATGTAGTGAACATGAAAGAGATGAAATCACAATTCACATAATTCTACCAGAAGGCAACACAGTTACAAAGTTGTATCAAGTAAATCAGACAAACTATTGAGGTATTTTTTGCTTGTTTGTTTCTCTGGTATTCAAAAAAGGAAAATTCAAATAGTTGCTCTCTACTTTTCAAGAGTTAAGTTCTTATCATTAGAAAAGGTAGGTTATTATTCCCAATATGTAACAATTGAAGTTACCTCAACAGAATATACCATCCCAAAAATTATTGTATCTGGCATGACTGCAATCCTGATGTTGTTGTATGTGCATGGAGAGGAGCTGCAGGGAGAAAGCAGGGACAGACATTAGGAAACACTTGTTTGGTTGGGGGTTTTTTTGCGGGGGGGGGGTTTCTAATAGGAAGAAGCAATACTTCCCTCAAAACAAAAATGAAACAAGCAAACCTCTTCTCCCTCCACAACTAAAGTTATATTTCATTAGGCATTTTCATTTTATATATAATGGAGAATAAATTGCTGTAAATTTTCATTGTGGTGCTCAAGCATAAATTTTCTAATATACTGATTTTTTTGGCATTAGTCATTCCCTTGTGTACTAGGTACCCCTCACCCATTCTATCAACACGATTATTTATAGCATTTAGCTTATTATATTGTTCAAGGCAAAATTTGCTATTGTAGAATAAATTAAGAATACATTTAAAAATTAGAGTAAGAATTAAGTTACAGATCAACATAAAGCATATACTGCTCCTGCTCAGCCATCACTTCCTTCACTGCTCCAGGTAGCAGCTGGGGTCACTGACACAGACAGCATGACAGAAGGCCCAATGAGATTGATGTCATTGTGGCACTGACAGCAGTGGGGACTCACCTAAGCAACTTGTTCACATGGAAGTAACACCCTGCATTTGCACAGTGGTGACAGCAGGGTAAGCTCATGCAGCAGTGGTGACGGGGATTGCAAATGGTGGTGATCTTGGGAGCCCATGATGTCCCCATGTCATGCAGCCTACCTGGTGTGCAGCTCAGGACCTGAGACTTTTGTGGAGTGTGGCCCTCAGCTGCTTTTAAGTTAGACAGCCCTCATTATATTATTCTATATATTAAGAATAATATGTTATATTATTCCATATAATAAGAATCAGACTTGCTCTGAAATACCTAAATAAATCAGTAAATTTCTTTTGGTGAACATTCTGCCATTAAAACTGTTTATGTTGGAAGAGGAAAAGGAAGAGAAATGGAAAAGAGGACTATCCTGGCCAGAAGCATCTTAGTTCAAAATCTAAATGTCTTGAATGTCAAGTATAAGTCCTGATTTGGCAACTTTCATGTACATTCTACTCATAAATAATTCTCTGATATACTGTATTGGATAAATTGTTGGCAATCCCTTGGTATCAGGGTGAGTCTTCCAGTAAATAAGGAAGTCATTGATGAGTTTGTAGAGGACTGGGGAGGCCAATATGAGATTCTCATGCATGACTTATTTTGACATACATATTTTTGGATAAATAATATGTACGGTCAAAACATATTCTTTAAAAACTAATAATCTTTTTTAGCTCAATATATTGCCAGTATAAAGCAGAAGGTACCTGGTTAAGCATTCACTTTTTCAACACATGAAGACCATGAAACAATGAAAATCATCTTTTATCAGATCTCAGAACTCTTCCCCCATCTCTATGCCTACAAACCAAGGAGCCCAATGACTGATTCTAGGAGAAGCAACTTTCAGTTTTTCATTGGTTTCAAATCCAGTTCAGTAGTAGATTTATGATGGTAACACAAGAAACGGTGATCTCAGAGAGCTGTGCACATTTTTTTTTTAAATCTCATGTACACATGTGCAAATAAGGCAACAACAAGCTTTTAGCACCAAAAAGTCATGGCTGTCTGGGGTCCTAAAAGCTCTAATAATAAAAAAAACATTAAAACAGACCTGATTTTTTTTCTGAGTAATTGTTCTCCCCACTCTACTGGTGGGGAAAAAGGACTCTCAAAGACTAAATATTTAGATAATGGTTGATCAATAAAGCTTCAGCAGTTAAGATGGTTGATGCCATTGAACTACATAAAGAAAAGTCCCAGTCTTGGTTAATCAATTTTCAATTAATCAAGAGGAGACTGATATAAACTAGTTGAAAAATATGTCCTCAAAGCTGGGTTTTTTACTACACCTTTTGTGCAAACATTTCTATTTTCTATGAAATTCAAAGCCTTTTTTTGGGATTTGGGAAAAAAATGAAAATTAGGATTTCTGAAAAATTTAGCCTATCATAGTTATAGTCTGGGTGCCTTAGTTTTCCATTTCACTAATGGCAAAACTCCCCAGACAAATGACCTAAAGATAAGCCATAACCATGAGCCCGTGATGATGCACAACCATGGTCCGGTAACAGAAAATGGCATAGTGCATTATAGTAAATATTCTCTGATTAAAAAACCCACCTAACATAAGGCAATGGGGGTAAAAAGACCCTTAAGTTATGAATCCTGTGAAGTAATGCAGCCACATTTCTGAATCACGTATTTGATTTTTCTTTGTTTTTTTTCACCCTAGAAAATTTACTATAGGAAACACACAAGATTTTCCAACTAACTAGAAGAACTAAATTTGGATTTTAACTAGATTTGGATCCAACATTCAGGGATATTCAGAAAATCTAAGGGTTTGATGTTGTCCAAGATAAAAAAAGAAAAAAAGAAAAAACCATCCACACTCAAAAATACATTTATTAGTAGCCAAAATAACTTGTCAGTTTAAAGAATATTAGGAACAAATGTTATTCAATCAGATATAGAGCTTTCCTTTTATCAGCAGCCACTATAAATAAGAATAATTGCAATGAACTTTAATGATTAAATTGCTAGTTGCCAGGTAGATAATGAAATGTTTCTGCTTAAGTAGCATCTAAAGAATTGTTTTTAAGTAATAAAATGTTGGCAGAAGAAAATTGTGCACGTTTTCTGATTTGATCTAGTGTTGAGCAGCTTATAAGAAATGTACAAGATTTGACAATTTCCAAATGTAAACATTAGAGCTGTGAAGTTAATAAGAATTTATTCTCAGAAAGAATATGAAGAAATTGAATTTGACTTTATTGAAAATAAGATCAAGGGAAAATGTTTAAAATTCTCGATGAAACAAATAATAATTTTAAGTTAATAGAAGTTATCAGTGTCAAAACAAAACAAAACATTTACGTTGCCTATAGACGTGTTTGTACACCTCACCGTCACATGTATTAAGCACCCCACCCCATTTCAAAATGGCCACAGGTGTGCTTTAACTAAATCTCATCTAATGAGTTTTAGTTAAAATGCCTCTGTGGCCAATTTGAAATTCAACGGACTTAATACATGTGAAGATGAGCCATTTTAATTAGAGTATCTGCCCAGGAACCATGCTAACTAAAATGCCACCCCCTCCCACCACCACCTCTGAGAACGTGCATAGGCAGCCTTAATTTCTACTGGGATTTTTTGCATTGTTTAGAAATACAAAATGAAAAGAAATCAAAATGAAAGATTATTCTAAAAACGAAACATTGTTAAAATGTCGAAAGGAGATTTCCTTTCCAACACTATTTCCCCCCTATTTTTATTTCAAAACAATTTTGGGGCAAATCAATATTGTGAAGCATTTCAGTTGTAATATAAGCATATGTTCTGACTGACTGTGATTCTACTGAAACCTCTGATGAATTCTATTAACTTTTCCTTTGGTTTACTTTACCTCTGTTACCTAAGAATGACACAGTGCAACTTTCTTATTGCTACAGTCACAAAATATAGCATTTCTATATTCAACTATAGTTCAGAACTCCTGACATAGTATTAGATTACTATGGAAAATGAAAGAGAACTGCACCATTAATACCATGATTAGCTAAATATAATGCTATTAGACTGATACCGTAAAGGCAAATAGCAAAGACCATTAATCTCTTCAAGAAATGCAAATCCAAAAGTTATTTCACCTGCAAAGAAAAAGCCTAATTCCTAATACATAGTATACTGAGGGAAAAAAGCACTATTTAGATATATTAGATAGACAGATTTCCCCAAAAAGTAAAACAATGAATCTGCATTTAACATTTGAAAGCAATTCAAATTTAATTTGAAATAGGCTGTGGAGTCTTTTAAATTTTATCTCCACATGTCTTTTAACTTGCAGGAATTCCTCCAAGAATTGCTTTAATCTGCATAAGCATATTATGTGCTCTCAGAAATCTTACATAATTCACACTGCAAATGCTTCAAAATCCTGGTTTCAAATTGGTTTTCTAATTCATGTTACAATTTTAAATGCAATGAAGAAATTCATATAGGGAAAAGTGTTGGAGGGCAATTAAGACATTTACCATAAACTGAACTGGAATATTTTTAAGGTGAACTATTGAAGGACTAGGGCTCAAAAGAATATGGCAAATAACACTGAAAAGAAGTCTCAATAAACTATTTTGTTAATTGTCATAGTCCTTCAGTATTATAGTGTTGTAATAAATATCATCAGTTGAATTATAATTAGGTAAAATGCCACCATCAATTGTGAACTATATCAGAACTATATCAATTGTAAAGGCAAATTATCATCTGGATTAGTACTAACAGGACACAGAAAACTCTTAATCACCTGCTTTACAGATGTCTGTGCTGAGGCAAATTGTAACCCACCTAATATTCCACAAGTCAGGGGCAAAATAATAACGAGAACAATAAAATGGTACATCACATGAGAAGCAAGCGGTTTGGGGGGTATTATCTTTCACTGGAGCAACTATATAGCTGGAAGAGATGTAGATATAGGAACACTTCAACCCTACATAGAACGAGAAGCCCAGGAAAGAGATATAAAGCCAGCTTTATGAAAATTTTGCATTACTCAGATTGTGAACCAGCTGGAGGTGCTGTGTCTGTGGTAAAAAATAGGGCATCTCAAGGGATAACACTCTGCACTAAGTGCATGATCAAATCATAAAGAAGGTATGTGCTAGTTTCTCACTGCTGTAAAATAGCACAGCTTCATTCATTTCTTATAGCATTTGAAGAAGTAGGCTGTAAACTATGAAAGCTCATCCCTATCTAAATGAGTTAGTCTATAAGGTGGCACCCTTTTTTGCCTTATCCCTAATTTGAGCCTAACATGGCTAGCTGCCTCAGAGACATGCCCAAAGAAGAGACCTGAAGAAAAATTTACTGCATTCAAAAGCTTATCTAAGTCTACCCCAACTGCACAGTTGGTCCAATAAAAGACATTGTCCACAAAAATACTTACCTCTTGCATATTTCCTGGACCAACATTGCTGCAAAATCACTTCAGCACTACCTCTTCTCTGCTAATTTCTAAAATACATGTATAACTCAGCCAGATCCTATGCCAAAAGAATCAATTTGTGAAATTCTGGGCATATCTACATGAGACGCGTTAATGTGTATTAGTCTAAGATGATGCACATTACAGGCACACATCTACATGTGCACATCTACAGGCACACCCTTAATATACATTGTCTTAGGCTAATAATGCCTAAATTTGATATCTGCAGGTATCAAATTTAGGCGTGATTAGTTAATGCACATTAACACATGTAGATGTAACCCAGCACTAACTTCAGTGCCAGGTCTGCCCCACCACTAAGGGGCTGATCTGAGCCCAGCCCCAAGGAACATCCAGGGGTTGGGGTGCTGGGCACTTGCTCAAGGGCTCTGCCCCCTAGCATCCCACCCATCACACCTCCACACTCTGTGCTTGAAGACCCAAAATATTGCATATAGTTTCACCCTTGTATATAGTCTCCCACTTGTAGGTGGGTTTTATTTTTGGTGAGTGGGGAGTTCCATGGAGGGGCTCTGTAGGTTGAGGGGGGAGGAAGGACAGGGTTCTGTTTGTTGAGGGGGAGAGGCATAGGGTGGGTGCTGTATGGGTATTAAAGTTTTTTTGTTTCATCCATGTGCATGTCCTGAGTGTGGTGTTGGGGGGTGGGCATGGAGTAGGGGGTCTGTGGATGGTGGGGCAGGTGGGATGGAGTGGGGAATGCAGGAGGAGGAGGTTGGGCACAGCCTTCTGCATCCAGTTCCCTGGCCTCCGCTGGCAGGTGCATGGCTGTCCTTGGGGCCTGGGCAGGGTGGGAGGGCTGCTGGTGCCAGCAGGGCCAGCACCATGGCCACCAGGAGTGTGGTACACTGGATAACACAGGCAAGGGCTGGGCTGGAGCAGCAGTGCACTGGGTGTTGCTGGCAAGGGCAGGGACAGGGGCAGGGGCTAGAGCAGCCCTGGTGCAGGGAGGTAGGGTGGGCGAGGGGGCTGCCACAAATTGGCCTTGTGCTGGGCACATGGCTCCTAGACAGGGAAGGGGCTGGCCAGAGAGCAGAGTGGACCAGATGGCTGCCAGGTGCTGGCAGCAGACTCTGGCTTCAGCATGGCTACCATGTGCTGGCAGCCATATGGCCAGAGGCTAGAGTTCCCTCTGGTGGCCATAGGGGCACATGTCAGGGCTACAGGGACTTGGGACTAATGTTAGTGCCAAGTCCTTGTATGTGTAGACACCAAATCGATCTATCAGTCTTCAACAGTAGAAAGACTGAATACACTCTTCCAGCTCTTACATTCATTTGCTCTTGGTATTTGCTGTAGACAGATACTGACCTCTAACGTTCCATGCTCTACATTCCACTATATAGGTCCCATGGTTAATGCAAGGCATTGACAAAGCACTGTTGTTGTTATATGCTGATTTAGGTGATTCAAATTCCAACAAATATGCAGAGTGGGAGTAAGAGGCCACAACCTATATGTATGGCTACCTCCTAGTTTGAGTGGAGATTAGAAGTAGGAGGATAGTCACAAAAACAGAAAACATAATCCCATTGTGATGTCTGTAAGTATGGTAGGGCTTGCTAGTACTGCCCTGTGCTTGTCAGCCTACAGGTGGTGACAGGGTAGACATTGGCTCTTGATCACCAGGTCTGCCAGGAAGTGGATCTTATATTTTTCTCACCTGCCATGACTTTGATGACCTTTATATTCCCAGGAGGCAATGCCCATGGTGATCCTGCCTAGTCTTGATCCCTGTGTCTTTGGTGGGCTCCGAATCTCCCCTTTACCCCAGCCTAACCTCTCCAGATGGTGTTTTATGATGTTCTTTCACTGTCAGGTTGCAGTGCTGCCTGATGTAACCTTCTCTGCACCTCAGGGTGTCCTAGTGCCTCTTTTGGGTACACACTTCCAGGGGTTGGTCTTGGCCTGTGCTCAAACAAAACCAAAAAAAGAATAGACAGCAAAAGAAATCACAGATAAAACCCATCCGGCTGCTTCTCAGCTTTCTTGTCGAGCTCTGGAAATGCTCCCAGAACAAATCCCTTAGTCTATTCTCTTTTGTGCAAGCCTGTCTTGCACCCCTATGAATGGTTACAGTCTTTCGGGGTCTCCCCCCTGTGCAGGAAGGCTCTACCTATGACTGTAGATGTTTTCCCTTTGGACCCTCCTCCAGCTCCTCTGCTGGAAAAACTCCCGTTCAGAGGCTCACTCTGGCCTTGTGAACTCCCCTGCTTCGGATCCTCAGCTGTGGCTCCGCTCCAGAGATTTCCACTAGCTGCTTGTTCACAGGCCTCCACCTGCCTCAGGACCACTCTCACACTGTTCTTCAAGCACACTCTGCCGTTTCTGCCTGCCAAGACACTCAGCCGCTTCTCTCTCCCTGCCGCCTGCAGGGAACTGACCCGCTCCTGCCCCTCTCCAGGACTGGAAATACCTTTGCGCAGCCTCTCTCCACCAATCCTCAGTGAGATGCTGCTCCAGAAATTGGGTAGGTATTTTTCTGCCTTTCCGGGCTGCTGCTGCAACCCAGCTGGCCCTCCATGCTGTACATTTGGTCTCACTCCTTCACACCCATCTATTCTTTTTCCTTTCCATCATCTTGTTTACTTTACTACAATGTGCTGAAGAAAATGTCAGAGGGCTAATAACATTTCTTCCCCGAATTTTAATGAGCATTACTTTTCTAATTAAATGTATGTTTGATTTTTTTAAATAAATGGACAGTATTCCAAAGTTTCATGGAAAAGTAAAATGCAAATGGCATAAAAATCATCAAGATCAAAATATTGAAGAAAAATATTAGTCAAGAAATTTCAGCAATTTCACACAGTTTTTGTCACCTACAGGTAAGTCTCTGTTTAGTAACTTTGTTGAAGAATACATTGTTATCTAACTAGAACTAAATTGTATTTATTTGTCAAAGTAATTACTTTACCATCACCTCTTTATCACATTTTCCTTCCTTCCCCATGAAAAAATACACAGAGGGCAAGAGGAGGAGAAAGAGAGGAAGAGGAGACAGCTTCTTAAAAACTTATCATATACATAATAATAACATGTTGTGAAAATGCCAAGGTATGTGGCCCTCCCAGGGACTGAGCATGAAACCCTTGTCAGTGACAGAAAACATTATGTCATTGCAGATTGAAATCCCCCTCAACCATGCCCCTCATGGGGCTATGCATGTAGGACAAAATGTTCATTTTCTACGTACCATGACATAAACATCTTGTTGAAAGGTGAAGTGTCTAAAATTAACTGTGACATGCACCCATAATAGTTGAAGAGTGTTGTCTGAGCTGGCCCTTGCAAACTGATTTTTGTGGCTTTTCAGAGTTGCCAGCAGGAAACTGGTCAGGCCAATCACATTCCCCTTGACCATTTGGTGTGGGATAGAGAAGATGGACACAGTCTTGAAGGACTCAAAGTCCACCATGCCAAAGAGGGTGCTGAGGGTAGCAGGACTGAAGCTGAGGACAGTCCAGAAAGACGTGGAAGAGAATCTCCTCCATCGCTTTCTTGCACAAAAAGGCAGGCTGCCAACATCATTGGGTGTAAATGGAAGACAAAAGTGCATGTGATCCTTTTGGGTTCCAGACAGCAGCTGCTGCTGGAGGTCATCCGTTCTTTTGGCAATGGATAGCTTGCACAGGGTGTGTCAGGTGGGGTAGGTTTGCTCTGGTGTTGCTGCCGCTACAATCTGCCTGCAAGTTGTGTCAGGGCAAGTGGCAAGGATACGAGTAAGATACAGTTTGATTGTCCACATGTACAGTGCTTTCCCAGACAGGATCTCAAGGCAGATCCCACCACTGTTCATATGGAGCATGGGGAGGGACAACTGAGTGCCAGGCTCGCTGCTCTCATAGCAATCAAAAGAGAAAGAGACAGAGAAAGAGAGAGAATAAACCCATATGTAACAGATCTCTTCTTAGCTTCATTGTAGAATTATGTCAGGCCTTATGTATGCATGAATTTACTAGCCCTTTAGTGAGCTTTGCATCATTTCTGATGTCCTGAATGTATTATTTAGTTTTATTTTGTTGATTGTTTGGTTTTACTGCATACTTGAACTATTCTTTTAAAATTATGAACCAAAATTCCTTTTAAAAAGCCTCCCCGCTGTTATGCTTTCAAGGAACATGATGGCAGGCAAGTCACCTAACAAAAAAGAGATGAAGTCTCTGAAGTCTTTTCATAGCATTTTTTACTAATATGATACCCATGGAGTTCATTTCTAAAGCCCACCTATTTTAAGTTGCTAGGCAACAATATTCTAGCTGGGACATGACTGTTACCAATGACAGTTTGTTTCAACTCTAGGATGCTTGTATCTTTATATCCTTGCCGGAATAGCATGGGAAGGGGGAGTTGCTACAACTTTTTCAAACAACTCCTTTCCCTAGGCTACTTGGGTAATTCAGTTAAGCCTTTTCATAATTATGCCCTAGTTAATTTTTTTAATCACCTTTCATCACATGATAATAGTAAAGACAATCATTTAAAATACTGAACAAGAATTTGTTTCATAGAATAAGGACAATAGCTTTCAATTCTCTAACGCTACATTTTCTGGCTTCCAACTTTCCACAGCATTTGACCAGATCCTTCCCCAGCCTGTGCCCTGCTTAATTTTCTATGAAAGCTTTAAAGAACCTGTAAAGATATCTTCACTTTTTTAACTTTCAGATGCAATGGTTATAATTCTACTCAATTGTACAGGCATGTTTACAGTATTTCCTTTTCCAATCTGCTCAGCAGGCACAATAAAAGTGAGACGCACTATGTGGTACTCAAAGTCCTTGGCAGATAAATCTGCGCACAGCTCAGTTGGTGCATCTGCGTTGTATTTTCATGACATTCATAACTGGCCCATACATGCCACACTGGGGTAGCAGAGGCTGCTATGAGACTTGCTAGTTAAAAAAAAAAATTATGAGGAAAAACAGAGATTTTCAACACACACACTATTTGCTTTTTATTTTGATATATTTTTCTTCTCCCTTTTTTTTTCTCATGTTGCCTCAGGCTTGTAACATGGTTTAAAGGTTATTTTTAACTCAGTGATAACCTTATTTTAAGACCATTATTAAGTCAGCTTTGCAGTAGGAAGAAGTACAAGCTTGACAAACACCTCAAAACCGAAGACCCATTTGTCCACACAACAGAAACAGTATGAACATCCACAGAGGGCTTCTTTCTATCACTTGTCATTGTGTCTGGTCTTGTTGTGAAGTGACTGCCTGAGGACTTAAGACATGATTTTAGTCTCCTTTCTATCAATTTTATCTCCCTTTTGAAACTACAAATGTTTCTAATTAGGTTGTTGGTTCATGGGATATGGACACTTCACTAAGAAATACCATTGACTTATTTGGCACAGGCTGGATCTGTATTTTATTAATCACAAATTAATCAAATACAGGTCTTTCTAAGATGAATTTAGTCATTCTGTAAAACAGAGTAAGACCTGAGCTTGTATATGATCCCATAACTGCATCAATAGCATTGGGATTCTAAAAAACAATTCAATAATATAGTAGCAAAATATTATGTCTAACAGTATTTCTTAGGCATTAGTGAATCTACTCAGCACACTTTATTTCAGGTGTCCAACAACATGGCACTCCCAAGTTGTTGGTTTTTTTGCGGGGTGCAATTTTTCCACATTCCCATCTATGGACCATACCATTCTTCCCTTCACTGTATCCACTTTGAAATCAGTACTTCAGAAAAGCATCAGGTTCATTTTTTTCCATGAAAGTTGTTTTTCTATTAAGCCAGTTCTCCTGATGGCTATTGCAGTAGTAATTTGGAGTTACTGCTGCAACCTGTTTTTAAGCACACAGTGTCATCTTCCAGTCTGGTGACACTCATCACTTCCACTCTGTTATGATACTTCAAAGCATAGATTCATATGGAAAAAGAAAACATAAAATTCACACATTTCAAACAGAAATATGTCTGAATACTCATTGTAATAGTCACTCCAACAATAAATAAAATCATTGCACCCTAATTTGCTTCATCAAAGGGCAAAAAGCAAAAACTTGTCTTCACAGCTTATGTTGGTTTAGGTTACCCAAAACCAAACTAGATATAGCATCAAAGTAATCCATCTGCTGTACCTGGGCGACACATTTTCAAACCAAACAAAAATCTGGAGCAGTTTCCAAGTTAATTAGAATATTCCTTTAAAATGTGTGTCAAAATGCTAACAATAAAGTGAAAAAAACAAAAATGTTTTCACTTTAAAATGATGCTTTACCCTCCTCCCTTGACCTATGTATTGTGATAGTCTTTAATTGCATATCGCATTATATTTTTCTGTTAAAAAGCCTGCCTTATCTAACACATAATTTCAACAATGGTCAGTAAATGGGGCATATTTTCCCGTCTTTTTTCTCTTGCACTTCAAAGTATAATCTCCTGTGTCATGTCCTTTATGCAAATCATTCTCTCCTTTGAAACCCTGATTCATTATGGTGAACACATGCCCAACTTTAATGAAATGAGAAACTATGCTGGAAGTCAAATATGTCTGGACACTGTATAGGTGCCGGTACAAATGGTCCAACGCATACTGATTAAAACATGTCAGAGCAGACTCAATTAATTGAGTATGCAGTTTGGAGCATTCTAATTAGAACGCTCCAACTTGCTGCAGCATCTCATATATTCAGTGTCCCACATTTCAAAAAAACATCCTGAGAGCTACTCTAATTAAAATGCCTTCCCCCTCATCCTCCCAAGAGCACCTTTATAGGCACCCTATATAGGTTTTTTGCTGTCTGCCTTCTCTCAATGCAGTGGAGTTAGAATTTAACTCTAAAAAAGTATTTATAAAGTTTTAAGCAATTTATTACATATGAAAATCAATAGAAAAGTAACCATTTATTTGGCAATGATTAAAACTAATGCAACAAGAGAAAACTAATGTAATGGGATATTGCAGCAACAGTGTGAATGCGTTCATACAAAAATAGCTTAATTCATACAAAGTATCACAGCATTTCATAACTGATATGTTATATCAGGACTGTCCAACTGACGGCCCATGGGTTAGTTGTACCCTCAAGGGTCCCACACAGCCACACTTCCCTCAACATTTTGACTACAGCAGCAGCAAAACCCAGAGGCTCCAGGCTGCCCAACCCTCCGCTTTTGCTTCCTGCCACCACATCCACCCCATTCTTTTCCTTTTCTCGTCTCTCTCCCTGCTGTCTGCCAAAAATTTTGGAAAATATGTTTGGCTTTTGGTTGTTCTGAAATGGATTTTTTTTTTCCATTGGCTGAAACTATTTATCAAATTCAACTTAAATTTGAAAATAGTTTAACTCTGAAAACCTCCCCATTTTAATATGAAACACTGAAATCAACAAACATTTTTACAATTATTTCAGCAGACTTTGGATCAGGTCTTGTCTGCAAGTGAAAGAATCTAGCTGTAATACTCTTTACTAGCACTGGGAAAACTGTAGTGGTGTCAGAATAGTCATTTTCATAAAACGTAAATGTGTTTTCATATTTAAAACTTTGTCATGTTCTTCCTACAAAGTTTTCCTTTATAGCAAAATCTATTCCTATAGCTATAATTTTGCTGTCAAATCTTTAAGGTTTGAAGATCATGATCTGAAATGTCAAACAACCACCCAAAATTAAATCAAAATGGTTACTTTCATAAAAAAATGACTGTTTGGTTTTGATGCCACTTTAGAACATAAATGATGCAACTAAATTTTATTTTTGTCTGTCTTCAAATTAAATTTGTATTGTTTCAGAGTGACTATCCATTGCTGTTCTAAGAAATGTCAGCAGTCTTCATGATAACATATAGCCTGAAAATAACTATTACAATTGTCTGAAAGAATATTGCGTTATCTACAGTTCAATTTATAAGTAAGCAATGCCTTAGTAAACAAATATTTTAAACCACCAGTAGTGTCATTGCAACCTTGCATTGGAATAACAATTAATCCTAATTAGTTTTGAAGAGCAATACATTAAGAACCCAAGATTTTTAAATACGGTGATGGCTTAGTCAAGCTATCATATTCAATTAAAATCACTTGTTTAGTTTGCATCCTCACATGTGATTGAAAACAAAAATTCAGAAAAGTTTCACAGTAGATTTGTATATGTATTCACCTATAAACACAAATGTGACTTTTTTTTGTTTTTGTGCTACCAGATTATGTGGTAACAAAGGTATGATAAACTACTGTAAGAGTATAACTGGTTGGCATCTTGCTCATCCAAGAAAATGTATTTCAGGAAGATAATCACCATTGTTATTGTCACTATTATTTTCTAAAAGAAAACTAAAGAAGCTAAATTCAAGAGAGAGAGATGATAGTCTGAGGGGCTATGACCCGGGATGTACGCTCAAAAGGGAGAAATCTGAAACAGAAAAGAGGAAAGGAGCTGGTTAACCTAACTAAAGTAGATCCTCATAGAGGGGAAACTGATGTAGGAACACCTGCATTGCCAAGAGAGGCCATTTTAGCTTCATTTTAACTTAACTTTAAGGCATAGTTTTACCTTACCTTTTCCCAAAAGCAGTTGCATAGTATTAACTCTCTAATGCCACTAAAACCTGTGAAATCATTTATAGTTCGTTTTCTGCTCTTGTACTTCTGCATCATATGAGTTCACAGTAGCACTTTCTTTTCTGAACAAAAAGACAGATCACACTCTTTTCAAAAAGACCACACACAATATGCCTTTTGTTACTGAATCAATAAGTGCCTATTAATAGGTACTTGCTAAGACGGTTTCACTCATTTGTCATATTAAGAGAAGTTAAGACCACAATTCATCATCATATCTATCTGTTTACCTGTATAGTACACTATTATACATCCAATCCCTGACTACAGTAACCAAACTTCAATATAATCAACAAGACATATGGGGAAAAGAATAGACAGTGCTTAAACCATTCATCATGATTTTCCATGTCCTGCTGAATCAGAAATGGCAAAGAGCTAAAGATCCTGAACATTCAATACTGTCAGCACACACAACTGCTGAATAAGTAATGATGGTGAGTTGGTACAGTCCTCTGTGACATTTTGCTTCCTTTCAAACAGCAAAAGGGCAGGATGATTTTATACTTTGCACTGAAAGATGATCCGATGTTCTATAACATAGAAAGATAACCATTCGGCATTATGTGGCAAGTATATGCCTAACATGTACATCAAATACACTGATTAGATTTCTTACATGGCCAATGCAGAGTAATAATAGGTGGCACCACCTTGCCAAATTAACTGTTCAACAAAATATCAAACTGGCTGTCATGTGTGTCCTTCTATTTTAAGCAGTAACTAAAATTTCATTCTGCCATTCATTTCTGCCAGTTATATTGACTAGACCTTGTGAATCTTTACAATCTGCCTGAGAGACATTATTGTGGACAGAGGCATGTATCTGAATGCCCTGCAAGGCATGACTAATACTGAAAACTAAAACCTACTATACCATGGCAAAATGCTAGATGACAGTCTGTGCTTTCACCAATGTGCTGCAGGGAGCTTTTAACGCCATTTTGTAAAATTACCTTGCTCACCACTTCTGATGCAAATCACATACCTTACTTTTCAAAATGCAGGGAAGCAATGGTTCCCATGCCATAACGTTAATTATCTTCTAGAACACCTTTTTGTGACCAAAAGCCTGCAAATCTGTCTATGTTCATACATGGTCTCCATCAATTAATGCCTTCCCGATGCTATTTTTATATTGTTTCTGAAGAAAAATACATGTAAATCTTTTTTTTTTCAAATACAGCCTTACTCCACAATCTCAGAGTTAACCAAAGGACTGCAGTGCCAGACAACAAAGACTGGGGATGTAACCCCAGACTCTGCAAGGCACAAAACCAGGGGCCAAGAGGCCTATGGCCCACAAGGGGTAAGAGTGGGGGCTGGGGGGGCCCAAAGTCTGTGAGGGGTGAGACCAGGGGATTAGGGGTCCAGAACCCACAACGGGCAGGATTGGAGCTGGGCTTTGGGTGTCTAGGGTCTTGGTACCATGTACCTGAGTGGAAGGACCTAGCTAAAGTGGGCCAAGCCCTGGTGCCTCAGACCTGACAAAGGCCTAAGACCCAACCCCCTCCCAATTTAACCATAACATCAAGGTGTGGCAGGAAAAAGAATGAGACCCTGAGAGGCCAGAGTGGGCAACAAGATGGGTCCAAGAGGTGACTTTTCCACTTCAGCCAGAGGCAACCCGAGCAGGGTGCAGGGCCCAAATCAAATCAGCACATGCAGGACCCCACCTCCTCTCCGATCCCAGACCCAAAGAAGAGGTGGCATCAGCAGCGGGGGGAAGGGAAGTAGCAAGGGCCAGGCTTGAGGCGGTTCTGGGGCCCGAGGCTCAGCCTCCCCAACATCCCGTCAACTTGCCAACCATCAGCGTTGTCAAGTCACTGCACTAGCTTCTGGCCTGGCTTCTTGTATCTAACCAATGGATCTCTAACTCCTCGGCCTCTGCTCAAAGTGCAGGCTTACCTACCTTTCGCTCCTGTTCCTTATCCTGCTCTGCCCCAGTGCAGGGCCTGTATCTGCAAGTCCCACTGCAGGCACAGGACTGAATATGCCTGGCATGAGCTCTAGGGGTGATGGCCAACCCCAAGCTCTTTCCCATGGAGTTTGGACTAGGGACACCTTGCCTAGCTCCCAACTGCTGCCCCCAACCATTTTCAGCAGGCCAGAATCGTGTGGGGGTTTGGCTCAGCTAGGTTGCTCCTCAGCAAGTTCAGTGTCTCACCTCCTGCCTTCCCCCCTGCACCCAGCTTCTTCCAGGATTTTTGAAATCCCATGGTGGCAGTCGCAGCTGACATCATCAGCCAGCCACTGCCTAGCTTGATTGACAGCCACTTGAAAAGCCGGCACAATGCCAGCTCACGTGGCTCCCTTCCTTTCTTGGTCTGCTGCTCCAGTAAGTTTTCTGCAGGGCCAGGATCCCTGAGCCCTCCACCATAAGTGTTGGGGTCTGTCTTTGATGCTTTCAGCCCCTGAGGGCAGCTCCCACCATCACACTAACAAAGAGCAAATGTGTGTTCTTTTCACTACTAATCTAAACTACACCACTTAATAAAACCGTGTAACTTTGATTGATTCTGCTTTAGGCTTTTTTAATGTCTGTACCTAGCCTATGAACTGATGAAAAATGTTAAGTATTAATGACTGTTACTGTGAGTGTTTTAGGGACTATTATTTTCTGCACACTAATATTATGCATGGTTTCTTAAAAATATAAGGGACTTCCTTGAAAAAATTATCAGGCCAATTCAACCCTTCTTGAGTGGAATTATAAAAAGAGGGCCAGGTTTCAGAATAGATTTATTAGGGTGTGGCATCAGAAACTGAGGACTGCAAAGTGAAGTCAGGCTGTTACAAGACATGAATAGGCATCTCAAGCAGTAAAGCTAACCTCTAAACCTGTCTTAAAACTCTGGATGCTTGCTTTCCTGCTGCATCACTTACTGCTAATGAAACCTTTCATAACCTGCAATTCCGTGTGAGAGGTTCAACAACAAAAAAGGCAGATTGTTCCAGCTTCAATGGAAGTGCCAGTTAGGTGCAATTCAATACTGTAGGTGCTTGTTTTACTCTGAAACACCCAAGAAAGGGAGGGTCATCTGTTTCTGTCATTTTCACTGTGAAAGCCTGCTAGACTCTGTGTTTTACTTATGTTCTCTAGGGAAAAAAAAGATTCAAAAGTAAAAGCGCTGAGGAATAATGAATCTGGAATCAGTCAAAGCCTGCTGACTAATTAGTGTTTGTCAAGTACAGAAGGAGGGGAAAAAAGATGAAAGTATTATTATTTGCTGGAGAAAAAAAAAGGTTGCCACAAAAATACTTTGAAGTAGCTAATTAATGATACTGCATTACTATGATGCAGATGACATTTCAGAGATTAAGCAAGGCCTTCACATAGGTTGTATTAGAAAATCAGAGACACACATTATTATATTTCTAAACCCCATGATCAAAAAGATTTGCTTTTTTCTCTGAAAAGTTACCACTAAAAATGCTAATAAATAAGTCTCAGGAATTATGACTATCAGCCAGTGTATAATAATCACCCCCTTCCAAGGGGAAAAGTGCAGGTTGAAGACACCCTAGATACAAATAAAGTACTTTGGCTCTTTTGTTTTGGAGAGGTGGAAAACAGGGAAGGGAAGGGAAGGGAAGGGAAGGGAAGGGAAGAGGAAGTTCTTGGTTTTATTTTATTTCATGTTAGTCAGTACATCCAATTTTATGTCTTAATTTATCTCAAATGAAGCAGCCCTTCAAAATTCAGAACCATGTATTCTGAGCCTTAGTATTCCCAAGGGACAGAAAAAAATAGAGTCACACACTTCATTTTAACATCCTTTAAATGTCATTTCATTCTAGTTTCAATACCTGCCACTATTAATTTGTATTTTTATTTTTTTAAGTCACTCATCAATGGCTAAAAGATGTGGGGGGTTTTATTCAGCAGAGTGAAGTAGGTATCAACACAAAGTTAAAACAAGTCATAAAAGCTGCCAGGATACAGGTACAAAATAGAGAAGACAGTTAAAGTCTTCTGGGGTAACTTGTGAATATCACACTGAACTGAAGAAAAGTTATAGGAAAGGAAATAGAATATTCTTGGGCAAACTAGGTTTCATTGATCATTTATAAAGCCATAGTATTTGGAGGACCCACAAAGTAGGTATTTGATCACGTAAATGAGGTCAGGACATAGAAGAACCCAGTGATGTCATTTTAGCAGATACAATGATTTAGGTTCATTGTGTAGAACATATTTAGCCACTGAAGTGTCATGGCCTCATGTTCAACTTGTACTTTTCCTAAAAAGTGTAGATGTACTTTTTTATTCTAGGTATCATTTTGTTATTTTAACAACAAGAAAAACACTTTCATTGTTTCAGTAAGAATTACAGTTTTCATATCCAGATTGAAAAGCAACAAAGGGAATGTATACTTAATAACCAGATCTGCCATCCAAATTCTATTGGCATTACAAAGGATGTGAATTATGCAGATAAAAACCAAATATAAAGTTCCCATTTAAAAAGTTGGATGAGTGCAGCTGATCCAAGTCAGCCGATCTCCACTGATTTTAGTAGTGATTCCTGGCTTTAATGAAGGAGCAACAACTGACCAAGCTGTTGGCTGTCTCTCAATCTTTACTAAATAAAGAAGGCAGAAATCAAGGCAGGGTGGCACCTCAGGCCATGTAGATACCTAGTTTCTACTGAGAGAATCATTGTTCTTCCAATAGAAATAAAAAATGTGCAGACATTCAAGATCTTTCTACACCAAAACTCATAGTTCCAAGAGAAAAATAAGTCAATCACATGAGAGTCCCTAGAGTGAGAAGTCAGCTGGGAATCTCTGCTGCACCCCTCTGCTGCACTCCTTGCCTCCCTGCAATCCTTAGTTTTGGGAAGAGGTGAGGAGCTTTGCTAGCCCCATTGACTTTACCTTGCCATCCGCACCACCCAGGTGGATGGCAGGGTCAATGATTTAAAAGCCCAGTGCCCAGATCAGTTGGTTTCCTATTGCCCCCACACTACCCAGCTGAGTGGTAGGTGCAACAATTAAAGAGATGGCAGGTCTGGAAAGTGGTCTTGGGGAAACTATACCCAAACTTGATTCCTGGCCGTGCTGGCTTTAAGTTGCTCCCATATGCCACCCAGCTAAGCAGCAGTGGACAAAGGGAATCTGGTGGGCCTAGGGACCAGACTTGGGAAGGCTCTCCCTGCAGTAGCAAGGCCAAGCACCACCTTACTCCTCACAATTGAGTCCCAGGTATATGGAGCAGGTAGTGCTTTACCACAAGGTTCAGTCTACTTAGCTCCTAGTGCTTGGGATCTGAGTTGGGGAAGCAGCACTGCACCCTGCCTGCTTCTCATTTCTGACTCCTAGCTGCTCCCGTTCTCTGAGACTGGGAGCAAAGTGGAAGAGCAGCTGCTTGCTGCTACCCACTCCTTCCCACCAATGGGGTCCTCAGTCTGGGATATGGGTAGAGGACTTTGCCCTGTCTCTCTGCTCCCTTCTGGATTGGTCCTGGTGGGAGAGGTGCAATTGCCTTGGCTCTTCCCCAAACTGGGCACTGCCTGGGTTAGGGAGGGGGCTGGCAGCTCTTCCAAAGACCAGGAGTGGAATAGAAAAGACTCCTTCACACCCACACCTGTCCCCTAGACCACAGTCTGCAGAAGGTGTGAGGAGTCTTTCCCCACTGCTTCACCCTGGGGACTAGGAGGACTAGACCAGGCTCTGCTACCTATGCCTTTCTCATATGAGGATCACCCCAGTCTGGGGAAGCTGGAGAAAGCAGTGGTGAGTGGGAGGCTTCAGGCTAGATGTCTGTATGCTCTCTCTCCCAGAAAGCATTCTACTAGTGGAGATAATGGAATTTCTATCAGTAGAAGTGAACATCTATTCACAGCCTCAGACAGGCATAAGTTCATGTTAGCAAAAGCCTACTTCATCATCTTATGAACACCTGATGTCTATGAAAGCTTGTGCCTCTCTGAGTGAGTTAATTGCTAAAGTGCCACCCTGTCCTGCTTTCTGCCAGACCGCATATATTAACATATTCAAGTACTCCTTTCTAAATACAGAAGGACATTGTTTGCTAATCTGGAAATGGAAAATGGTAGAAATCTTGTTTGAAACAAACAGTAATCAAGAAAAATTAAATTAGGAGTAAACATAGGCAGCGTTAGAAAGTCCAGAAGGAAATCTTGTTAAAAAGGATAGGAAAAGCTGGCTAAAGGGCATACATAAAGCTTTTACTTTAAAATTATAAGTTATATATAAATTAGCAGTCTCTCCAATGGCCCTTCATAACCTCCAAAAAGAAGTTATGCATTCAGTGAGCTATCTGAAAAGTAGCTAAATCAGCAACTTTTCCCTAATTTCTGTTTCAGATATGGATAGTGGCTAGGTCCCATGAAGATTTATGCAGTGAGGAAGAAAAGACTAAAGAGCAAAACTGAGATAAGCATAATTAAACACTTTAAAGACATCACAATTCAACTCAGAACAAGAACCTTATAAAATAATTAGGGCTGAGAAATGTTTAAAAGACGAATCACAATTAATTGTGAGAATAAAAAAAATAGTCACAATTAATCACAATTTTAATCTTTTACAATTAACAGTCAGCACCCCCCCCCATACAATAACCCAGAGCCCATAAGCCCTATGGCTCCTCCCTGCCACCAACAGTCCTGACCCCAATCTGCCCCATGCTTGCTCCAGACTTGACCCAGCCAGAGCAGACCAGCTGGAACCCATGCAAACAGCCCAAACCCCATTCCAGAGCTGAGGAGGGATCTAGTGGCCTATTACAAACTAGTCAGAGGGGACCAGCAGGCATTGGGGGAGTCCCTGTTCCCTCAAGCACTACCAGGGGTGACTAGAAATAATAGTCACAAGCTGGCAGAGGGTAGATTCAGACTAGATATCAGGAGGTGCTACTTCACTGTCAGGGGGGCTAGGATCTGGAACCAACTTCCAAGCAACGTGGTGCTGGCTCCTACCCTGGAGGTCTTTAAGAGGAGGATTGACAATCACCTTGCAGGGGTCATTTGACCCCAGTACTCTTTCCTGCCATGGCAGGGGGTCAGACTTGATGATCTGCTTAGGTCCCTTCTGACCCTACCAACTCTGAAACTATGAAAATATGCTGGTCAAAATAATGTACACGATTAATGCAATTTAAAAAATTAACAAACTAATTTTTCTGTGTTAATCGCATAAGTTAATTGCAATTAATTGACAGCCCTAAAATTAATTTAAAAACATTGCAGTTTCTCAGATGGCCTCAGATAAATTGTCCAAGTTCATTTATACCCAGTGATCAATAGAAAGCTCAATTAACACACATTTTTCAAAATGTGACACTCTCCATTAAAACCTACTTATTCTACCAAATGGGCTAACTATGAGGAATCGTGAAGAATCACCATGACAAATCACTATGAGTCTGATGAGTACCAAGTGCAGCATCCTTATTCCTGCTAAACAGTAGAGGCAAAGGTATAGGACAACGTGGCCATTAATGAATGATGTGGTGGAGAGTTAAATGTTCAAATTATGAAAATGGTCCAGAAACATGGGGGAAAAAATGAACAAGTTGCTTAGCTTCTCAGAAGCACAATTCAGTTAGCTGTGGAAGAAAATTCAAATGTATCATGAATTTGGCATCTCTATATTCTGAACCCTTTCTGCCTTTGACTACATTACTTTTGTAGTGTATTAGACAATGAGTTTTCTTCAATATCATATTCTCATATGTAGTGGGTGACTCACTTGGCAAAAAGAAAATTGTCATACTCTGCTCACTTATTTCTACAAACTAAGTGATTATCTAGATAGTTTATGAAAGTGGATTAGGTTCAGTGAAAGGAACAGGTTTATTCCTCACTATATCCCATGGGTCTCTAGTCCAAGCCAGTGTCTATCCCCAAGTTAGTACGTTAGACACAGTTTTCTCAGCCAGTTTGCCCACATGAGACATTTACTGCAGAGCTCACTAATTTTCTGCACAGTAAACATCTCAGAGCCTACACACATGAGCACTTATTAGGGCACAGCAAACTAATAAACTCTGCATCTGGGTAGTGCTTGTAAATACAAGTACTACATTGTTGCAGAATGTTTTTATGCACAGTGCACCTGTAGATGCTGAGCTTGGCTGGGGCACAAGAGTATTTCAGTGCAGAAGATGCTGGCTGGCTAGCCTATGCTGCAGCACCCTTCTGCCCCAGCCAGCCCCTCTGCAGCACACTGGGCCTAGACAGAACAGCCCCAGTCTGGCAGGAGCCCTGTGGTCTCCTGCCAACTGGGCTGCTCTGACCAACCTCAGTGTGCCACGGGCTGGGTGCACATGTACCCAGCATGCCTGTGAGCTTCTCAGGAGCAATAAGCACCAGAGTTTATTGCTACTCATTAATGGCATATGTAGACATACCCAATGAAAGCTCAACTGTGATAATACAGGTGAGGGACTGTAGGCAGCATTTGTGAAATAAGAATTTCTATTACTTTTCTGGCTGATGAAACAAGACAGAAAGAAAGAATTGGAGAAAATCATTTGTAACTGCATACTGATAGAACAATTAAGACACAGTATGGGATGAGAATTAACAACTGAATAATAAATGTTCCAAGCACTTCTAGCTGTTGTTTACCTTTTATGCAGCAGAGCTATGGACGCAGTGATCATGAAATCGCATTGGAAGCATTTCAGGAAAAAAACAAAGTCAAACCAGCAGACCAAACAAAGAGAAAAAGAACTGGAAGCAGGGAACATTGATAATATCAAATTGAACAAAAATAAAGCATCATATACAGTAAAAATTATCTTTTTCATGTATAAACTACGTAACCATGGTGTTGGTGTCTCTCTCTCTTTGCCCTTCCCCCTGCCCCACTCCCGCAACTCAATTCAATATTACTACCCCTGAAAAACAGTCAGACTTGGGTGGGTGTTCTCCATCCCTCCCCCACCCTTTTGATTAGTATATAATTGCAGGACTGAGAACAATGCTTTTCAATTTTGATGTTGCAATCACTCACTGAAACATGTATTGATTGAAAAAGCCCCATGAGAACTCTGATTATTTTAACATATTTCACTTGGAGTGGAATGGGTAGCCTTTCTTATTTTGTTTTATGCAAAATTACAGTAATTGGTGTCTGACCTTTTTGGAATAGACTGTTAAGCTTTACACCGCTGGATCTTTTCATTGAATCAATTATTTTAATTACGGCTATCTCAAAAGGAGCAACAGGGTATAAACAGAAATAGAATATTTAAATAAAACTGAAAACAGACTTACCACCACCACCCTACTAATACAAAATGTGCTATTAGCTGCAAATCGTACTGCTAGAGGCTAGCACTTAGATTTAAATTTAAATTTCAAATAATTAAACTAGTTCAGGCAAAGACAAACGACACCTCTGAGCACAAAGAAGAAATGGATTTTTTTAAATGAAAATATAAATCTAGGAAAGACAAAAGCCAAATTGAAATGAAAAAATATAGCTCAAAGAGAGAAGGTATTTCAAAAAATGTATAAAATAAACTAATCAGCACAAGCTTCACGTAGTTTTTAAGAATAAGTCTAGAAAAATGTATAAAATAAGGTGACACAACAGACCAACAATAAAATTAGCGATTTTCAGTTCTATCCATACTTACATTTAGCCCAGGTTGGTACTGTATAAACATCATTATCCCTTGACTTTTTGACAATAAAGATGTGAAAAGGGCAATAGAGATATAAGGGATAGCATAAATACCCCTGAAATTACTATGAACAAATGTATATCAAAAATATCTGATGATGATGGGTAATAATCTGGAACCCCAGAGCTCTCAGAGAATGCCCTGTCAGCTGCCCACTCCCTATTCTATCATGAGATAACACCTGTGGAGGCTGCAACTATGACAACTTGTAACCACTTTATATGTCAAAACTAACATCACAAAAACATGCATCAGTGCATGTCACAGAGCATAATTGACATGTATACCCTGTAAGAATCCCTACATATTTAAGGAATGGTCAAAGATCCACTGAATTTTTCAATGATACTGTAAACTGAGAAAATGAACGAGTCCTGTAGTACTGAGAGCTTAGTTCTGGAGAAAGGAAATGCATATCTTATTATACAGAAGCATTTGGAACTATAATTTGAATTTTTTTTCAAGCACCTTAAGTCTACACTCACTCCTGAATACCACAAGTCTGATTTCTAAGTTGCAATTTATTTTCTGGAATGATCACATCGTCACTAGTATCTATTCAATGCAGCACACTATTCAGTCTCTTCCTAAGGCCACTGTCAGTTGCAACACTGATAGAGTCCCCAAATAGACCTGCAGTGACAGGCATCACATCATTCCAGGGGCAGAAGTAGCTAATGCAGTTGAAGATATTTCAGAGAAAAAAATTCCTGGCTAAGTCTCAAACTTAGGCCTCAAGTACTAACCATAAAATAAAGTCTGTGTTAACAGGAGCTCTTCTTCCAGCACAGAACTCACCATAACGCTTTAGGGGGAGCTAAAATTATAGAATGTCATATCAGAAATTCCTGGGCTAGAAAAAAATGATAAGCAGGAAGCTGGCATGTAGAACTACACTGAGGCTTGGTTTTAATAGCAGAAAGAGAGTGGGATAATGTAACTTCTTGCCAGTTTTAAACACTTAGAGCTCATACAGCCATTACATTAGACTAGTATAAGTGGATATAGGTTGATCTAAACTCATAACATTAAAGAAGTTCGGTGCACATAGAATGGTGCAAGTGATCTAGGATACACCTGGTCAATTGAAATCTAGTTTATTTAGACCAATGCATCAAACTTCTGTACTGTTTCCATATCACCCAAGTCCTCGGGCAGTGACTTCACACACCCAACACCCCATCATGAAGCATACCACAATGTATATGCAGACCCCAACATTGACACCAGGAAAACCCCTGCACTCGGGCACAGGCCCATGGATCCAGACCCTGGCACCATACACCCAGCCAGGAGCTGCTATGCCCCCATCCTCAGATACAGCCCCATGGAGCTGGCCCTGGCCCTGGCACCTGCATACCACACGTCAGAGGCCAGAGCCAGGCACCCTGCAAACCAGACTCCAGAGTGGACCTCTTCCAGCCCCAAACAGGAGCAGGTGTGACCAACTTATGTCTGCTGGGTCAGGGTGGTGTGAGGCTGAGCATCAGGACTCAGCCTGCACAGAGGTGATCTTGTAACCTCCACACCTAGGTCACTGCCAGCAGGTACCTGGGTCATGTGAACCTGGGGTTCTGCAATGCATTTTTGGCCCACAGCTACAGGGTCCAAGAGTACTAGGACTTGAGGGAAGGGACACTGAGCATCCAAGTTTGAACAAGCAAGCAGATGCCCCTGGAAAGTTCAGGACTAGGTGGGGTATGGTCAGATATCTTAGTGTTGCAGGTAGAGGATACTGGAAATATCTAGACCAGGGTGTGGGGCACTGCCAGAATCACAGGGCATCTGCTGCAAGTCCCTGGAAAGTTCAAGGTTATGGGGTGGGATGGTCAGTGAAGCCCCAGTCACTCTGGAGCAGGGGCTGCACTCAGCAGTTGTAAGAAGGAGAGCTGTGCACTGGGACCTGCACCTACATGCACCCACCATTCCTTCCATCCATCCATTCATGCATACATCTGGCCATCCATCCACAGCCAGACCCTCACCCACCCATGAACATTGAGACTAGGGGTATGTGAAGCTTCGGTCCCTGATTAGATTCGGCAGAGATTCAGCCTGATTTGCTGGCCAAATCTCCGAATCAAACCAGAGGACCCTTTAATCTCTCGGAATCTAATCAGAACCTTCCAGATCAATTCGGGGAGATTTGGAAAGATTCAGTGATTCAAACATAGAGACAGCTTTAAGTATTTTTTCTGCATACCTCTAGGTATCAGGGGGTTGTGAGTGTTGCAATGCTGGGGTGCATGGAGTGTCCCACAGAAGCATGGGGGGTTCCCCAGCACTCTCAGCAGCAAACCCAGAAGTGGACCAGAAGCACTTTCAGTCCACATCCAGGTCCACTGGGAAGCATGCAGGGGGACCCCCCTGCACTCCCCCAGCTCAGTGACTGGTGCCTCCTGGGTCTAAGAGGGGGCACCCAGGGTGTCCCTGCAGCCACTTGCTGAGTCGGAGAGGCATGGGGGGGGCAGCATGCTCCCTGGCAGACCCAGAAGTGGACCTGAAGTTCTTCTGGTCCACTTCTTGGTTAACCACTGAGCACGTGGAGGCTGCACACCTGTGGGACACTCCATGCACTCCAGCATTGCGGCATTCATGAACCATGCCTATCATCTCAAGGTATGTAGAAAAAACTTTTAAAGCTGTGTCTATGTCTGAATCACTGATTATCCAAATCCACACTGAATCTTCAGATTCAGATTCGGCCGAATCAAATCAGGGATAGTGATACAAATCAATTAATTGAATCACTGTCCCTGATTCAGGCCAAATCCAAATTCGAATCAAATAGGGCCTGCTTTGCATGCTCCTAATTGAGATCCCGCAAGTACCACCATGGAAGACCCCATCCTATTCTCTCTAATACCCAACCCCAGTCACATAACTTGGACTATGGGGAAATAAGGGATCTTGTCGCTGTCTGGGGTGAGTAGGAGACCCAGGACCAGCTCTGCAAAGGGCACCTCAACAGGGGCACGCTCAAGTGCATTGCCCAGCAGATGTAAAATCATGGGGTTATAACAGAAACTGGGTGCAGTGCCAGGCCAAGATGAAATGGATTAAGAACTAGTATAAGCATGTACACGATGCCAATAAAAAAAATGGGCCAAGAAGCAGAGCATGCCCTTCTATGAGAAGTTGTTTAATTTCTTGGGATGTATAGGGCCATTACCATGCTGCACACATATAGCACCACCAGGGGAGGGAAGGCATCACTGGCAGGGACTCTACCAAAGGAGGAGGCACAGGAAGGACCTGGGATGATGGGTGCCTATATAAAGGTCCCCAGAAGCAGGTCCTGCTCTTAGTGCTAGTCCCTGAATCATTGCTGGATCTTGGACTGGAGTTGCACCTGCAGCTGGACCTGAGTTCCCTTGACATCGTCTCAAGCACGGTGAAGAGCATGGAGCACCTTGATAAATATATCTGTTAGACCTGAAAAAGTTTCATTTTCATTTCAACATTTGATTTGTTGATGGAAATTAACCAGAGTAGCAACTGCATTTAAATATATGGCTTACTGGATTATAACAAACATTGGTTTGAGATGAGCAATGTTCCATAAGAATTTACTTTGCCTCTAACAGGTTTGAGAAATCCTAAGGGCAAACATTAAACATACAACCACATCTTCAGCTCTTGCTGCAAAACATGCTCTAGTAAAAATTTGAGTAACCATTTCTACAACCAGAAGAACATTTTGTTTCTACACATTTTATTTCCAAACACAAATGTTAGGTAATGTAATAAATATTTATGAAGGTAAAGGTAGGCCTCTGAGGCATACAGAGTGACACCAATACTTTTCCTTTTTTTTGAAGGATAATATGAGCTATTTTATTTTATTAATGTTTTTAGTTATTTTTCTCCTAGTATTAATAATATATTTTACAAAGTAATATATCTTAGAAAATAGAAGGTACAATTTCCATCTCCTTTTTAGTTTTTGGCATAATGGAAGCAATACTTTTCAATTACTGTAATTCATTTAACCCTTCTGTTTTTTGTCATATTACACAGCAAATAGAAAGGAATAGATGATAAAAGCATACATTTGCTAGGTTCATCTTTGATAGCTAGAACATTTATTGCTACAAGTGTGACAGAAATGTTTGGGGTGGAAAAAAGAGAGGGCATCTTCTAGAACAAAAACAGGAAAAATACTCATTTGAACGAAGAAAAAACAGAAACCCCTCTACTGACCTCCATGGGAACATAATCTTTTCCATAGGAAATTAGTTCTCAGTTTCCAATAATGATGTATCACTGTAACAACAAAACAAATGTGTGTCTTCATTTACCGCTTACAGAAAACTTGGTCTACATAAACATTTTCTAGAAACTGAAAGAATACCAACTATCCTCTAAGCTTTGTCAAGAAATACTTCCTCTCTATGACACAGCTTCAAGAAAGCACTAACAAGGTATGTCTACACAAGATACAGTAATGCACATTGCCCTAGTTTACTGTGCATTAAGCATGTGAGTCTACATGTCTGCATGCTTACTGTGCAGTAAAAACCCTTAATCCCACTTAAACTTGCTACTTGCAAATGCAAGTAGCAAATTTAAGCAGGATTAGTTACTGTGCAAGGCTGCCAGGACAATGCCATCCAGACCAACAGGGCACTGCAAGCTGCTGCAGCCTCTGACTAGGCCTGTCAGCTCCCAAGGCCACCTGCAGACAGCCTCTGGCCAGGAGGGATAGTGCCACCTGCCTGAAGCATACCCACAGCAGCCTGCCCTGCCCCTAAAGGTGCTGCAGGGAATTGCCTCAACCACGTGACTGACTGTTCCATGTAGTGGCACTGCACCGGTCACTGCTGGCAGCTTTCCAGGCCTGGCAGCTCAGCTACAGATGTGCAGGGGTCCAGAGAGCCAGCACAAGACCTACCATGGCATCCTCCCCATCAGCGGATGTGTCCATACCTGGGGCCCCAACTGGACCAAGGCAGAGACTAGTGACCTTGTGGGGTACAGCGCGAGATTGAGTGGGACAGGTGCTCCAATGTGCATATTTATGTGGCACGGTTAGGCTGGATGCAGGAGTGAGGGCACAACTGGTTGGTGCAGCAGTGCCACATAAAGGTCAAGGCCTTGCAGGCACTGTGTGTTGCCATGACAGACCACAATTGTCAGTTCAGCCGTGCACACAAATCCATCCCCTTTATATGGCAATTGATGGCCATTCAGATGCCTGAGGACACAGGCCACATCCATGCAGTATATACCAGCATGGGTGGTCTGCCTTAGCCTGGTTCTAGCGTGGCACCTAGATGTGTCACCAGGGAAGGGCCCCTCAGGTCCCCATTGTCCCATCCTGCCCAGCTCACAAGCTGCAGCTTCCACCAGCAGCTCAGGAAGCCCTGGCTAGCACCTGCCTCACCAGCTTCTCAGCCCCAGGGCCAGCCACAAGGCATGGCCCACCCTGACTCCACCAGCCACCAGCAGCAGCAACTACTACCCAAAAGAGGCCCCAGCTGGGCACCTGCAAGGAGTGCCCTGTGAGCCAAGGACACTGGCCACAGCTGAACACTGTCAGTGGCAGAGAGATCCATGCCAATTTGCCAGCCATGCTAGCCCCAGCCATGTAGTAAGCCCCATACTGGTGGAAGGGCCCTCCCTGTCCCTGCCCCAGCCCCAGCCCCAGCTCCAGCCCCAGCCCCAGCCCCTGCCTCCCCTCCCTCCCCAGACCACCCATACTCTCCTGGCCCCAAGTTCCCCCCGACAACATACAGAGGCAGGAGACAGTGATAAACTTTATTGAGCAGCCTGTGCCCCCACAGCTAGGTGGCCACAAGCCTCTCACATGTCAAGAAACACATCTATGTGAGTGATGATATCCTCTGAGGCAGCAAGGGAGGGTGGCAGGGACACATAATATGGCCACAGGTAGCCCTCTAGGTGGTAGTGGAAGTTGTGGGGCAGCCCAGGCTTGCTCCCCATGCCATTATTGCTCATGGTCCCATACTAGGAGTACAGGTGTGCCCAGGGCACCATAAGGAGCAGCAGCAGCAGGGCATAATGGATTGGTTACCCCTTGGTCCACACAAACAGCTCATTACACACCAACTGTGGCATACACAACAGGGCGTGCTCGGGAACCAGTGGTAGCATGGTGGTGGGCTGACACTGGAGTGCCTACCCAGAAATGCCCCCAGCAGGGAGGGCAGAGGCACAGGCAGCTTCTTATCCCAGTCATCCAAGAGCCGAGCCCCATGCTCCCTAAGCCTGGGTGCTCAGCAGGAGGAGAGTGGGGCATCAGGGTATGGAGCCATGACAACAGCTGCTGCCAGGAACCTGGCAGCAAAGATGTGGTCTCAGGATCACTGCCACTAGGCATCCTCCACCTGCTGCACCTCCTCTTCCCAGGCCTCCCAGGTGTTGTGCAGCATACAGGTTGTAACAGTTACCCAGGAGAGGTTGTCCTTGGTGACCTCGAGGTGAGCAGTAAGGGGGTGCCAGCATTCCTTGAGGTGGTAGAAGGCGCTCTCCACCAGGATACAGGTCTGGCCCAGGCACTGGTTAAAGTGAGTCTGGTGGAGATCCAGGTGACTGATGTAGGACCACATCAGCCAGGGCAAGAGTGGGTAGGTGGAGTCCCCAGTGAGTAGGGGCAAGGCCACAATGGCACCCAGCTGCAGGTTCAGCACCCCTGGTGCAAAGTGCCCACTCTCCACGAGTCCCACCAGACTGAAGTTACAAAATATGTGAGTATCATAGGGACTGCTTGCACAGCCAATACTCTTATGGGTGAATGTGCCACGGTGGTCCATGATGAACTTCAGGACCATGGAGTGAAATCCCCTGTGGCTGTAGTAGGGCCGATCTCAATGGGGCAGGCAGGTGATGGGGATGTGGATCTCGTTCAGGGCCCTGATACACTGGGGGAATCCCAGAGCATGGAACTCTGCCACCACCACCAAGCGGTCATGGATGCAGAGCACAGTGTGCCCCAGCTTGCCCTGGAGGGCACTGCACACTTCCGGGATGGCCTCCCCAGTGGTGGCTTTGCCAACACTGAACAATTGTCCAATGTACTTGATGGCTGGTGGGAATAGCCAGCTTCAGCAGGGCGAGGGCCAGCTGTGTGTCTGTGGGGAGGGCCGGGCACATGTCAGTGTCCTGCTGCTTCAGGTGGGGCTGGAGCTGCTGGAAAAGGTCCCAAAAGATGGCCTGGATAGTTGGAATGTGTCTAGCTATTGCTCATTGTCTCAGGTATGCTGGACAACATGCAACCACCATTCCTGGCTGGCGTAGTGGGCCCAGAGGCAATAGCACTAGAGGTCCAGAAGGGTGGCAGCAACCCTGGCAATTTCATTGTGGATCCTCTCATTGGCATACCTGCCAGTGGCAGCAGTGTGGTGGTGGCGGTAGCCCTGGGACAGTGCACTGTAGCCCTGGAGGGACATGGGCAGTGGTGTTCCCCAAGCCTCTGTCCTTGGACCAGTACTGTTTAATATCTTCATCAGTGATTTGGATGAAGGTGTTCAAAGCACCTTGTACAAATTCACAGATGATACTAAACTATGGGGCATAGTAAACACACTGGTGGGCAGGGGGTGAATTCAGGCAGATTTGAACAGACCAGGGAGTGGGCAGATCAGAACAGAATGCAATTCAACAAGGATAAATGCAAGGTGCTGCACCTGGGGAAAAAGAATCTCCAACATACCTATACACCTGGGAGGGGGGGGTACCATTCTGAGCACCACAACAATGGAAAGCGATCTCGGAGTCCTGGTTGATGCAAAAATGAACATGAGTCACCAGTGTGATGAGGTAATAAGCAAGGCTAACCGCATTCTTTCTTGCATCAGCAGGAGTATCACGAGCAGGTCTAGGGAAGTGATAATTCCCCTCTGTGTGGCATTGGTGAGGCCACAGATGGAGTACTGCATCCAGTTTTGGGCACTGCACTTCAAGAGGGATGTGGATAACCTTGAGAGGGTTTAGAGGAGGGCTACTCGTACGTTTGAGGGCCTGCAGGTAAGACCCTATGAAGACAGACTGAGGGATCTGAATCTCTCCAGGCTCCACAAGAGAAGGTTGAGAGGCAATCTTGAGGCTGCCTACAAACTTACTGGGAGGCCAGCAGGGAATAGGGAACACTCTGTTTACCAGGGTGCCCCTTGGGGTTACCAGGAATAATGGCCACAAACTGAAGGAGAACAGATTTACATTGGACATAAAGAAGAAATTTTATGGTAAGTGTTGCCAAAATATGGAATGGGCTTCCAAGGGAAGTGGTGCTTTCACCTACCCTGGAGGTGTTCAAGAGGAGATTAGACAGGCATCTGGCTGAGGTTACCTAACCCCAGTGCTCTTTCCTGCCTGGAGCGGGGGGTCAGACCCAGTGAGCTACCAGGTCCCTTCTGACTCTAGAAATCTATGAAATCTATGAAATCGCTGTGTGGGGGGAGCCAGGCTGGGGGAGACAGCCGTGGGTCAGCTGACACAGCGGGCCAGCATGATGGCCAGCAGGAGCCCAGGGTGCTGGTCATCGCTGCCAGGGGCAGGGGTTGGAGCAACTATTGCACAGAGAGGCAAAGTGGCCAAAGAGAGAGCTGCCACATGCTGCCCCGTGCTTGGCACGCTCCTTCTGGACAAAGAAGGAGCTGACCAGAGAGCTTTTAAAGATGGCTGCAGCTGGAGCCCACAGACTCCCCCTGGTTGCATTGCAGAGCTGCAGAACACTTGGTGCAAATCTGTTCCCTAAACTTCACATGTGTAGACACCTGCCCTAACGGGTTTACATCAGATTAGTTTACAGCAGAGTAATTTTAGGCCAGATCAAATACATATGTCGATGTGCCCACTGACAACATAATGTATTCCCACTGGAGAATAAGAACCAAGCTGTCCATGAATATTTGTTTGTTTATCCCTCCTTTTCTTTCTGTAATACTCTAGGCCGTGCTTCTCAAACTTTCTGATGTGGTGGACCGGCAATTTTTTTTCCAGTGGGTCAGGGATCGGTGCCTGGTTCAGCTGGTGGCAGCAACTGTGTGTAACAGTGCTACACAAATGCATGACTGGCTGTTTCTTTCTCTTTCCTCACCTTGCATGACGTGACATCACCTGGAGTGTTGGCATGTATGAACTGCTGTGCTGCGACATATCAATGTTATGCTTCTGAAAATATATTTCTTTCTTTCCTGGCAACTCGCTGCAGACTGGCGACCGGTGGCTCGTGGACCGGCACCGGTCTGCGGACCACCACTTTGAGAAGCACTGCTCTAGGTGATCAGTTCACTGATACAAATGTTTGTGAAATCCGTGAACGCTAATTGACTGTAAAGGAAAATGGATACTGGTGGCAGAGTAGTTAAGGTTTTCTGCTGTAGATTTTAAAAATGTGAGTTTAAGCCAAGCCAAAAGATGAAGCAGTAATATGTGATGCTAGCCTCACCATTCACTTGTGTTCCATTACCTACAAAAACCTTTATGCCTTAAGCACTCTTCTTCAGTGTACTGTTAAGTTTAGCTGGACAGAAGAAAACTTTCTAAATTAACAATCTGCTGTATTTCCAGTGGTAAACTGACCCTGAACAGTTACAACCACGTTTTGGGACAGAAAAATATTTAAAACGTTTGATCAAAATTTTTGGCAAAGGTTATTGCAATGAACTAGTCATAGATCATAAGTCAGCAACTTACAATAATTATATGAATAATATATTTTTTAAAAAGATCATGATTAGTGTGGATAATTCATAAATGGGAAAAAGTGAGAAATTCAAATGACTTAATTGGTATTTATTGCTCATTGAGCTCTCTTACTCAAGTTTTAATGCATACTTCTACTGTCTTTGTTGAAATTCTTCCTGATGGCTTCATCTTCACAAGATGCTTATTGCTCAGTAGCTCATTACTACTATGCAGTATTATGGGGCACAAACTATGATGCAACACTACTGTACAGTTAGTGTCACCACAAAGCTGTGTGGAGATGCTACTGTGCAGTAATGGCAGTTACTGAGCAGTCCTTTAGTACTTGGGTAGGCAAGCACTAAATGATTGAGCAGTAACAACTGCACAGTGTCTTGTGTAGATGCAGCCTCTGTAAGAAGGGGGTGGACATTCATCTTTAAAAAAAAATCAGCATGCATGTAATCATGTATCCCACTAAGCTATACTTAGCTATTACATCAACCTATGACAAAGGAAGCATTATTACCATTCAAGCACCATGCATGCATCAGCAGCAAGCACACAGCTAGGCATATAATAGATTATCATAGAAAGTCACAAGTCCTAACACAGCTTTATCTTGGCCCTTGATGCTTTGTGGGGTTCCTAAGCTGTACATATGGAGTGCTGGAAGTTTTTTTTTAAATGTTCCCAAGTCAAAATAAATCCCCAGCAGTGACTTTAAGATTCACTGCTGGGATTCCATTTCTCCTATGATAAGAATCCCATACCAAAATACCATGTATTTAGAACATGTCAGAGTTACCTGTTATGAAAAGGGTGCTTAGCGTATCTGTCACTTTAACAGGAGAGATGGCTCTAGAAGCAGCTCAGGCAGTAATCACAGAAGACACCTGACCAGAAGTGGGATGGGCTTGATAAGCCCAGGGCCTGAAGTAGGTAAGCAGTTTAATCCAGGTAATTGTTAGGGAAGGAGCTCCTTAGTAGGGTACTGAGAGCATGACTCTGGCTTGCACCAAGCATGCCTGCAGGTCAGTGCCTTAGGGGCACTGGAGCAGCCAGCATGTAGCCTGAGGGCTGGGGAG
Organism: Crocodylus siamensis; assembly: GCF_052110815.1. Lineage (NCBI taxonomy): Eukaryota > Metazoa > Chordata > Crocodylia > Crocodylidae > Crocodylus > Crocodylus siamensis. The sequence goes on along the minus strand of NC_143397.1, from coordinate 159,720,330 downwards.
TATCTGGTGGCTTGTGCAAGGGACTAAAGCGGGGTAAGGAGGCAAGGAGGTTCCAGCGGGCTCAGGGAGAGAGGGCCTAGAGGGCCCAAAGAGAAAGCAAGGGCTAGAAGGCTCAGGAAGAGAGCAGAGAGACAGGGGGACCCAGGAGCAGGTGGAACCAGAGTACCCATAGATCACTGGCCTAGGAACAGGGTGGAAGACCAAGAAGGGCCACAGCCAGAGACTGGCAGGGCTGGAGGGCCCATGGGTCTCTACTGGCCTAGGAGCAGAGACAGGGTCTAAGGCGAAGTACTGGAGGCCAGGAGGTCTACAACCAGAGACTGAGGGAGCCAGAGTGCCCATAGCCTGGAGAGGAACCATGAGCCAGGAACCCTTTGCCCATAGAGGCAGGTATGATGTGATTGGTGTGTGTGACATCTGTGAGGCACTGGTGTGGGTATTGTAGTGCATGGGACTCGACGAATTAGCCCAGAGGAGATTGCTCAAGGAGAATACAGTTGATAAGGGCTGAGGGGGCTCTAGGGGCATTGTGGCCACCCCTGGAGTGGGTCCTTGTTAGACCTGGTAAACACTCCTCTCACCATTCCTGGTCTCTTATTGTAATCTGCTCCCCACGTCTCAGGAAAGAATTACATCGCTAACTACAGATTTAGCTGCCTTCCTGAAGCAAAGTATTCTACATTAAAAAAAAAAAGCATTTAAGAGAAAATAGGTCTTAAGACTATGCAAGAGACTATGAACATGTCTCACTTACCAGGCATGTAACAATTTTCTACATGGGGTTCCTGGTCCATCTAAACTTCCTATCAGATTCTCTCTCTTCAAGGCGGTGGCTGGCTCTTGCAACCCACAAATCAGTTTTTCTCTCTTCAGAAAGGAGATCAAGAAGGCAGCTTTTAAAGAAGATTCAAGTTCTCACTCTGCTAAAGCAATCTTGTGCTGTTCTTAGAGGATATAAAATGATAGCTTTACTAGTTTGTGTTTTAGGATGCCCTTGATCTGGGGTCACCCCCTTCCCTTTCTATCACCTCTTGTAAGCTAGCGAGATAGTTTTATAACACTACATACAAGCATTTAATTTTGCTCAGAAGTGGGATTTATGCAGTGCTTGTACACTCAGAATAACCTCAGTATTCTTAGATTATAACCTAGCTAGCACATGACTGTCACAACTCTGTTTTTTATGTAATATAAAATCTGTCTAAATCCCTCCACCAAATTGCTTTTACATATTTAGGCTATCAGCCTACAGGTGTTTCTTGTGAATATATATTTGCTACAGTTGACAGTATTGTGAATGACAAGAACAGACTGTCAGAAAATATATAAAGAGTAACCCTGACATTTATCACTGTTGAGGAAATATATTTTTTTAGTTTGTCATAAGATTATTGTTACTGATACTAGTGATAAAGCCTTTTCTGGGTTTTGTGCAGCTGTTACAAGAAGTTCCTGTTGACTGCAGATTTATAACATATTGGCTAATTTCTCAAAAGTATGATGTGATGGCATAGAAGTAAAATAAGGACAAATCATTTTTTCCCCATGGAAAGCATGGATTCTCTTGACTGAAATGACCCCAATATTTTTCTATTGCAACAATGAAGAGAGAAGACCAGTTGCCTGAGAAGAACTAGTGATATATAGGCTCTCATTCAGAGCAGAAGTGCTAATCACTGATGGCCTATCACATGGCTTGTTACAAGGAAGCATGAGTTTAAAAAAGAGGTAACCCAGTCTAATCTTTTCAAGTTCATGTATCTGCAACTTAGCAGAAGGATCAACACTGTCCATCTGAGTTCATCTATAACTTGGACAGGTATTACATTTAACTGATTACACTAAAAATATTTTGATTGTTCACTTGATCACTATTGAACCAATTTGTCTCACAATCCAATAAATATTTGCAGTTTCCTGCCAGTGTTTTACAGGACAGTAGATGAGACCACTAAAAGCCCTTTCTGGTCATAATGTCTGTTTAACCATTTGATAATGGGAAATGTTCATTCAATAGGGACATACAGGTTAACTGTGGTAAGCTTATATGACCATCACTTGAGTACATGCCATATGCTAGTTGCATTCTATACATGTATATTATGTATATGAATTAATTTGAACAAGGTACCACAGCATGTTTTCCTTCTTGATAAGACATTTACCAAGATTACTGTGAAGCCACATGTATTTATATCTGGAACTGCATTCTCTATAATGACTCCTAAAGAAAAACATTGTTCCAAATATTTCACCAAACTCAATTAAGTCTTAATGAGACAAGATATTTGAGTTGGGTCTGAAGACCCATCAAAGTTTAAAATGTGCTTGTCTTCCTCCCTTTCTCATGACAATTCTTCTGTTTTTCCTAATTCAAATACAATTGAATAAATAAATACTTTTTAAAATGGGAAGGTTTGACTTGAGCTAAATAATTTAAAAAGTCATAATCATGAATGAAACAAGATCACTCTTTTTTTTTACATTTAGTTACTAGAAAAGCCTCAGGTTTTTCTTGCTTGCTAGATATGTAGCAAGTTTTAGGCACAAAAAAGGATGAATTAAAGATGAACTTTTAGCCTTTCTACTTGCTTTTGTGGATTGCTTAAGACCTTTTGTTATCTGAACCAGCAGTCTTTGGTACCCAAAGGACTAACCTGACTCCTGAATATGTAATTTTGATATTTTTTCATTAGACATTATGAAGCAGCTATATTAAAAAATAATTAGATGTGAATTATGTATCATATTATTGAACTAAAAGGCAGGCCTTAAGTCATTTTCAGATGAACTGTCAATGTAACCAGCTCAGTTTGGATATTTTTGTCTGCATCCTGTATTACATGCATTATAAGCATGTGAATCCTATCCACTACATTCAAGGAAGTAATACGCTGTTGTGGAGAAATAGAGACAAATAGTCTCTGACACCCCAAGAAATTAAAGTAGTCCCAAGACAAAGAATAAAGGAATTTTCTTCCTACTATAATTTCCTTGCTTAAAATTTCTATTTTGGATTTTAATAAAATTGTGAATGAAAAAGTGTCTGACAAACTAGGTAGTTGCCTAAGAAAGCTCATGGCTTTCTGAATCAGTTAATATCTAAGGGCCCAGCTCCACATTCCGCCTGTCTTCAGACTGACATGACTGACCACAGCACTAATGTCTTGATGTTATCTATAGCAATATCTATATTCCAAATTGGAGTTAAGATATTTATTTTATCAAGAAGATCCAGGCTCATTAGAATCAAACTAGGCAATAAAAATGTCCATTACTTGAAGGTTTGATAGGATAAATTCTGAAGTAGAAAATCTAAAAATTAAACATTAAACTTTAAAAGTTTAAAATTACTGAAACTTTAAGAAAACTATTACCAAGTTGCAATGGAATACAAGAATTTTTGCTGTTAACTGTTTCAAGATTTAAAGGAACTTAGATAGGTTTTTTTTCAGCTATGTCAGTAATATACATTTTAAATGATAATACTGAACTAAAATTAAGGAAAAGGGGAAGAAAATATTGAAACACAGAAAATAGAGTTGTCTCGAGCTTAAGTATCATCTGCTAGAGATATTCCATTGATAAATGTATTCTCTAAACCCCCCCAACATTGACCAATCAAGAAGACCATTGGGAAGGAGATACCATCAATAAATGGATCTCTACTGACACTAGAGCAGATGCATTTGTTCATTAATAAGAAAAATAAAAGAATAACATATAGAATAGGATGTCAAAGTCCATTGGGGTATTAACCTGCATCATCAAGAAATCCAGAACATCTCTTCACTCCAGAACTTGATCTGATCCAGATGGATTGTTTTGATAAACATCTGTCTTGCTAGGTATCTTATAGATAGTTTTCTTGATAGACATTTTCGTTAAAGTCCTTAAACAGATGTCTTGCTAAATGTGTTCATAGTTTCATAGTTGGTAGAGTTGGAAGGGACCTGAGCAGATCATCAAGTCCGACCCCCTGCCATGGCAGGAAAGAGGTGTTCATCCAGCCTTCTTTTAAAGACCCCCAGGGTTAGGAGCCAGCACCACTTCTCTTGGAAGTCGGTTACAGACCCTAGCCATCCTGACAGTGAAGTAGCGCCTCCTGATATCTAGCCTGAAACTACTCTCTGCCCTCTTGTGACCATTATTTCTTGTCACTCCTGATAGTGCTCAGGGGAACAGGGACTCCCCCAATGCCTGCTGGTCCCCCCCGACTAGTTTGTAACAGGCCACTAGATCCCCCCTCAGCCTTCTCTTGTGGAGGCTGAACAAGTTCAGGTCCTTGAGCCTCTCCTTGTAGGGCCTGCCCTTCTGACCCCTGATCATGTGAGTGGCCCTCCTCTGGACCCTCTCCATGTTGTCTACATCTCTCCTGAAGTGCGGTGCCTAGAACTGGACACAGTACTCCAACTGCAGCCTGAGCAGTGTTCACCTAACTGTTCTGTTTTCTCCCTCAAGAAAAATGACATTCTTCCTTCAGAAAATGTTTGGGCAACAGTACAACCTAATCCAAGACTGACTCAGTGCTCCCTATAGCTTACTCTTTAGTCTCACTCTCTGCTTGATCTCCTAGCTTCCTGACTTGGCTTTATCTCTGCACTTTGCCCTCTACTTGCTCTCTTAGCTTCTTGGTTTAGCTTTTCCTGAGACTTCATTCCTGTATTGATCTCCTGGCTGCCTGACCTGGTTTGACTTTGAACTCTGCTTACTTATCCAAGCCCTAGTCCATGTATTGATTTTTAAGTGGCTCCAGGCCTGGCCACCCAGGCTCTGGCATGGCAAGGCGGCGGGGGTGCAAAAATAGCCACCACAGCAGCAGCGGCCAACTGTGCCACTGAAATTTGCACTGCCATGTGTTTCTGGCTGCCTAAACCATGGGACTACTTTGCCGTATCTCTGGTTTGGATCTTTGAGTTAAAAACAAACTTTAAATAGAAACAGGAAAGAAGCAACTTTCCCAAAACTAGAGAAAGCAGGAAGTGATCAAAAAGAAACTTCCTGGCCAGTGAGAATAAGAGTGAGATCATTCCATATGATTAAGTATGTAGCAAAACCCCCAGTTTTTCTTTTTTTTTAATTTTAAAATACGTTCCCTCTACTTCCCCAACCATTTCTGACTTTCTCTCTGCCCGCTCTATCCCTTATAAGTGATTACAAGTAGTACTAGGTAAGCTAAGTTCTTATACTCCCCTTTTATATTGTAAATAGTGTTCTATTATGCTTGTATTGATTTTTACTATTTTATATTGAATTTATATGATTTAGGCCTATGTCTGTAAAGTAATGTCAAGTATGTCGAGTTTCCATTTTGTACGTCAATCCTCCATCTTATGTCTCCTGCCCAGGTACAACTCATGTTGTAACTGTGACTCATGTCTAGCCAGTCTCATGTAAATTTGTTTCTGAACAAATGGGAATGAATGAGGGTGTTTGAGGTACAACCGTAGCAGGCCTCTACTGAATAATCAACTCAATGACCGGACCATCAACTCAACAACCTGACCATTGCCTGGCATTGACTCACCCAGGTACCACAGACCTCACCCAGGAACACAAAACCCAGCATCTGAAAGATAACCTACAAAAACCAGCAACCCCACCATTGTGTCCTACCAGAAAGTGAGGACACCTGGATCTGCATGTATGCATCTGAACAGAACTATCCTTGCCTGGATATGTCCTTCCCACAGGAGACACAGGTAGCCCGCCCCTATGAAAGGGGTGGTAAAGTGTGATGTCCTTGAGATGCCCTCTCCATGTGGACCAGCACTATGACATGCCACCTATCCACCCAGAGGCCTTGCCGGCAACCCCCTTTGGACAACACCTTGCTGGAGAGGACCCTGACTGGCCATTGATGATCAACTCACAGCCCAGAATAGGTAGCCAATAACTTCATGAGATGTATAGTATACTGCCTGACCCCAAGTTGGTCTCTTTATTTTTACAGGCTCCCAAAGAAATCCCCATCTCTCTGACATTCCTCTGGGCTTCATTCCTCCTCTATCTCCCCTGGCTCTGGCTTTCTCTCCCTTTCTGCTGACCGCCCGACCCTGCTTTTTGCTTTCCCAGCTCTAGCCCCCCAGCTCTGTCCTCCACCTCTGCCTCCCTCTTGACTTCCTGGGTTCCCACTCATGTCTTGCCACCTCTGCCTTCTCCCCGATCCTCGTCGCTCTCTGCTCCTCACTTGTGCCTTGTCACCTCTGCTTTCTTTCCCTTTTTGTGCCCCATTGCTCTGTTCTCTTTCCCCGATCTTCCCTGCCTCCCTTATCTTCATTTTCCTGGATTGCCTCTGCCACTGCCAGCGGCTCCTCCCTTCCTTTCCTGGCCCCACAGCCTCTCCTGGATCCCCACAGTTTCCCCAACCTGGTTCCGAGGCCCTTGGCTAACCTGCAGCTACCCCGGCACCTGTAGCTTCTTCCCGGCTCACCTACAGCCTGTCCCCCACAGCCCCTCTCCAGCTTCCAGCACCTGGAGCCTCTCCTGAAGCCCGTCTCCAGCTCCCAGCATCTGCAGCTCCCCTTGAGCCTTTCCCCAGCACCCACAACCTCTCTGGTTTCCCCTCAGCTTTCCTCCTGCAGCCTTTTCTGCAGCCACTCTCTGGCTCCCAGCACCTGCAGCTCTCCCACAGCTTCTCCAGTTTCCCTGCAGCTACTGGTTCACCCACAGCCTCTCCAGTTCCCACCCACCCACAGCTACCCAGCTCTTGCCTCCCTGACCCAACTCCTGGCTCCCCAATCCCCCAGCCCCAGCTTCCATCTCCCCATACCTCTTGGCTTACCCACAGTCTCTCCAGTCTGGCTCCAGCCCTGGCCCCTTTGCTGGCTTCTCTCTGGCATCGCTCCTCCACCTTGCCATCTTTAATCTTTTTCCTTTGATCAAGTAACACCAATTACCCTCAAGTTACCCCAAGCCACAGTGAACTCAAGTAACCCTGACTCCAAGTGATCCCAAGTAATCCTGAGGCACATTGACCCCGAGTAACCCCAGGGAACACTTGACCTTAAATAACCCCAAGCACCAAGTTACCCCAAATGCCTCCTAGTGTTAACATACAGCCATGAAAGTGCGTGTTCATGTGTTTGTGTATGTGAACTCATAAGGTGCGTCCACACATGCAAGCACGTGTGCTTGCAGCAGCTCAAATAGAAGCAGTGCAAATTTGAGCAGGGGCTTTTTGCCTCAGTGCATGTGTTCAGACATGCACTTTGCTGTGGAGCAGATTGTGACACTTGGGGCAAAATAACCCTTACTGGCTTCTCCCAGATCTTCAGCCAGGGGGAACTAGAGCCAGGGGCTAGCACCTGTGCTGTCCCCAGAAGTATAAAAAGCCACCCTGGCAAGTAGCTCAGGGCTACTAGCTGTCAAGAGCTTCTGGCACCCAGCCAATTGGTACCTGGGGATACTACCCCTTGTGCCAGCTGGACTGGTAAAGCAGCCCTGAGAGATTCCTGCACCCTCTACCCACTGCAGCAGTCTGGCAGTGGGGGCTGCTGCCTGGCTGTGACCTGCTGTGCACCTGCCAGACTCAAATGGGGACTACAGAGCCAGTAAAGGCCCTCTGGGCTGCCAGTGGACTTTGATTGTAGGGTTGGCCTTTGTGCGGCTCTACTGCCATTTGTGCCCCCTGCCTGTCCATCTGGGCAGCTGTCACCCCGAAGATGTTCCAGGTGTGGTGGCCTGCTTTAAACTGTCAAAGCATGTCCTCCCAGCCACATTTTGCCAGGAAGTCAGCCACGGCCAGATGCATCCAAGGTGCCAGCTCTGAGCAGGCAGCATCAAGCCACTGGCCTCCCTAACAGGAATTCTGGTGTTCTGTTTTGGAAAACTGAAAAATGCCTGATAAAGAAAATCCCAAAGTCACTCTGTAAAATACCCCATGTAAAATACCCCAAATCCATGTTCCTCCACAAGTAAAACAAAAGGCCACTATAAAGAGAGAGAGAGAGAGAGTGAGTGAGACAGAGACAGTGATCATTTGGACAATATTTTATTGATATATCTGCAGTGTTAAAGGAAGTTTTTTATCGTAATGAAATGAACCTTAAATACAGGTTCCATGAATTCATGAATACATATTTTGCTGCCCTGCCACAGAGCGATGGCCCCCACACAAGGGCTACGGCCCCCCAGCAGGAGATTCAGCCCCTACACAAGGGGTTCATCCCCCACACAAGGGGTTCAGCCTCCCAAGAGAGGAGTCAGCCCCCACACAAGGGCTACACCCTCCCTTCAGGGGGTTCAGCCTCCGCACAAAGGATTTGGCCCCCCAAAAGGGGGTTCAGCACTCTCACAAGAGGTACAGCACCCCAACAGAGTATTCATACCCCACACAAGATTTATGGCCACCCAATGGGTGCCAAATGGTCCCTGCAGGGGCTACCACCCCCCTGCAAGGCCCATATGCCCCACCCCAGCTCCCCATTGGTGACTGGCCCCTTCCCCCACCAGCTTCTACAGCTGCCCCAATGGCTGCCCCACCCAGCCCCAACCCCCCTTCCCCAAACCTCCCAATGGGTTCCCCACCCACCCCCACCTCCCAACTTACACCCCCAGGCCCCAAGGCTACCCCCAAAACCCCAGGCACTATCACTTTAAAAAAAAAGAACAGAAAAAAGGGGGAAAAAGCCTCTGCTTACCTCAGAAGCAGGGTGGGGGGACTCCAGGGCCTCCTGGAAGAGCCCTCCGGGCAGCACAGACAGCACAGGGGCAGGAGGGCTCATGCTGGGGCTGCTGGGGCTGTCACCCTGCCCTCCACTGTGTGGGCAGGGCCTCAGGCAGCCGGACAGCACTGCCAGTAAGTGCCGGGGTTTGTTTTTTTTACTATGGGGTGGGGGGGCAGGGATGGGGGAGTTAGGGGGATGGGGCCAGACAGAGCAGGGGTCAGGGGCCTCGGGGGGGCTGGTGGGGGGAGGGGCTATCCCTGGCAAGGGTTGGGGGGGGACTGGCGGGGGGAGGGGCCAGCCGCAGCAGGAGTCAGGGGCCTCGCGGGGGCTGATGGAGGGAGGGGCTACCCATGGCAGCAGAAGGGGACTGGGGGGGGCTGGCAGGGGGAGGGGTCATCCCCAGCAGTGTTTGGAGGGATCAAGGTGGCTGGCAGGGGGAGAAGTCATCCCTGGCAGGCGGCAGGGGCCTTGAGGGGCTGGTGGGGGTCAGGGGACTGGGGTAGTGGGAGGGGCCATTGGAGGTCCCTCCCACAGTCCTTTCCCCACTCCTTTAGGCCACCCAACCAGTTACTCACCGGCACTGGAGCCCTGGTGTTGAAACACACAGCCTGGCCAGTCGCTTGTTTCAGCACCAGGGCAAGGGACAACCATAGAGACACTCTGGCAGCCAGAGCTTTCCTAACGAGGACCTAGCCTCAATTTGCCTCAGGGCATGGTCAGGGACCATGCTGTGTCCTGCTTTTGTGTACTTTGCTTTTTTTTAGACCCCTGTATATCCAGGGGTCTAATTTTCTCCCCGCAATGCAAGTTTGCAGCATGGGGAACATTTTTTTGTTCCCGCATGTACCTGTTGCCCCACCTTAAAAGGGTTTGAGGCAGGGCAGGATGCACATGCGCGCTCATGTGGATGCACCCATAGTGGTGTTTACGTACTTTGTGTGTGGGTATATAATTTTGTATCACACCCTCCTAACAGCACAATATTGGGATCCTGAGTGTTGATCTGGTCCATGTCAAGTCAACAAGTGCAGGAAAATAGATTAAAAAAGAACAGAGGCTATTTGGGCACTTTTAAGAAAATGAGATTTTGGCTCTGGAGAAAGACAAAATTGCTTTCCTAGAATTTTGAACAAACTGGAATTCAGATCTTTATTCTATAATGACTTCTTTGCTAGCAATATTTCAAGCTTGACGCTACAAACATTTTACAAAATAACAACTTCTATAGATATTTCTGAAAGATCCTAATTTCAAAATACCAAGGAAGATGATATTGGTAATAAGAAAGAAAATAAATTGTATAAAAATAGCCTGAGGACTTTGAAATCTTTCTCCTCAGAATAATAATTGGACTGAGCTATAGGATTTCAAATCTAACACATTGAAGCTAAAATCCTGATTTAATTGGTGTCTGTTTTTCAGAGAGAGAAAAGTGGTACTGTCTGCATTTTGTATGTTGAAGCTGATCTTGTGTACTGCTCGAAAAAGCTAGCATTGAGGTTATAATTATCTTGATATGTATAAACCATAAACTTGAACCTTGGAATTGTTCTTATTCTTTCATTGCGTCTTTATAATAGTTCACTGCTAATGGTTTCTTTCATTCTATTGCCCTATAGAAATTCATCCCCGATATTGACTTCAACAGCTTATAACTGTTCCCTGAATGCCAAAGATGAATCTGACATACACTGAAATGTAGACCATTTGGTCACAGTCAACACTAAAAAAACAAATATAATGCACCAGCCTTCACCAGGAGAGTCTTACGTAGAGCTTACCATCACAGGGAATGGCCAGACCCTCCAGGCAGTGGACAAGTTGACCTTCCTTTGCAGTACACTGCCATGTGCAGTTCACATCAATGATGTAACCAATGCCAGAATTGCCAAAGCAAGTGTGGCTTTTGGCAGACTATGTGCAAATGTGTGGGAGCATGGAGACATCAGTCAGTAAACAAAACTGAAGGTCTACAGAGCCGTTGTGTTGCCAATCTTGTCGTATGCATGCAAAACCTGGACAGTGTACAGACACCATGTTATGATGCCGAACCATTTTCACATGGCTGTCTGAAGATACTGATGAGGATAAGATGGCAAGACATCACTGAGGCTCTGACATGGGCAGGCATTCCAAGCATCCACACACTGTTGATGAAATCACAGATGAGATGGGCAGGCCATGTCATAAGGATGTCAGATGAACAACTGCCAAAGAAGTTCTTTGGTGAATTAAAGGGGGGAAAGTTGTCTCAGGGAGGCGAGAAAAATCATTTCAAGGATTCCCTCAAGTCATCTTCGAAATTTTTCAACTTTGACTCTACCCGGTAAATCTTCAAGAGGAGACTGGATAGTCATCTTGCTGGGGTCACTTGACCCAATCTGTCTTTTCTGCCTGCTGCATGGGACTGGACCCGATGATCTTCCAAGGTCCCTTCCAGCCTTAAAAACTATGACTCTACTAATCTATGACCCAAAGTATTGGGAAGATGTCACTCATGATTGTTCCACCTGGCAATACCTTATCCATATTGGAGCTGCAATCTATGAGTGAAGGAGAACTGCTGAGGCAAAGCAGAAGTGGAAACAATGGAAATCTCACATCAGCAGCACATCTGCTGTTGATCAAGCAGCCCAAAGCAACATCTCTTGCTCAGGGAGCCACAGACAGTTCAAAGCACAAATTGGCCTGATCAGCTACTCATGTGCACACAGAAAGCAAACCAACCAGTGATGTCATGGTCATCTTCGAATTTGAAGTAAGAGCAACATAAGACTTCACTGTGAATGGTTTCTTTCATTCTATTGCCCTGTAGAAAGTCATCCCAGATATTCAAGTACTAGTAAGAACAAACATTTTGTTCATGCTTACTGTAACACCAGCTTCTGTACTGTTATTGTGACAATCTTCAGCTTTGAGTACTGTATAACCTTGACTTAACCTTTAACTTAACCTTAACTAAGATCTTGAAATTTGTCTTTGAGTCTGATGCTTAACTTCAGTACACTTTTTTGAAACAGTATTATGAATTGTGTCTTTGTTTAAGCAGACAATGAATAATATATAATCTAGTTTACCAATTCATATTTAGATTTTTTCCTTTACTTTGAAAGGTGCTTGCTTTTTAATTGAATTAGTATTGTAATACTTTGTTTTTACATAATTTACCCATGGTGACTTTTTAAAACCATTTTGCCACTTTCAGTGTTCTAAATAAATAAATACTATTTCTTCACAAAAATTAAAAGCTATAGATAGAGATATTATGAATACTATTTTTTTTATCTCCTTGAGAGTCTAAGGATTTCCAGAGTATTGTCAAATAGACCTTGAATTTTAAGGCATAGTAAGATTTGAGGTTAGTCTGGATTGTAATACATAGAGAAATAACACAAATACAAAAGTTAGGGAGTACATGCTATTATGAAAATGGTTGTTCTACATTAACATATTACAAGTACTCATAGAACATCAGAATGCACGAGTATCACATTCACTGCAGCCAGTGGGAGCACCACTGGACAACTAGCAAAGATGAAGAAAATCTGGATTAGCAGCAACATCACAATGGGCACATCTACATGTCGCTGTATGATGACATTGTTACTGTGCCACACTTTAGTACTTCCTTTTGGAAATACTAAAGCATGGTACAGTAACCACAGATACTGAGCCATATGGGTAGCACACACAAAGATTTCCCATATATGTGGGGAGCGCACCACTACGATGACATAGCTAGCTATAACGTAGAGACTCGCGTATTCACTATGTCGACATAGTGCACCGTATGGCGATGTAGCATGTCACTACATTGCATCTGCATTTCATTAAGGCAATGCATAGATGTGCCTAATGAAAAAAACCCTCCAGCTACTGTATGATGTTGCCATTTCAACAACTGTCTATGGCTGTGAGACCTGAACACTCACTAGAGCACTGGAAAAGTGAATTGAGACTTCTATACATACCCTACACTGCACATAGAACAAATGAATCTGCAAAAGATAAAATCAAAAAAGACATCAGCAAATGCAAACCCTTACTTGAATTCATAAGAAGAAAGATGAAGTGTTTTGACATGTAACAAGAAGACCTGGCACCCTTGCCAATAGCATCCTGCAGGGTGCTGTGGATAAACAAAGAAATAGCTGGACATACTGGACCACCAACATCAAAGACTGGATGGGATTAAAACTGACTGATTGTACAAGGATTGAAAAAATTGGGAAGAATGGAGGAAAGTTATTGCTACACCAAAGGTGCCCCAATGGTCTGTGAGGCCTTGGGACTGACTGAGTGCCGGAGTGGGTGCAAACCAACATTCAGAACACCCGGCTCGGGTTAGGCGGTTTGAGCTGCCTAAAGCTGTGTTTCAGGTTCTGTCACATGCATGCATTTACATGGCCTGCCAGAGGTAAGTAAATCTGGGGGGGAAGGGGCAGCAGGTCCACAAGGGGGACTACATTGTCTAGGGGTATTCTGGTTGGGGGCAATGGTAAAAACAGTATATCCCTGGGTCTGTGAAGAGTGGGTGAGCTTTTCCAGCCCTGGGCTGAACTGGGGATGTGTGCAAGCATTCACTAGGCTGAGTTAACCCATTTTAGGTTGGGTTAACCCAAGCCAATCTAAAGTCAGTCCTTGTCTGGTAAGAATTAACTTTAGATCAGGCATGCCAGTTTTAGGACAACCTAGACCCTGGAAATGCTTGCACACCTGGCCTTTCAGATCACCCTAAGCTTGGTTAAAGCAATCTAAATCTTGTATATACCTAGATTCAGCAAGATACATCAAGACAGATGATAAACTAAATAGTATTTCACTTCTAGCCTAACACCTAGGAGTTAAGGCACTTTTCTAGGGACCAGGAAACCCAAGGTATAAGGCTTGCTCAGCCTGAGGGGTGAGAGAGGGTGGATCCCATATCTCCCATTTCCCAAAGTACTCTAACCACCAGGCCATGGGTTAGGCACTACCGAGAATACTCAAATCCTATTCTTGAAGCTGAACTACTGGGCACCCAAGAGGGGAAAATATGTAGGGGGAGGAGGACAGCAAGCTGGTAGGGTGGTGAATCAGTAAGACAAATGCTGCTCTAAAAGAAAAAGATCCCTTGATTCTGGTCTTGACCTATAATGACTTTGCAGTCATTGGATAAAATGAATAAATTTTAGTGGGAAAGTTTCTGCCTCACTCAGGTTAGGGACTGGACTAAAAAGTGCAGAGGTCTAACTCCTCATGTCTTTGTGTTTTTTCTGTGACTAAAGACTCACCTAATATTTGATTCATGCCCAGATGATTCTGTTCCACCTGGACACCTAGTGAGCATGTCCAGAAGGGCAAGGCAGAACAAGCCTAGCTATGCAGATACAAATAGAAGCCACTGAAACTTGTGGGAAGTTTCTTGTTTGACAGAAGTGCTGAACTGCAATAAAAATAACCAGGGGTTATTTAACCAGGGGTGGTGAAACTGCATCTAGTGTGCCACAAGGTGGTCAGAGTAGCCTAGGGCAGCTGCAGAGCTAATCTGTGGCACACCTGCCAAAAGGTTGGCCCCACTGAATTAAAGTGATCAACTTCCACTATAACTGTGCTGTACAGTTGTTTGCACCACTAGACTCCTTGCACATGAAACTATGTGCATATGAATACTTCTGAAAGATTTCTATACTTATGCCACAGCAAATATTGTGTATTTCCAAGAGTGCTGGAAATCATATCCCCTTTGAATCCCTTACTCTAACATTATATAGATAAAACATACCTATGCTTATGTTGTTCTGACATCATTTTGCCTAAAACTTCCTTTGCCTTCTCCCAGTTTAAACCATGCTGTTACATATACTTTAAACATGTAAAACCAAATACTGGATGATATACTTTCTCCCTGCTAGCACAATAATTTTGTTACACACTAATTTTTTCTCTATATATCTTTTAGAAAACACAAGCAAAATTCTTGATGGAAGATCAAGATCAACTTCAGAGTGGGTAGGGGATTGGCAGAATATTTTGCTGAGTGTACAGCAGAGAAAAGAGATCATGTACCAAGCTGTGACAGTTCATTTTTTCTTCAGTGGGGCAGGAAAGAAAGGTATACAAAACTACCATTGTTGTGTTCATATTTATTTCTCTTACTATGGGTAGCCAGACAATATTGTTTCATAAATTGTTTTCCTAAGGGTCAGTTCTCCAGATGAAAGCAGGAAGAACATAAATAGTGCTTCTCAATTTCAGGATTGGTTGCTGAAGCTGATGAAATTGGAATTCTCTCCTATGATTAATAGCAGCTTACACTGATTTGCAGAGATGACACTGACCTACACACATCCTACACTCAGGAGAGTGTGAAAATTCGCCTGCTAATGACACACGCTTGAATGGTGCTTTCCTTTTTAACTTTTTGATTATGCAGAATAACTGTTACCATGTAGTAAGCCAGGTTATTAACTGGATTGGGGCTATGTTGTTAAAATCTTCCCTTCTGGTTTTCATTTTGTTTACATTAAAAAATAAAACAGAAGGTCATTTGTCACCAGTGGACAAAAATGGGTTTGAATTGTTTACAAAATCCCTAGAAAATTCACATTTACTTTTTTGGCAGAAACATGCGGCAATTTGGAGTCTGAAGTGGCTTGTTGTCTCAGCACAATAGTGAAAAATTTGATGAGTGCTGTCTTCAGTTACAGTAATGGCAAATTATCAGGGATTCTGGGAATATATGAAGCTCTAGCCATAATTTTAGGGATATCAAAAGACACTTAGGATTATACATTCACTACAACATAAAGCCACAGAACCAAAGGCAATTAAAAATGAACATTAAACCGTAGAAATGGGCCCACTTTTAGCTGCTGTCATGTGCAGCAAAGACTAACTTTTACCAAAGATAATAGAAACAAAAATTCCCTTCTTTCTCCACATAGCATCTTGCTTCCAAAAATGTCTGCTACAAGGTGGTCATGGACCTATGTTCTGACCATAAATACATTCAGGCCATGTTGCACTAAGGTTTTGACCTCTAATGGAAAGATTCCTACAAGGATTTCTCTCTCTTATCCTGAGGGGTTTCCAGTATGTGCATCTCCACTGAACTCAGTGTTACCAGTATATGGGACAATTTTCTTATGTACCACAATAAATGTTTTGATAATGTGATGAAAATAACTATATATGCATAATCTAGGAGATTGGTTACAACATATACCAATATATTAGAGCAGGAAGGGAGCCCCCCCCGCCTCCGCTGCCATGCAGGCTCAGATCAGCCTTCCCCATGACCCAACCGAGCAATTGGGGGGTGGGGGTTGGAAATGACCATGTGGCACAGGGGCTCCCTTCCTCATCCCCAGTTCCCAGTATGGGCAAAAGCTAGAACAGGAAGTCTCATGCTGCAGCTGCTGATTGCAGCTGTTAATAGGCTGGGGCAGGAGGAGGGACAATGCAGATCCAGCCTGCCCTACTTAACCCACCAATTTGTCAGGGAGGGTCTGCATGGCATTGGAGCTCCCTTCCTCCTGAGGCTCCCTTCCCCCACCCCCAGTTCCTGGCATAGTCAAAAGCTGGGCTTCTCATAATGCAGTTGCTAGCTGCAGCTATCAAGAGGCTGGGGTGGGAAGGGGTAGGGAACTCCTTGTGGCACCCTGATTCAGGGAACCCCTCTGATTTCTGGGTTGGATCTTGGGAGACTGGACTGGCTCCATGTGGTAGCAGGTGCTTCCCCCCACCAGTCTCTTGAAAGCTGCAGTCATTAGCTGCAGCATGAGACTGCCTAGTCCAGCTTTTGGCCATACTGGGAAATGGAGGTGGGAGGAGGGAGCCACCTCCACCATGCAGACCCAGACCAGCCCCCACAAGACCTGACTCAGTGATCTGAGAGGTGTCTGAGCAGCACAGAGGCTCTGTGCCTCACCACTCATAGTTTCATAGTTTCATAGATTCATAGTTGGTAGGGTCAGAAGGGACCTAAGCAGATCATCGAGTCCAACCCCCTGCCATGGGCAGGAAAAGATGCTGGGGTCAAATGGCCCTGGATATGTGTCTGTTTAGCTTCCTTTTGAAGACTCCCAGTGTAGGGGTGAGCACCACTTCCCTTGGAAGTTGGTTCCAGCTCCTAGCCACCCAGGGATGCCTAGGCAGGCATCTGCACATCTCCACATGCAGGTATACACATATGTAGCCACCCAGGCTGTGAATTAGTGCCTCCTGATATCTAGCCTGAATCTACTCTCAGTCAACTTATGGCTGTTGTTCCTTGTTACCCTTGGTAGTGCTCAGGGGAACAGGGACTCTCCCATTGCCTGCTGGTCCCCCTTGGCAAGTTTATAGACGGTCACCAGATCCCCTCTCAGCCTTCTTTTGTGGAGACTGAACAGATTCATGTCCCATAGCCTCTCCTCATAAGGCCTGCTGTGCTGCCCCCTGATCATGTGAGTGGCTCTCCTCTGGACCCTCTCAGTGCTGTCCACATCCCTCCTGAAGTGTGGCACCCAGAACTGGATGCCGTACTCCAACTGTGGCCTGACCAGTGAGTGGGAGAGGGGGAGGATCAGCTCCTTGGACCTGCTTGTGAAGTCTATGGATGCATGACAAGGTATGGTAAGGCTTCCTGACCGCATCCCCACATTGGCTGCCCATGTTCATCTTGGAATCAAAAGTGACACCAAGATCATTTTCTGCATCTGTGCTGTCAAGAAGGGAGTTCCCCAGCCTGTAGGTATGCTGCTGGTCCTTCCTCCACAGGCACAATACCTTGCACTTATCCATATTGAAACCTATCCTATTCTCATCTGCCCACCTCTGTAACCTGTCTAGATCTAGTTGTATCCTGTCTCTCTCTTCTAGCATGCTCACTTCTCCCCAGATATTAGTGTCATCTGCAAACTTGAACAAAGTGCTTTTCACCCCTGTGTCCAAATTGCCAATGAAGATATTGAACAGCACAGGCCCTAGGACCAAGCCCTGGGGAACCCCACTGCCCACATCTCTCCAGGTCAAAAATGACCCATTCACCACCACTCCATCTGGCTGTACAGAGAAGAGACAGAGCCTTTTTTTTCTTCTCTGTGACAGTGTAGGGGTGGGGTTGATCCAGTGCTCACTTGAAGGAATTGAGCACCAGCTGAAGCTAGCAAGCTGCCCAGCAAGGAGCCCCTGGGAGGCTGGGGGATTGCCACCTACCTTGATATGGAATGGGATGTTGTACACATATCCAATAAAGCACTCTAAACTAAAATGCTTTAGTATGATCTATCCAGGTTAACTTAGAGTGGGATCTACCATTTAAAGTGACTCACGTGCTCTGAACATCTGTCCTGTTACAACTGTTAAGCATTTTCTGCACACTTAATGCACAATAAGTGTAACTTTTTACTTAGCCTAACAGACTAAAAGGTTTAGCAAGCCCGTACCATTTCCCCTTTGAATGTCTTTCTAATACAGAGGCAAAAAAACAGAGAAAGTAGACAAGGACTTACCTTCAAATTGATTTTGCCATTTAAACATGGATACAGAAAGTTTCCAATAAAAAAAAAAGTTGTACATTATAAAAGATTCTATAAGTTGTCACCCCAACTTATGCACTTTTTGAGAAAAAAAAATCCAGAGAACTCTGAGCAAGTGGTGCATTAAGAACTTGTTGTGATGACAGCCTGGAGCCACAACATGAATTCCCAGAATATATTACATTACTCACATGGAGCAAGACCTTCTGAAAAGGAAAGTGCAAGATGTAGAAAGAAATTAAAGCTGGATCTTTCAAAGGAAAGAAAAGTGTTCTTTAAAATAATAAGAAGAAATGGATAAATAGTTGAATTTGGAGGATCTTCCTTGATTTTATTATCTGATAACATTTTTATTAACTCAGGTATTATGTTGTTATTCTACATATCAGAGTACATTTTAATGCTACATAATTGTTTCATTTTAGTATGTGGCTAAGTGAATCTGGAATCAAGAGGCCAGATCAAGAGGCACAAAAATGTCAAATTCTGGTGTGTCACATGTGGCTAGAGCAGAATATAAAATTAGTTTAAAAACTATAGTTTACATATCATGTTGGAAGTTCTAAGTCACTGCAAATCCCCTTGAAATAGCCAAAAAAATAATCCTCAAGTTCATGTTTTATCTTTCTATGAAACAGGATTGTTAGGATTCCCTCAGGGCATATATATTTCTTTCAAATTTCACTGTTGGAGGAGGAAATAAGTATAGGAGTGGAATTCCTATTTGCCAGCACCATGTAAAAGATGCTCCAATTCCCTTGTAGCATGGTATTTCCTCTTTTCAATACAGCATCACTCTTAGTTGTTTCAAGCAGAATAACTCCCTTCAGCTCAAGTTAGCCAGTTTATGTCATTACTCACAACTAGGCTAAAAACATGAACTGGTTAATCAGGGGCTGGCTGACTTGCAACAAAATAGGCAACAAAATAGGCAAGCCAGGACAATTGCTTACAAACAGAGCTTGAATGGAAATTAACTTGAATTAGTCTTTTTTGCCCCAGGGCAAGGTGTTAATTTGGATACTTCAGAGGTACTAAGGGTGGGACAATGGCTAGGATCCCAAAATGAAAGGCTTTGGTTATGTGGGGGGGAGGGGGGGAGGGGGGGGCAGAGAAGAGGGAATTGGTCCTATGTTTTTAAATGTAGTTATCGAAGAAACAATGAAGTTCTTACAAGGATAAATCTCAGTGTTTACCTGAGACATTTTACTGTGCAGTAGACTATCACAATTGACACCTGTGCACATTAACTGCACGATAAATTACTCTGGCAGCCCACGGTGGAGCTGGTTGCTTCAGGGAGTAGGCAGGGGCTTGGAGTCTCCTGAGGCAGCTCTGCATGGATTCACACCCCCAGATACTCCCAGATTTCCAGCCCCTAGCCCTCCCCAGAGCAGCCAGCTCCACACCACATGGAGCTGCTCTGGGGCATAGGCAAGGGCTGGATTCCCAGCCCTATGCCTGCTCCCCACAGCAGCCAGCTCTGTGCTGAGCAGGGCAGCTACTGGTGAGCCCAGTGCCACTCAGCCCAACAGGAGCTGAATGGCAGCTGTCCAACACCAAAAATACCTCCCAGCAACTCTCTACCGGTCAGAGGAGCCCTGGCCAGCCGGGGGCTTCTTGATAGCTGTTTGTCCCTATGGGCACAGGGACAGGAGAGTTCTACCCACTGCATGGACAGCTCTCTCCTGGCCCTGTACATAACAGGTCCCCTCCTGATATGTATGGGACCAGGAGACAGTTGCTACTGTAGCAGACTGAGTTCTCCTGGACCCGTATCCACTGAGTCCATCCCTGTGCCCCATGCCAGCCCCTAGGGCTAGGGAGCAGAGCAGGGCAGGAGTAAATCTGCTGTCAAGAGGGAGCACATGTAGGCATGCTCCTAGGAAAGCTTACTGGGTGTATTTAGACATGCAAATACTGCAGATTTTGCAACTTTCCTTACTTGGCTGGTTGCAAGGCACCTATACTCAGGGATGCCTATGCAGGCATTTAAACATGCAGGTATTCAGCAGCAAATTTTCCGCTCCTGGCAGCAGTGTGCTCCTGCCCACTCTGGCCATGCACTGGCCCCCTACTGCTACCAGGGGATATGGAGGCTCCAGCCACACCTGCCTGCAGCCAGCAACTTACCACAAAGTAAGCATCTGCATGTGTAGATGGTGACGCTTACTACATAGTAATTTGGCCAATTGTACAATAAAGTATTTTATGTAGACACACCTACTGTGTAGCATTTTACTATGCAGTAAGTGTACTGAAATTAATAGCTCATGTAGATGTGCCCAGTGACTAGCAAAATGGCCTTTGGCCATTGGCTTTTATGGCTTTAAGGTTGTTTCTAAATGAAACACAGATGAAGACCTTTTCCTCCAGGTTTGTTAGTTCTAATGTTCCCTATAAGTAGGGAATGGGGATAAATATGGGCCAGGGATAAATCTCTTCCCTTATTTCATTGGACTAGTTTTACAACCTTCCTCACTTGACTGGTTGCAAGGCATCTATACCCAACAATGCTTCAAGGATAGGGGGGAAACTCTGGTTGGAGGGGGACCTCTACATGACCAAACTTTTCATTTCAACCAGTCTTCAAGCACCCTTTTTGAAAAAGAGTCAAGATTTTGTGTAGCTTTCACCCTGTTCCTACTTTTTAGGACCTTTAAAATCCCTTTACAATTTTTAATTCCTCTATAATGATAGGAAATGATGATGATTCAGGCTAATTAGTAACATCATTCAATTTAATCACCTAAGAAGGTCAGTGGGGGCCAAAAGTCTTTGCATGACAAAGACCTGATCTATATATGTTCATTTATCAGGAAAATTCATGGTAACTTTATTTATAGCAATAGTTTTGGAGATTATCTTGACTGGCTGGATACTTAAATATTCCCTATACAAAAAGAAGATTTTCCATTGAGCTCTTAGGATGAAATTGCCTTGGTTGGAGAAACCATGTTTTTAAGAAAATATAAACGCCTATTTCTTTTATCAGAGGAAGCCAAAATACAATGGTCTGGAATATACTGCAAAACAACTGATTCTGATAACAGTAGTGAGTACGGTGTATGTGTTTTTTCTTTTTTACTAACTTCATAAAAGGTTGTGCATAATTTATTAGAATCTAATTTAGTCATGAATATAAATTTTCTGGCAGTAGGAAAAAATTTCTTTATTATGCATGTTTTCAGCTTAACTTTTCCTCCTTTCCTTGTTAAAATTTGCTACTATGGCACTTTCCTGCATTAACTTCTGACTGTATAAATTATAAACCAGCAGGGACCAGTAAGAAAGTCTCACTAGATACATGGTTTTGATTCTTATAGATAAGGACATTTTATTTATAACCCAATAAGATATTGTATTAAAATATTAAGGCTCTCTTTTCTTTCTCTATGTTATGCTTTTTTTTCCAATTGAAAATATTTCCTGACAGCTTTTTGTAAAAACTAGACTGATTTTAAAAAGAAAGATGGCATAACATTCAGTGACTATAAGTCAAAGCACAAGCCTATAATACTGAAAGTCTGAAAATGCAAGACAAGGCGTTCTTTTAAACAGTCTGGACCACTGTTTTTATGGAAAGAGTTGTAATTCTAATATTCAAATGCATCTAGGCTGTAAATATTTGAGGCCTGATGGATCTGAGTCAAAACCTGGGACAAAAGACAAACAGCACAACTCTTTATGCTCATAACTCTTTCAAACTGCTTGTCCCTGGGATGACTGGCGATTAACCTGAATGAGCCATTATAAACTTGCAGACATACACAGCACTAGTGGGGGTAGAAGGGAAAGTACATTTATTATTAGCACACTTTATCTTGCATACTTCACAGGTACTTAAAGTGGGACAATGGGCCCATACATTTTTAGGATCCTGGAACAAAATCTTTTTTCTCTTGGAACTTTCGCCTGGAAGAAATGCTATGTCCCCTAGTATTACTTCTGGCAACAATATTCCACATTAGATTTTTCTGTTTTGTCAAATTAGTAAGAGAAAATACAGCTACATTATACACTACAGATGAGGGCTATTGAACTGTTTTTCAAACTTCCTAAAGTCACAGAACCCTTTCATATCACTTCTGCTGCAGAACCTCTACCCCATCCTAAAAACTGACAAGGAGCCAAGCAACCCAGCCCCACAATGGCAGCACACTGCCTCCTGGCCTGATCTACCAATACCCTAGTATCTTTGCAAAATCCCATATAACCTATCTTAAAACCCCAGGGTTTCATGGAACACAGTTTGAAAACAGCTGCCTCATAGATCCATACCACAGGCCTTCTCAGAGGTGATATGACCCATGCCCCGCAGTGGGGCAGTGGCTGCTTGCCACTGCCACTGAAGCAGCTACTTTGGTATGGATCTGGATCATGTAGTACAGAGTCAGGGAATGGATGCATCCCATTTCATACAAAGATTCCCACTCATGCCAGCTGCCTTTTCTATTCTGTAGCTTTTAAAATGAAATTAAATAATTTTATCATTGTGCAACTTTTCCAAAAGTTTAAAAAAAAAGTGGGGGGGTGTATAGAACCCTAAGCATAATTTATTTCATTACTTTAATTTATGGAAAAGGGGAGGAGGGAACAAAAATTGTCCAAATATTTATCTTTCAAAAATATAAAAAATAACTGAGATTGTAATGAAAATAAAACACTGGTTTTGTATTGTTTCAAAAGTTCTCACTGAAACTTTGTTATTGTTGCTTTTGTTTTGTTTTGGTCTTTTAAAACGTATCTGTTGATTAATTTTATTTTTTTTATTGAGGACATATTTTTGTCAAAAGATATTGACCAGATTAGACATACTTTCCATAAGAGCTGTGTGCAAACTGTAGGACATTTGTAGCTAATAAGTAATGTCATTGTTTCTTCCCTAAGAAAAATTGCATTGAGTGGAACTTATTCTCAGCCAGGAATTTGCACACAATATTGTATTGCTTTCTTAGCATTAATTTTTTTCTATGTGTAGACACTTGGGGCTAATATCTAGCTATTTCTCAAATTAAACCAATCATCATGTATTTATATAAATTTTCACTTTATATTTCCTTCATTTTTCACTTGCAATATCTCACCATAGAAATCCAAATTTATCCCTTTCTGAAGCAGGACTTTAGTAAGTTTTTTAAATCACTCATTTTGTGCTACATTGAAGGCATATTTCAATATAGGGGAGGTTATAAATTTCTTTCTAAGATCAAACCTTTATCTTTGAGGGTTTTTATTTTTTTGTTTGCTTTTCAGCATGGTAACTACTGCTCCTTGCCATTTTTTGTCCTGGACATAAACACAGACTGCTCCAGAATTAACTTAATGTTGGAAAGCTAAAGGAAAGGGTAGTATAGATTTGCAATTTACATTCCCAAACTTAGTTTCATGAAATTCTGAAATCTTGGCTGCATACACACATTCAAATGAGCTGGTAAAATTCTCCAGGACTTGTTTTTCTGCTAGAGAAACATACCCAGAGCCCTCTTTCTGAACAGAGATTTGAATGCTGAACCCTTGAAGAGCAGAGAGGATGCAGTGCTGATGCTGTGCAGCAGGGGTGTGTGGAGGGGGGCTGTGTACACATCTCATCATGCACTACAAGCTCCCTTATTCTTCCTGGAGACAGAATGGCAGCAGTGTGCAGGGCAGCCCTGATTGGCTGACCCAAACTGCTTAGGTGCAGCTTGTCTCTCTCTGCAACACAATGTGGGGACTGTGAAAGGACATGGTGTGTTCCCTGCTTGGCTAAAGCAGCAGAGTCCAGTAAGCAACACACTGGACATGCCAATATGTGCCTGGGACTGCACATTTGGTGCTGTGCAGTCCCATCAGTTCACATGTTTTTTTAGACGCTATGTCGCCATAGCAATGAGCTATAGCAATGTAACTCGTTGCTACAACAATGTAGCATCAGCATCACAGTTTGTTCCCACCAATGCTACATCACTGCAGCAACAAGCTATGTCACCAAAGCTCATCTCATGTAAATGCACCCGCTGTTTCTTTAGAGTTGGGGAGTGAGAGCAATGCACCCTGGGATGCTGGAAGACAGCCATTGGCAATGTGTAGGGGGCACACACAGGTGCACATGCACCCCCTGAGATTGGCTGTGCATCCCCTAAGATAGGCCACTACCAACAATGCCAGCAGTGCCACCAGCAGGCGAACACTGCTTGCCACACCCCCACCACCCACTGACAACGCTAGTGGCAGAGTCTGCGCAGTCGCTGATCACCACTCAGCACTTGCTATCCCCCCCTGCCTGCACTGCGGACACCACCACAGTTGTCTGCAGGTGGTCCCCACTCAGCCCACCATCACTGCCAATATCACTGCAGCCGCCTGCAGGTGGTCCCCACTCACCACTACCATACCTCCACCACTGCCACTGCTGCCACCACCAGCCTTGAGGTACAAGGCATTCATGAGAACAGCACTATGGCTTGTCTCAGAAAAGAAATTCTCCAGAGATTCACTCTCCCTGGAGTGATTTAACTCTGGTTGCTTCCAGGTTATTTTTCTCCTAAAGTATCCATTTTTATTCTGGGAGAAATACCCTGAACATTTGGTTCCAAACCTGGTTTCTCTTGGATAAGAAATGACTCTCCAAGAAGAAAATGAAAGTCTGTAAATTTCCCTTCTTTACAGGATCATCAGCCTCAAAAATCTGCATTTATATTTCAGTAATATATTTGGTCTTGAAAAATATTTTTTTTTAAACCTAGTTAGCTAAACTTTTGGTATCAGTATGTAGCCTTACTAACTTACTCTTTATGTCTTTACCATATTTACACTTTACTTTGTGGAATGAACTACTTTGGTTCCTTCATTTCATTCAGTCTTTTGCTTCCTATGTCTTCTGTCATTTTTCCTTGTATGAAGTCAAAATAGTTTATCACTCATGTTAGCAGTTACTAAATACCATATCGCAATATTGATCAGCAGCTTTTATATTCAATACATTTTTAGTGAAAAGAAGCTGTCTTGGGAATTCAACCCCGTTAAACACAAAACATGAAATTAATTAGAAAAGCTTATACTGAAATAGACAGGCTAATCAGATGCCCCTTTCATAGAAGTTTCTAAACTCTTGCAAACCATCCACTACTTAGCAGCCCATGGTTCCGCTTTTCATTTTTCTTTTTTCTTTTCACCTTTCCTTTTACTTTTACTGGCAATTTAATTTCACCTCAAAAGTTACATGCTAGTCTCTAATTGATCCTTCTTTCCTTGGTAGATTTTTTAATTTTATTAGGGCTTATACAATTTCCTAACAGAATTACAAGGGCTCCGATTTAGGATGACCATATGTTCTGTTTTCAACAGGACAGTCCTATTCTAAAAACTTGTCCTGGGTGTTTTGTTCATTTAATCAAACTGACACTTTCATCCCACTTTCAACATGAATGCAGTGGTGGTAGAGCTCTCTAGCCAGACAGCTAGCCTGTGGGTGGGGGGAGGAGGGGACAGCCCTCCAGCATTTCACTGCACTCCAGCACACTGAGCTCAGATCAGAGGTCAGACAGCTAAAGGTGCCAGAGGGTGATAAAGCAGCATGTCCCATTTTAAGACAGGAAGTACAGCCACCCTAGCTCCATGAGTTTGCTACTTACTCTTATTAATAATTTTAGAATAAGTAACTTTTTTTTCACAAGTCAAAAGTACAGCTAAAATGTAAGATTAAAAAAAAAACTTTGAATAGTATTTCATGCACATGTAGAGTTGTCAGTGACTTAATTCAGGAAGAAATAAAAAGCCCTAGAAAAAATGTTGTCACAGAGCCAAAGGGCCATGAGTATGCCCTATCTGATGGATTCCTGTAGCATCAGGATAACACACTCCCAGATAAGTAACTGATGGGAAATTACATGTATAGTAGGGAGGCATGTTTAGTCACTATTGCTAACTGTGAGTAACAGTACCACTGAAATATTGCTAAGTTCAGAAAACCATAATAAATGTGTAAATATATGGGTGCATGCATCAGTGATTACATAACAAGGTCAGAGCTAAGGTGTCTAAGATGTCTAAACAGGATGAACTGTAACAGTATGTCCTCACTAGAGTTCCCAAAGGGCAGTAAGGATTTAACAAAGGTTACACCATAACATCTTTGAGAACTCATTTTAACTAATCCCTTCTCTCCTCCTTGGGAAGGTCTATATGTAACGCTCTTAATACCCAAGTAGCATAACTTGGGGGTGGGGGATGACAAGCAGGTCACCAGCCCTGGGCACCAGAATGACAGCCTCAATAGAGCTTACACTGCTGCTGCCATTGCATCAGCCCTTTCTGGGGAGTTTGGCTAAAGTAGCAGCCACTGTGCAGGAAGGTTAGCATCACTTCTCCTCTCCCTGACCCCATAACATCCAGGGCACCAAAATTTCAAGTTACACCTCTCTTAATACCCTTGTTATCTACCACCATATTTCTTTTTCCTGTAACAAAGGGACACAATCACACAATAGACTTTAAGTCTTTATATGTTATACAATAGGGACAAAAGATATTTCAGATAATTGCAGAACTCACTGACCTTCAAAGTCTGCCTGCTTCAATAAGCAAGCAAGTGCATAAACTACATAAGCTTAAACTTAGCAGCCCTTGTGAAATTCAGTAATACTGCACAGAACAACCTGTGAAATAGATACAGTACAGTTTGTAAATGTCATCCTAGCTGCATTTACTTCTTTTATTTTTCTTGTAACAAGAAGCCCCTGCTTGCAAGGAATTAGCACACTCATTGCATGGGTGTGGCAAGGCTCAGAGCAAGCCAGAAAGCTGAAATGGTTTTCTGTCGCAGAAAACTACAAACTACATCTACGTATCAGTTAAGCTAAGTGTCACTAAAGATAACAAAAGAACTCAACTATTCACTTCAAAACAAAGCCTGTAAGAGACAAGAAAAGCCAAGGTGCATTGACTGTAAATATATCCTGGTAAACACATTCCCCCTTTGATGAAAACCTATTTCCCAAAGCAAACTTCCCATATCTGTCTGCAGTTCATGCTAAATCAGTCTACTGCATCTAACCTAACTCACTATTGCCCCCAGTGGCCGTTAATCCTCACTACCTCACATTTGCATTTAATGATTAAGGTATATTTATTTTTATATTTAATGTGTCTCATCTTTACCCTGGCATTCTGTATTTTATATTTTATACCGCTTAACTTTTAACAAATGTATTTTTGTTTAAAATCAAGTCATACCTTGTATTACTAAAACTATTACTGTAAGAATGCATTGGAATTGTAATCACTGCAATTGCATTGCTGCATTGGGGCCGACTGCCTGAATGAATGGGAGCAAATCTGAGTGAGTGAGCAGCTACAAGTTAGTGAGCAGCAATTAATAGCTCCTAGCCACAGGCTGACAAAAGGAAAGTACCAATACCAGTGCCTGAAACTCCATTCTACGTGCAACAATGTATCCACCTTGAACTAATCAAAGCTGAAGACTGGGTCTTGGGACTGAGCACCCACCCTATTGACTATTCCTGTAACCTGTTGAATCAATAAAGTCAAGGGTGGACTCCCAAAATTGCACCATTGGGCAGAACCCCCAGTAACTTTGACTAACAGCTGTCATGCACTATTCCAGACCCACAAGGGACAGTGACCTCCAGATTGGGCAACCAAAATGATTCTGGGAGATCACACAAGTCTGCCAGATAAAAGATAGTGAAGCGTGACCTCAGGGGTGCCCTCTCTTCCAGCACCTGAACTACTGAGACAGAAGGACAAGCAGGCAACTCCTTTCTGGAGAAGACACCATCTTGGAGGAAGCTGACCGTTGACAGCAGATCGGCAAGGCCTTGGATAGATAGATATACTGATACCCGTGTTCTCACAATCACTATACTACATGGGTTTGAATGAGTGAGTACATGTGTGTATATGTGTTAAGGTGACCAGTACCCATCAAAACCCCCAAAGGGTTACATTTATAATGGTATTATAACTTCACATCCCATCTAATTAGAATTTATGATGGTCCTGAGAGCTGGTCCCAAAATTCTTTGCTGCTATAGTTAACTACCTAGTTGATGGCAGAAGCATGCAGGATAAGCTGAATAGAGACTTCCCAAGCTAGTTTGTTCTAAAGCAGTGGCTTTCAACCTTTTTTGTACCAGAACCCATGTGTAAATATTGATGGCCAGTCCTGACCCAGTGTCCCTCACTCCTGACCTGCTGCATTCCTGCCCCAGACCCTCAGTGTGTGGGGCAGAAGGGACCCCAAGCAGCACCAAGCAGCCCTTTGCAGGCTGGAACTCCTGACAGCCAGCAAGCCAAAATCTATGGTTTCTCACATTTTTGTCCTTTAAATGAGAATCCATTTTTAAAGTTTATTGATCCATTTTTAAAGTTTGTTCACGAACTTTTAATATATTTTTGCAACCCACTTTTTGGTTTCTGCAGTATTAATACGCACCGAAGAACTAAAAGCAGAGCATTGGAGGGAAGTATAGATTTGATGAAGAATCTTTAAAAATACCTTTGAAATATATGGTGCTCAAAAAATGGTTGGGTACATCATTCATAATGTTAAAGAAGATAAGTCAAATTTAGCTGGGCAGTAGCTAACCATTTTGTTGTTTTTAGGCAATTCATATGAAAATGTGAATATATTTCTTTAGTACAAGGGTTGTCAACTGGGGGTATGAGTACCCTGAGGGGTACTTGGGAAGGCCCTAGGGGGTACGTGTAGGTGGCAACAGAGTGCTGCCACCCAGCACCCTGCGCTGCCACCTCCCAAGAGCAGGGCTGGGGCAGGGCAAGGGCAGCAGCACCCCTCTGAAGGCCGTGCAGGTGCCACCCTGCTGGCTAGACACAGGGGGGAGTTTGCACATGGTTGTGGTTGGTGCCACCATCTACCACCCCACGCTGCTGCTGTTCTGCATCGGATGGCATGCCACACCTCCCCCACCCTCCGCTCCATGTCCAGCTGCCAGGGGTACACTTATTATAAAAGATTGAAAACTTCTGCCTTAGTAAATTACTTTTTAGGTAGTGGATTGCCCAAATTACTTGATGAGTAATTGTATTGATATTGCCTATATTAAAAACTGGCTAAGTATGGTGGCAGAGAACTTAAGGGTTTCTGCTACAGCTTGAGACAAAACCTCAAAACATGCTCATGCTAAAGGCTACCCCCAGCTCTAAATAGGTAGCCGATCATTAGCAACAGGAATTCAAGGCGTCTAGACCTGTGTCTGCACCTGGGAGCTGTTCATAAATGAAAATGGTGTACCTCACCCATGGTATCCTAATGCACTGGTGGCTTGGGAAGATCTTTGCCTTTGATATTCAACAAAAAAGCAAAGTCTGCTTCTTTTTCCCCTGACACCCAAGACATACAGTACTGCAGTGTTTCCTAACCTTTTCCTGCTGAAGGCACACTTACATTAATAAAAAATTTCCAGAACACACTTGTTAAGGCATTCCTCATTATCATACCTATTGTAGCTCATTGCCATGGCAAAATTCTGTGACACACCTGTTCATTTCTGACAGCACATGTTTGTGCTGCAGCACACTGGTTGGGAAACACTGAAGTATTAAAAATATCAGTATTTGCAATCATCAATTCTGAGTCCATAAAATATTCAAGCTTCAAGTCAAAAATGTAAGTTTGGAAGCAAAACAGAGGCAAATCTTCTGTACCTTAATATGAACTGAATCACCATAATGTTTCATTCTCTTTGCCAGCTCATTTAATCTTCTTTTCTCTTTTCCCTTTGAATATTTTACACTTTACTTCCCAGTTTGTTTCAAAATGGATCAAAATTTTCAATCAGAGCTAAGTATAGTCTAACAAAGACAATCGTTATGGTAATAAACACAATGCCTATTAATTGAGTGCTGTCTTGCTCTTAGATTCTGTGGGATGTTATTTATTGCTCACTGGGTGCATCTACACAAGTCACTACATTGCTGTAGTGGTGAGTTAATGAGCGACAAGTTAATACGGCAATGAGCTACTACACAATAGGGTTGGAAATGACCCATGCATTGCTGGGACTGTGCAGTACCAGCAGGTACTGAGCAGAAATTTGCTTGCTAAAGGAAGTACTAAATGACTGCACAGTACCAGCTGCGCCATGGGGCTGTGTCCACATAAGTACGCACATGCCTTTGAGGTGGGGCAACAGGCATGTGAGGGAACAAGAAATTGTTCCCCACGCTGCAAACTTGCAGCGTGGGAAGAGAATTAGACCCCTAGATATCCAGGGGTCTAAAAAAATCAATGTTTAAAACAGTGAAGCAGAAGGCTGGGTCCTCCACAGAGATGCTCTGGCTGTCAGAGTGTCTTGTGGTTGGCCCTCACACTGGTGCTGAAACACACGGCCAATGAGGCTGTGTATTCAGCACCAGGGCTCTGATACCAGTGAGTAAGGGGTCATAGGGCTGAAGGACCCCTGATGGCCCCTCCCACTTCCCCAGCCCCCTGACCCCTGCCAGCCTCCCTGAGGCCCCCAACCACTGCCCTGGCTGACCCCTCTCCCCACCAGCCCCCCTGAGCCTCCCACTCCTGCCCTGGCTGGCCCCTCCCCCCACCAGCCCCCCCACACCCCCAACCCCTACCAGGGCTGGCCCCATCCCTCCAAGGCCCCCATCCATGCCCCTCCACCCCTTACTTTAAAAAACAAAACCAAAAAAACCCAGCACTTACCTCAGTTGGAGCTACCATGTGCCTGACTGGGGCCCCACCTGCACAGTGCAGGGCAGGCTCACAGCCCCAGCAGCCCCAACCTGAGCTCTCCTTCCCCTCCACTGACCTGTGATGCCCCTGGGGGCTCTGCCAGGAGGCCCCAGAGCCTCCCCCCCACGCCTGCTTCTAAGGTAAGCAGAAGCTTTTCTTTTTCCATATTTGGGGGTGTTTTTTTCTGTTCTTTTTTTAAGTGGTGGTGCCTGGGGTTGTGGGGGTAGCCATGGGGGCCTGGGGGTGCAAGCTGGCAGGGAGGAAGACACTGGGGGGTACAGGGAGCAGGGGTGGGCCTGGGGGGGCAGCGATTGGGGGGCTGCAGGAACTGGTGAGAGATGGGGCCAAGTGGGGCAACAATTGGGGGGCTGGGCTGGGGTATGTAGGCCTTGCAAGGGGGGGTCATAGTCCCTGTGGGGGCCATTTGGCCCCTGTTGGGGGGCCATACCCCTTATGTAATGGTTGAACCCCCTGTTGGTGGGCCGAACCCCTTGTGTGGTGGTTAAACCCCCCTGTTGGGGGGGCCGTACTCCTTGTAAGAGGGCTGAACCCCCTGTTGGGGGGCCATACCCCTTGTGTGGGAGTTGATCCCCAAGGTGGGGGGGGCTGGTAACCCTTGTGAGAGGGCTGAATCCCCTGTTCGGGAGGAAAACCCCTTGTTTGGGGGTTGAATCCCCTGTTGGGGGGCTGAATGCCCTGTTGGAGGGTCATACCCCTTGTGTGGGGGCCATCGCCCTTTGGAAGTGCCACAAAATATGTATTCATGAATTCATGAAACCTGTATTTAGAGTTCACTTTATTATTATATGAGACTTGCTTTAACACTGTAAGATATATCAATATAACACTGTCCAACTGATTGCTGTCTCTGTCTCACTCTCTCTCTCTCTTTATAGTGGTCTTTTGTTTTAATAGTGGAGGAACATGGATTTGGGGGTATTTTACAGAGTGACTTTGGGATTTTTTTTTAATTAGGGATTTTTCAGTTTTCCAATAGGGAACACCAGAATTCCTGCTAGGGAGACCAGTGGCAGGACCCTACTTGCTCAGAGCTGGCACCTTGGACCCATCTGGCTGTGGCTGACCTCCTAGCAAAATGTGGCCAAGAGGACATGCTTTGACAGTTCAAAGCAGGTCACCACACCTGGAACATCTTCCAGGTGATACCTGCCCAGATGGCTGGCCAGGGGGCACAAATGGCAGCAGTGCTGCACAAAGGTCAACCCTGCAACAGCAGTCCACTGGTAGCTGGCCCAGAGGAGCAGATGCCTCTACTGGTTCTTCAATCCTTATCCAAGTCTGGCAGGTGCACAACAGGTCACAGCAGTAGGTAGAAGATGCAGGGCACTCTCTGAGCTTCTTCAATAGTCCAGCTGGCACAAGGGGTAGTGTCCTCAGGTGCCAATTGGCTGGGCCCCAGAAGCTCTTGAGAGCTAGTAACCCTGAGCTACTTGCCAGGTTGGCTTTTTATACTGCCAGGGCCAGGACAGGGCAGCTTTTTATACTGCTGGGGACAGCACAGGTGCTGGCCCTGGGCTCTAGCTCCCTCTGACTGAAGATCCAGGAGGAGCCAGGCAGGGTTATTTTGCCCCAAGTGGCACAATTTGCTCCACAACAAAGTGCATGTCCAAGCACATGTGCTGAAGCAAAAAGCTCCAGTTCATATTTGCACCACTTCTAAATGAGCTGCTGCAAGTACACGTGCTTGAATGTGTGGATGTACCTAGGGTGTCTACATGAGGAATTAGTGGACATGAATGAACTTCAGAGCTTATTTGCTCCACAGTTTTTTGCTCCTGAACATGCTGATTGAACATACATCTGGGACCAATTAACTCAGGAGCAATCAGCTCTGGAATTTAGTCATGCACAGCACATAGAACCTGGTCACAGCAGCCCCAGCTAACAAAGTGATCAGCCCAGGGCTGCTCTGTCTGGGCTCAATGTACTGTGGAGGGGCTAGTTTGGGCATGATGGTGCTATAGGGTAGGGCTAGCTGGCAGGCAGCCCACATACTAAAGCACTCTTGTGCCCCAATCAGTTGGGGCAGTGTCTACACATACTCCACTACTCATGAAAAAACTCTACAGTAGGGTAGTACTTGTATTTACAAATACTAACCAGCTGCAGAGTTGATTAGTTTTCTACTCCTAATAGGAGTGCATGTGTAGATGCTGAAATTTTTACAGTAGAGCTAATTAATCATCTCCCCAGTAAATGTCTTGCTTAGATGCACCCACAGACTTCCCTGAAAAGTGAGTAAAAAACTGCTTAGTGACAATAGGGCCTCCCTATTCACTGGTTACATAAGAATATGTCCCATATATCTTACATTTAGCACTACATGAAAAAAATACCATTTTTTAGGTTTTAGGGAACCCCCCTAAAATCTTGGCTTCATTTTCTTAAAGCCAAAAGAAAAGTAACAAAATAACATCCAGATACAATTGCCTTTTCCAAAAATTTCACATTTCCCTACAAAATAAATAATGCAATAGTTACTCTTTTGGGATTTGGGTCAAACAAAAATGAAAACTTTTCTACAGTCACACACTGTTCCCTGGATTCTATTTTTCCCATTTGACACAATAGGTCTTGAAATGTCTCAGATGCCCCACTGATACTTATAAATTTGCTGGGCTGGCTGAAAAATGTTAAACCAGCATGCTGTATTTCCACTGGGGGACTACGATAACATTGAATTCAAAGGGCATGTTATCTAATCCACTAAAGCCACTTTGTACCGAAAAAAAGAGCAATGTGGCTGGAGAAGGTCAGGGTTCTTTCTCTGCTTTCAGGGTGTCTGTTATAGCTGGTGATAAGGTGGTGAAAGTGACCTCTCACCTGGTAATGGAAGTATCCAGAATGAAACATTGAAAGAGGCAATAGCAGCAGCCCCAGGAAGCAGTAGAATAAATTAGAGCTGTCTCTTTGCAGCTGTAAGTTGCACAAATTGGCTATGAATCAGGATGTGAAAATAAACCCAACCCCCACCAGCTCTAGGAAAAATCAGATGTACCTTCTTGAGTATCTTGACAATCTGATACACTGGGGAAGTAAGCCAAAAATTCTAGGCTGACAGATACCTGGTAATAAACAGAGCCAAACAGGTGCAGATCCAGGGGGTTAGGGGTACAGTTGCATCCCCCTTTGATTCCTGCACTAACAGTCTGGAAGGGGCAGTGACATTTCTATTCAGGCAATGGTGACAGAGTCAACCTACTTCATGGCTCACTGTTATCTCTTTAATTCTTGCTGATATTTCTGCACACCACAAATGTTAATGGCACCCCTCACCTTGTTAATGCTCCTGATGTTCCACTATTCAAATTGCCCTTCTATCATTTTCCTGTCTGCTAGACATCCCTGGAAATGTCTCCACTATATCACAGCTTTGCAGACCAGTTTTAGTTCTACCTAAAAACCTTAAATCAGGTGTGGCAATATTAATTTAAGTGTATAAATGACTGAGAGTATAGTATTAGAAGAGATTGTCAAGATACTCAAGAAGGCACATTGTAACAGGGAACCTGAGCCCTGTTACTAGGAAGCATGACAGCTCCTTTAAGAACAGAACTTTCAGGGCACAGCATGCCAACTGGGGTTAAAAGCTGAGCCTGGCTGGTTGGTCAGGTGACCAGAAGAGAGATCAGGCCAGAGCTATATAAACCCTGGTCTGATCCAGCCAAGGGGTGACTGACTGAGAGGGTGGACTCTTGAAAACTCTCAGCAGCTCTTTGAAGGAGAACAGCAGATGCTGTGACACAGACAGAGCCATGGAACTGTAAGCAGACAGATTGCCTTTTTACCTTTATGTTGTTTTAGCCTAGGGGCTGACTGCTTATGTTGCATTTTGTAAACTGGTGGTTTGTAGGTGAGGCTGTAGGGGAGGTGGAGACATCATTAGCATCCACAAGATGCAGCTACAGAGGGGCTAGAGAGCCCAGTGCCAGGAGGGTGCAGCAGACAAGGGCCAGGGACTCAGTTGAGGGCTAGGGCCTTAAAGCTGGCCTGAGACAACAGGTATGGACTAAAGGGCCTAGCCATATACAAAGGGGACCAGGCCAGATAGGCCAAAGTCCCAACAGAGAATCGGGGAACAGTGTATCAGACCAGGTGCCCAGGGCATACTAAGGGGCCAGAGCTTCACAGCCTGACCCTATCTAGTGGGTCTAGGCTGGTGGGCCTAGCTAGAGAGAAAGGGACAGAAGCTGAGTAGGCTGAAGTCCCAACAGAGACATACACTTAACACCTGCAAGGTATAAGGCACGTTAATA
This sequence comes from Crocodylus siamensis, assembly GCF_052110815.1. Classification (NCBI taxonomy): domain Eukaryota; kingdom Metazoa; phylum Chordata; order Crocodylia; family Crocodylidae; genus Crocodylus; species Crocodylus siamensis. The sequence goes on along the minus strand of NC_143397.1, from coordinate 159,685,172 downwards.
GAAGGTCGGAATGTGCGATTAGCCTCTAAGGCAAAAGGCACTCACCTTCAGTGAGTGAAAGAATAGATATCACCGGGGAAGCCCTGGAGCAGCCTCCTTTACAAGAACCAAGGAACACCAAGCCATGGCAGGAAAATAAAGGGAACTTTGTTCCCAGAAGAAAGCAGATATCAAAGGACTTCAGGGTACCTTTGTAGGCTTAAAAATGCCACTGAAGATGCTATCCTGTTACGTACATGTGGCGGCCAGAACCAGAGGAATTAATAAGCAATAAATATGTGCTTCTTGGAGGCATTTGGTATTTTGCTTAACAGGCAATATTAGCTAATATAAAGCTTGTCAGTTCATAACCCGCAAATGTAACTTGTCTGTTGTAAGTTTAACCAAAACGATAAAACTAACTGTTTGTGGAACTGACTGGGCCCCAAAGGCAAAGCTGTAGCTGCAAGATTAGCTGACCTAACCGTTTTTGCTCAGGGTTCAGCCTTGATGAGAAAACTGGATCCAGCCGCATGGCACATCCAACACATTCCAGGAAAGCATGTCTCAAGGAAGCATATTCAGAAAAATCTAAAAGTGTTGGGTTTAGTCATGTTAATTTCAAACATAAAGGTATTGCATTGTAATCTGCTATTGGATAAACTTGAGTCTGGGTAGTAAACTTTTATGATAATTCTTAACACCTTTCAATCCCATAGGGTAACAGCTATAGGGAAAAATTGTGAGTGGTTCTAAAGCCAACAGATTAGTATAAGACTAGGTATAAAAAGCATGTGTGTCAGGTAACCAGCAGGAAGGAGGGAACAGAACGGTCATTGCTGTTCCAAGCCTGGATTCTGAACTCCTGATGTGAGTGAGGATCGGATCCTGACCAAGGGACCTTCCCCAGTAATCCCTCCAACAATGTTGATTGGCACGCCTGACTTCACTGGAATCATTTGGCGCACACCTGGCATCGAGGGACTATCGATAAGTTGCCAACCCATGTCTGTCTATTTGTTGTTTTGAACACCCCAGTCGCTGATACCCTTGTAGTGCCCAGTTGACCTGCAACAGAATTGATTCATCTATCTGTTGTTATTATCTGTTGTTATTATTTACCATTAGCTCTTTCACACTGCATTATCTGCTTGTCGCATTTATCTTTCTGTTAACTGATGTGTGTGTAAGTTATAATAAATTTGCCTTTGCTTCACTCCCAACTCTGCCTCCTCAATCCCAACCCAAACAGCCCAGTGGCTGATACAGTTGCAGCACCAAGGTAGTCTACAACTAAATTGATACACTCACAGTGCCCAGCTGGCCTGTGACACACATTAATAGATTGTTGTATATTGTAATCCATGATTATAGTCAAACTATTAAACTTTGGGTTCTAAGACATTTTATTTATCACTCTATTTAATTATTTAATGATTGTTTAGCTATTCAATTGAAGTATTAACAATCAGTTAATCATGTAAGTATATACACATATAATATTTACTCTAATATAAGATTTAATTTTTTTCCTCAATCAGCATGGGGAAAAGAGCCCCTCATCTTACATTCACATACAAGGAAACTCAGTAGTGGACTCAGTAATGAAAACCAGCTATGAAGCTGATTAAACATAGCCAACATTGAGCATAACTATAAAGTACATGACCCATATAGGGCAAACATACTAATAGGAAATACTTTTTTCTTATAATATTTGTGTTCCAGTTCAAATCAGCTAAATCAGTTCCAAATCATATTGATTGAGCATAACTCAGTTGTTCCAAAAACAATATTCATGGAGCAGGCAAAACTCAATTATTCTAGACACCATGTAGGGTGCTACAACAGGCAAGCATCCTCCATCCCAGGCTCTCACCCTGGGACTTCAGATGCTCCCAAATCCATTGGCAGGCATCCTACATGTAAATACAACCCCGGAGGTCTTGGGATTTGGATGCCCCCAGAAACTACAGACAAGCATCCCCTATCCCAGACTCTGAAGTCCAGGACTTGAGATACTTCCTAGACTTGATTTTAACCCACAAGAAGCCTAGAAGTGATGGACTACTAATAAGAAACTACCACAAGGTTACAAAGCTGCAACCCATCTGAGTAAGACATGTGGTAGTGACCATTAAGCACAGTCTCTCTTACCACTAATTCTTTTTCAAGTCAGGTGAGCCACTACATTGCATATATTACTTCCTCTGTGGTCTCACAACTGAGCTGCATATGTCTTCCCCATTTCCAATGATTCCTGGTTCTTCACCAGCCTTAAATGTCTGAAAAAATCACCAAAGGGGGTCCCAAACCGTTTACCTAAAATCCATCTGTTGGACCCTATCTCAGCCTGTTACATATGACTAATCTGGCCCCACCCTCTATGATGTGAAGCTGGGCCAGGTTGCCCTATGCCTCATCTATGTATACATGTTTGGAGGATCCCAGGACTTATGAGAAACACCTGGTTCCAGTCATAAGTGGGGTGCTAATTATCACATGGGTACTTTGTAGGGGCTATTTGGAGTACATACACATAATGAGCAGTACTGAGATGTGGGGTCACCATGACTAGAAATGTTGACTGCTGGTTCAACCAATGAACTATATAGTAAATAGCCCCCCTGAACTATACAGCCCAATGTATTATATAGGAAAAGATGAGCTTTTTGGCTTTGGACAAATATTGTGAATAGTTTGCATTCTAAGTAGGAGCTAAAGTACTACTTTAAAGTGCATTTAGCATGAAGTACCTGTGCTAAAATTTGCAGCAATTTCAAATAAGGTAAAATGCATAATTTCTGGATGAATTAATTCTATGAGTACTATATGCAAATTAATAGACCCATAGAAAATTAGAGTTGGGAGGGACCTCAGGAAGTTATCTAGTCCAATCCCCTGCTCATAGCAGGACTATCCCCATCTAGATCATCCTAGCCAAGGATTTGTCTAGCTGGGTTTTACACTGTCACCACCCTGCAATCCTGGTCCCTGGCCCCACCCATTCTTCCTGCTCCAGGTTGCTGCTTCCTTTCTGCCTTATCTAATTTGCTCATCTGAGCATAACCTGCCCAGAAGAGTCCTGGGCCAGTCTCCATGGAGACCCAACCTGCCCACCTGGTACCCCCAGTGTTAAGTGCAGGGTGGATGGCCCAAGCCTGAATAAGACCACTTCTATTACACCCAGCCAGGTCAGCACCCATCTTCCTCACCCCGGCACCTCAGGTCAGGCCAGTACCCCCCCCACCCCCAGCCCAAAGAGGCTCACCCAAACTCCTTAAGTGGCCCTCCTGCCCAAATAATTGCCCACTCCTGTATTAAATCCCACCTCAGTCTTCTTTTCTGCAGACAAATAAACTCGCTTTCCTCAGCCTCTACTCATAAGTCATGTGCCCCTGTCCCCTAACCATTCCCCTTTCTCTCTGTTGGACTCACTCCAATTTTTCCACATCCTTTCTATAGTTGGAGGCCCACAACTGGGCACAGTACCACAGATGTGCTCTCACAAGTGCAGAACAGAAGGGAATAACCACTTGCCTCACTCTGTTGGCTTTCTTTGCAACAAGGACATACTGTTGGCTCATATTCAGCTCATTGTTCACTGTAACCCCAACATCCTTTTCTGTACAACTGCTGCTTAGCCAGTTGGTCCCCAGCCTGTATTACTGCATGGGATTCTTTTTTCCTAAGTGCAGAACTTTGCACTTGTCCTTATTGAACTTCAGACATTTCTTTTGGTCCAATCTCCAATTTGTCTAGCTGTCTCTGAATCCCCGTCTTACCCTCCATTGTATCTACTACTCCTCCCAGCTTGGTGTCATCCACAAACTTGCTGAGGGTGCACTCCATCCCATCTTCCAGGTTTTTGATTAAGATATGTAACAAATCCAGCCCCAGAACTGACCCCTGGGGCAGTCCATGTGATACCAACTGACAACTAGACATTGAGTTATTGATTACTGCCCTTTGATCCTGACTATACAACCAGTTTTCTATCCACCAAATTGCTGCAACTATTTTTATTTAAAGGTCAGTTTTTTCTTGTTTTTTCCTCACTTCCCTGTGCTCAGGGAGAGCAGGGTCTAGCAGTAAGGAGTGGGGAAAGGGGCAGCAGGGAGAAGAACTTTGGTGGGGTCACAGGACAAGGGGAATACCCGACTCCCCAGATTTATTTTTCCTGCTGTAGCAGCAGGAGGGGGGCAAATTCAAGGCAAATCTCCAATAATTAGATTCTATACCTGGAGAATTATAGCAAATTTATAAATTTTCCATACATAAAATCTAATACTTGGGGGCTCATTTTATAACCAGGGATGTTTGAGGAAGTGTGGTAAACTATAAATTGAATCTTACTATAGAGTGAGGCCTACCATCATATGAAATACAAGTGCAAAAGACTATGTTAGGACTGCTAATGCCAATGTCAGATTGGATTCACTGGGCATGTCTACATGAGACGCTGACTGTGCAGTAGCTGAAAAACACTGTTCAGAGAAAGAAGTTAAATGAATAAGGATGCTTTTGCTAATCCAAGAAACTTGATTAGGACAGATTATCTATCAGTATTCTTACCACTTCCCTCCTAACGGTACAATGGTAAACACTACAAAAATATGTTTTGCATATACATATGCAATGTGTTGAGGGGGGGCACAGGGGCCATGTGTCCCCCTGCCCAGCAAGTGCTCTGGCTGGTAGGAGGGCACAGAAACAGCAGTCACGCATGTGCATATAACTCCTTCTCCAGTGACTTCCACTCACATAAAGTAAAAACAAAATTAAAATTGTATTTAAGGGAAAAATAGAAAACTGCATTCATAATGTATTAATGATGAAAACCAATGAAAAGGAGAAATAGTAGCTTCAGAAACAATAGTGTTTAAATCAAGGTATTTGTGTCTCTTCAAACTTGCTACATTTCATTTCAAATATCTTTCCTACTAATTTACTGTCACACACCCTTAATCCTTTGTATTTTGAACAGTAACAATCATTTGTTTAAATATATTCCTTGCAAGTGACTTTTCATTTAGACAGCGAAGCAGAAAAATATGATGTAAGGTGCAAATTGTCATCTATGGATAATGTGAAACAGGGATAATAATTGGGCATTTGTACGCATGGTTGCACCGTAGCACCAGGTGCTTTTCAAAGCACCTGGCACTGCATTGCATGCAGTTGTATAAGCAGCAAAATGCGCATCCATGCTGAGAAAAGGGCAGTGGCACACTTTTGAACTAAACCACCTTGAAGATGCACTGCCACCATTTTCTGCATGCTGACATGGATTTCACCACTTTTACAACTGCACACAATGCAGCACAGTGCACATCAGCTGGCATGTAGAGCAGATTCAATTAATCAAGTCTGCTCCAACCTGCTGGATCTCCAGAATTTTGCAGGACAAAAAGTTACATGTATAAATGCCCATTTTGTGTTTAATATTTAAAATATTGGATTGTATGTTACATTTCTACAGAGAAAGATTGAAGTTTGAGATCATAGCTCTGAAAGTTTTTTCTCTATTATAACTGAGTTGAATTAGGCCTGTGTACTGTTATTATGCAAAGAGGGTAAATTGATGAAGTAAAATAGATATCCTTCCAATAAGCTAAATGTCAGTAGTTAAGCTTCTTGGTGGAGCAAAATAACTCAATAGGAGCAACTGCCCAAAATAGAGAAAATGAAAAGCAAAAAGAGTTAAATTACGTGGGTAAGAGGATGTTGCTAGGGATTACATGCACACAATAACTGGGATACTATTCATTGGAACTGTGAGCATCTGTGAACAAAGAAGAAAACTGAAACACATGAAAGAAGCAGGCAAAAAGCCAAGGAATATAAAAAAAAATCATTGGGAGTATGGTCCTGATATGATTGCATGAGTCCATAGGTAAGTACATGTTAAATGTCTAGGATGCATGATAGAAAAAAAAAAAAGATTGCTGTCTGGTCTGTGATATTTCTGAATTATTAAAAGGTATGAAACTCAATTTGTAAAACCAAGGAAAATGGGCAATAATACAGAAATTATGGGAAGTTCAGTTAATTATTAGGACTGTGAAAGAAACTGGTGTCGCAAAGAAAAATTATAAACTTAATACAGAACCCAAGTGTTTGCCCTATTGATGAATGTCTTAACAGTATTCATTCTCACTTTCCCTCACTTTCTAGCTTAATGAATGTTTAAAGTGATTCATGCAAAGTAAAACAACTTCAACAGGAGAGACTCAAGACTGTATCCAACAGAGAAGCTACTGGGGCAGTCTGCCAAAGGGGGGAAACACAAATTCACATCCCCTCTCTTTCCGCGGGCCAACAGTGATTTGCTCCTAAGTCCAGCACAATCTGGCTGAGTACTTTAAAGGGACAGGAAAAGGATAAGAAGATAGACCTACAATCATTAGTAATAATTGTTAATAAAACACTCTGCCAGGTCAAGTCACATTCAGGTCACATTCAATTCTGATGTGACAAAAAAAGGAAGCCATTTCCATTTAGATTGACCCAAATTTTTATTTTTCAGTTCAATCAAAACAAACAAACAAAATGATTTGCACAATCCCAACCATAAACCTTATTTTCTCCCTGTCCCCTTTTGATGGTTTGCTCAGCAACAACCTCATAGAAACAGTCAATAAAGAGACTTAGAACCGTGGAAAATAAAATAAAAGGTGCTCCACCGGGCTTTAAACTAAGCCCGCTGGGGGATGGGGGGACTACTGCCACTGCTGGCCCACTGAGCGGCCCTTGCAAAGCCAGCAAACCAAGGCACTTAAGGGAGCCCACCCCTGCCCCAGCCCTGGCACAATCTGTGGGCAAGGCAAGAGCCCCCAAGGGCACACTTGCCTGCCTGTACACTAATGCCAGGAGCCTGGGTAACAAGCAGGACGAGCTCGTCCTCCTGCTCAGTGCAAAGAATTATGATGTCATTGGGATAACGGAGACCTGGTGGGACTCCACCCATGACTGGACCACGGGTATAGAGGGCTATACCCTGTACAGGAGGGATTGTGTTGACAAAAGAGGCGGGGGTGTAGCTGTCTATGTGAAGGAAAGCTACATGTCCCTGCAAGCTGATGTTGGCGACCAGCATGGACAGCGAGAGACACTCTGGGTAAAAATTAGTGGGGAATATGGCACAGGGGACACAACGGTGGGAGTTTCCTACAGACCTCCCACTCAAAGTCCCGAGCTTGACCAGGAGTTTGCCCGGGAACTGACTGAGGCCGCTTGCTCCAGGACCTTGGTTGTCATGGGGGACTTCAATTACCCGGACATCTCGTGGGAAGATCACTCAGCAAAATCCGAGCGGTTGCAAAGCTTTCTCTTGTGCGTGGATGACCTCTACCTGACTCAAGAAGTCTATGGGCCAATGAGAGGCAAAGCGCTGCTCATCCTGGTACTGGCTATGGGGGACAACCTAATCGGCGACCTAGTGATCAATGGGAAGCTGGGTGACAGTGACCACGATCTGATCACCTTCACCATCCGCCGTAAAGCTGGCAAGTCAGTCAGCAACACAGAAGTCCTTGACTTGAGAAAAGCTGACTTTGACAAGCTCAAGAGGCTTGTCAGTCAGGCCCTTAGGGACCATGACCCCAGGGAGATGGGAGTTCAAGAAGAGTGGTTGCTTCTCAAGGAAGCAATCCTCAATGCACAAGCTAAATCTATTCCAACACGGAGGAAAGGCAGCAAGAAGGCACAGCAGCCCTCCTGGCTCTCCAGGGACCTAGCAGACCTCCTACGGCTAAAAAGGAAAGCCTACAGAGGATGGAGGATGGGATTCACCTCCAAGGAGGATTATTCTGCGCTGGTCCGGTCCTGCAGGGAGCAAACCAGGAAAGCCAAGGCTGCAACTGAACTCCAACTAGCTTCAAACATCAAGGACAACAAAAAGTCCTTTTTCAGATATGTGGGGAGCCGGAGGAAAAGCAAGGGCAATATTGGACCCCTGCTAAACCAGATGGGGCAACTGGCAACTGACGCCCAGGAAAAAGCCAACCTATTAAATAGGTACTTTGCGTCAGTCTTTCATCAGTCCCATGGGACGCCCATGCCTGCTATGGGACAGCGAGATCCGGGTGATGGGGATCCCCTACCCTCCATAAATGCTGGCCTCGTGAAGGAACACCTTGAGAAGCTGGATACCTTCAAGTCAGCCAGCCCTGACAATCTGCACCCCAGGGTACTCAAGGAGCTGGCAAGCGTCATAGCCCAGCCCCTTGCATGGATCTTTGAAAACTCCTGGCGCTCTGGTGTAGTGCCCGAAGACTGGAAGAAGGCCAATGTGGTGCCGATCTTCAAGAAAGGGAGGAGAGTGGATCCGGCTAACTACAGGCCCATTAGCCTGACTTCTATCTTGGGGAAGATCTTAGAAAAGTTTATTAAGGAGGCCATCCTTGAGGGACTGGCCCAGGCTAACATCCTAAGGGATAGCCAGCATGGGTTTGTTGCGGGTAGGTCTTGTTTGACCAATCTCATTTCCTTCTATGACCAGGTGACCTATCACCTGGACAAGGGAGAAGAGATTGATGTCATATATCTTGACTTCCAAAAAGCTTTTGATCTGGTATCCCATGATTACCTCTTGGCCAAACTGGCCAGTTGTGGCCTGGTTCCACCACAATCTGCTGGCTGGGAAACTGGCTCCGTGGTCAGACCCAGAGGGTTGTAATTGATGGCAGTCACTCATCGTGATGCCCTGTGACCAGTGGGCTCCCTCAAGGCTCTGCCCTGGGACCCATACTGTTCAATATCTTCATTAACAATGTGGACACTGGAGTCAAAAGTGGACTGGCCAAGTTCGCCGATGACACCAAACTTTGGGGCAAAGCATCAACGCCAGAAGATAGGCGGGTGATCCAGGCTGACCTGGACAAGCTCAGCAAATGGGCAGACGAGAACCTCATGGTGTTTAACACCGAAAAATGCAAGGTTCTCCACCTTGGGAGGAAAAACCTGCAGCATCCTTCTAGGCTCGGCAGTGCTACGTTGGATAGCACTACAGAAGAAAGAGACTTGGGGGTCATCATTGACCACAAGATGAACATGAGCCTGCAATGCGATGCTGCAGCTAGTAAAGCGACCAAAACGCTGGCTTGCATCCATAGATGCTTCTCGAGCAAATCCCGGGACATCATTCTCCCCTTGTACTCGGTCTTGGTGAGACTGCAGCTGGAGTACTGCGTCCAGTTTTGGGCTCCACAATGCAAAAAGGATGTGGAGAAGCTTGAGAGAGTCCAGAGGAGAGCCACGCGCATGATCAGAGGTCAGGAAAACAGATCTTACGATGATAGGCTGAGAGACATGGGACTCTTTAGCCTGGAAAAGCACAGGCTCAGGGGTGATCTGATGGCCACCTATAAGTTTATCAGGGGTGACCACCGGGATCTGGGGGAACGTTTGTTCACCAGAGCACCTCAAGGGATGACTAGGTCGAACGGTTACAAACTCCTGCAAGACTGCTTCAGGCTGGACATAAGGAAGAATTTCTTTACTGTCCAAGCCCCCAAGGTCTGGAACAGTCTGCCAGCGGAGGTGGTTCAAGCACCTACATTGAACACCTTCAAGAGTAAATTGGATGCTTATCTTGCTGGGATCCTATGACCCCAGCTGACTTCCTGCCCTTGGGCAGGGGGCTGGACTCAATGATCTCCCGAGGTCCCTTCCAGCCCTAATGTCTATGAAATCTATGAAATTCCTGGGTCACCCCGGACCAGTCCAGCCCCAATTTCTGTTGCAGAATTCTATTGACTGTATAACCCCCCAAGGAAAGGGACAGCATGTACATTGTATGCTTTCATTAACTAATAGTGAAATGAGTATTTTGCAGCTTATACAACAGAGGGGTTACATAGAGATGTTGTGAATTTTATTTAACTTTGCAGTTGGTTCCTACTGGAAATATACCTATCTAAAAAAATGACAAAATGCTACCTTTTGAACTAACAGAAGATCTCATATAGCTGGTAGTCTGGAGTGGCATCTTTTTCATGGTTCTTTGATTAATTATCCATTCTCAGTTACTTAAGGCTGATGACAGGTTGGCTTAGGAGGGTAAGAGTTTTCAGAAATGGGGAGCACTAAATAGTGGATGTTATTTTCTACACATCTGTGCTTTTCTTATATTTGGTTTTATTTTCTCTGTAAAACAAACTGAAGATGGAAAAGACAAATTATACTATTACTCTGCTTAACATTATGTGGTGGACCTTCAGCATACACAGTAAGGTTAATATGACTCAATAGCTAATATACTGCCATTTTGGCTTGATAGTAACATAAGTTTTATAATAGAACTTACTAATTATTCATGATTCCTTTTCCAATGTATTTACTATTTCCAGCCTTCATTGTTCATGCATTGTTTTAATGGAATATATAATCATATGATGGCAGGAACTCATGAAACATACAATTGTGTCAGCATATTGGTTGACAACTAAATGTCAGCTCAGCAAAATACGTATTAGGAATGTAAAATAACATTAGACAGTCTGAGTACAAGCCGCAGATCCAAATCACCCACTAATGTAACTCCAATGAATTAGACCGGTGATTAATTTTACCTACAGTCTACACATGATGTACTGGAGAAGAAACATTGGATTCAGACTCAAAGATGAGCATTGAAGAAGGAAAAATATGAAGTATCTTAGTTGTTATAACCTTTAAACTATTTAAATGTCTTTTAAAGATTTTAGACACTTTTGTTATCATGGAAAGCTATTTATACATACAGTCATTATGACAATACTCTGTCTACAAGGTGGATCATGGCAGGAAATAAATGAGTATTCCAGCCTATTTAAAATTACTCTGTGTGTGTGTGTGTGTGTGTGTGTGTGTGTGTGTTTCACTCCCTGGGAAACTGGCTGCTCTAGGGAATATGAAATGGGGACCTTCACCCCTGAACAGAGTTACTTTAAAAATGCAGGGAAATTATATGATTCCTGACTTTTAGCTTCTTGAAGGCAAAACCAGGACATGCTACTCCAAGCCTTAACAAACAGCAACAGATTTGTATGGTTTCATTCATACCTGAGATGTACACCGCTAAAGCAGGTTACCTGTGTATTAATTAAATGCTATCAAAGCTCAACACAAGAGGGGATTCAAATTTCCAACTTTGATAGCAGTAAGAGGAATCTTTTCTTGTGGTGTTATGAACTGAAAACCCTCAAAACAAAAGCAGGATATCTGCTCTTGGGCTAAAGTAGACTGAGACCAGGTACAGACATTACACTTTGACCAGTCTAAGTGATCAGAAGATGGATCTGAATCAATGTACACTCAAACTTAATCAATTTTTGGTTAGAACAGTGCAATGAACTTCAGTACCAGTTCCCCTATTGAGTAGTTAGGTCACTGTCCATTAGCATCCCAGGCTCCTTTGCAGCCTACCACTACCCCTCCCCACCCCATTGCACAAAGGTATGCTAGCACTTGTGCTTGGCTGCTCCAACTAAGTGCCCAGTGGCTGAGTCCAACTGAGTGAGCTCACCCTGTGTCTGAGCTCTCACAGAGCCAAGAAAGAATAGACCCTCTCCACTGCCTCAACCTCCTGCCTCCAGCCAGCTGTCAACTGATCATGTAAATCTGTTTTCCAATGCCTCAGCTCCAGGACCTGGGCACCTGTGCCTGACTGGACTGCCAGGTATGAGCAAGCATGCTTTCTCCTGCTCTTGCATCATTTGTCAGCCACAGACATCTGTCAGCTGCAGGCGGTCAGTGAGCCAAAGGGTACTTGCCTGAGCCCAGCAACATGGTTAGGGTTCATGGGGTGAGCCCAAACGCAGGGCACTCCCCTGGGCTCTGTGTCAGGTCTGTGTGTACATTATGGGGAGTTTCATCCTGGGGTGCAGGGGCATGGCCCAGAGACATGGGTGCCCAGGTGTTGAGGCTTGTATATGAGAAAACAGATGCCTCCCTCCCCCACTCCTACTGCTTGCCTGTGGCTGATAGATGCTTTTGTTTGATGAATAACACAGCAGAGGGTTGGGGCATATTCACCCATGGTCAGTAACCAATCAGGGGTTGCCCAGGCACTTTCCTGTGCTTGACATTCTCCAGCAGCCCAGAGAGCCTGTGGGGCAAGGGGGGAGGCATGCAGGAGTGTCCCCAACCTGCCAGCCTCAGCCAGTGTAAGTAGCCGGCTTCCTCCCCACCCAAAGGGTGAATGTATGTTCTGTTCTCTATCCATCTAACCTATGCTGCTTACAGAAAACTGTAAATTAGAATATTTCCACCATGGGCTTTTTGAATGTCTATATCTAACCTAAAAGAGCTGTGTGTGACCAATAGAGAAATGATACAAAAATGTATATAGAAGAACAGTTACCTCAGTGTATCTGAAGTGTGAGTAAAATATGAATTAAAGCCCAGAGTCGTAAGTCTTACCTTCTGTTCATAAGGTAGAGAAAGAGTGGGATGGTGAGTGGTCTATATCAATTGTAAATTAATCCTGTCAGAAGGTACACATCTTATGAAGGATTAATAGTTTGAATGATGAGTAAGGAGCTTCTTGAAAAGCAAATATTTCCTTTCTGTTGGCAAGCAACTTAGTTCAGAACCTACTTATACTTAAATAAATCATTTGAACATCCGAGCAGCCTTTCGACCACATTGTTTTCAGACATCACTTAAAGAGCAGCTTTATGACCATTTGGTTGGGATGCTGCAAAGATATTTTAATCAACAAATTGTTTTTGAACTGAAAATTAACACAAATCCACTGAATTTGATAGGTCCCATCAATCACTCTTATTTAACTTTGGTAGTGCCACTACAATTCAAAGAAAAATGGCAGAACTCAGATTATTATAGGTTCTAGTTACTTAGGCTAAAAGATCTGCTAATGTTCCAAACCTCCATATTCCTAAAGTCATTTTCTTCTTCCTCATGGTAGGTAAACATTTGCATTCTATCTCTGTTCAAGGTATTTCCACAACTCCCCTATCTCTATCACTGATAATCTCTCTGGGTGCATCCACACATACAAGAACATGCACTCGCAGCAGCTCAAATACAAGTGGTGCAAATTTGAGCCAGGGCTTTTTGCCTCAGTGCACGTGTTCAAATATGCACTTTGTTGTGCAACCTGGGGCAAAATAACCCTACCTGGCTCCTCCTGGATCTGCAGCCAGGGGGAGCTACAGCCTGAGGCCAGCACCTGTGCTGGCCCCAACAGTATAAAAAGCTGCCCTGTCCTAGCCCTATCCATACAAAAACCTGCCCTGGTTAGTAGTTCAGGGCTACTAGCTCTCAGGAGCTTCTGGGGTCCAGCCAATTGGTACCTGGTGACACTACCCCTTGTGCCAGCTGGACTGCTGCAGCAGCATCCCAAATTCATTTTTAAAAATACCCCAAAATCCTTGTTCTTCCACAGTTAAACAAAAAAACACTCTACACAGACACACACACACACATGTATATCTAGAGAGAGAGACAGAGGCAGAAACAGAGCGATGGCAATCAGTTGGGTAATGCTTTGTTGATATATTTACAATGTTAAAGCAGTTTGGAAGCCTACCAGTGTCTCTATGGTCATGAAAAAATAAATTGTAAATACCTATATGTGTTGATGTGTACTTTTTGTTTTCTACACACACGATGGGTGTGTGATGGGGGGATGTGGTTTTTGCAGGAAGGGGGCAAGAATGTGTGTGGAGGAAGGCGGGTAGGTGTGTGGATTTGTGTGGGTTGGTCTGTGGATAGGTGTGGGACAATTGATGGGCGAACTGTGGGTGTGGAGGACCTTGTGAGGGGGATGATCAGGACAGATCCACAGGGTGCAGCCCCCCCCAGCACATGGAATTCCTGCCCCTCACCCAGGATCCTAGCTCGCCCATGGATGGCCACAGCCCCTATCCCCCACAGGACCCCAGCCCCCCTGCCCAGGGTCCCAGGCACCCTGGAGCCCCCACCCACCCAGGGTCCCAGCTCCACCCTGGAGGGCCCCACCCCCCACCCAAGGCCCATAACTGACCTTTCACAGCAGCAGCAGGGGGACTGTGTGCCATGCCCAGCCAGGTCCTGCTGGCCCAGGGCACCTCTTGCCACCCAGCTGGACCGGTTTCATGGTGGCGGGACCTAGTGCAGCACGTGGGGACCACATGCTGGGCCCAGCCAGGTCCTGGGGCCCCTCTGCCACCCAGATGGGCTGGGCTGGGCTGGGCCTATGGCACCAAGATCCAGCACTGGGCCCAGCTGGGTCCTAGAACCCCTCTACTACTCAACTAGGCTGCGCCCATGGCAACAAGATATGGCATGGCACGCGGTCCCCATGTGCCAGGCCCAGAGGTGTCATGTTGCCCTTGGGGCTACTCTGTTGCCCGGCCAGGCCCTTCCTATAGCAACAGGACCTGGCCCAGCATGTGGGAATCATATGGAGCTGAGCTGGGTCCATGTGGTCCCCGCATGCTGGGCCAGGCAGCACAAGCAGCCCCAGAGCTGGCAGGACCCGGGACTGCTCCATGCGGTCCCCGCATGCCGGGCTGGACCAGGCATCTTGAACAGCCCAGGGCTGGGAGCACCCAGCTCAGCTCTGTGTGGTCCCCGGGCTTCTTGTGCTGCCTGGCCCAGCATGAGGGGACTTCACAGGGCTGAGCCGGGTTCTGCCGGCCCTGGGGCTGCTCGTGCTGCCCGGCACAGCTGGGTGGCATAAGCAGTCCCAGGGCTAGCAGGACCCAGATCAACTCTGTGCAGTCTCCACATGCTGGGCCAGGTCCAGCCACTATAGGAAGGGCCCAGCCGGGTAGAAGGACCTGGCATGGCACACGGGGACCACGTGCCACATCAGGTCCTGTCATGATGGGCTGGGCCCACCGGGCTGATTCCTGTCTCCATCCCACTGTGTCTGCAGGGGGGGTCATCAGCACCTGGCTCAACCTTATGCGACTCTCTAATCTGGCTTTGCACCGGAGCAGGTCAAATGGCTCTGGGAGGTGTGGCTTCTGTCCATGCCTCCCAGAACCATACAACCCACTCTGGTGCAAAGCCAGACTAGTGATCCACAAGGATCTGGGCCAGATCCTCACCCCCCCAACCACTCCCCAACCCCCCCCATATCCTCCTGCCTCCCCTCACTCACCCACACCCATGAGGCCCCCCCCCCACTGCATTTACCTTGGATAGCGCAAGGGGCCGGGAGCAGCAGGAGCACCAAAGGGATGCTTTGGCCAAAACCAAAGTGTCTCTTTTGGAGGACCAACACCCTGCTGGCTTCGGGGATGGTCTTGATCATGCCTTGCTCTGCTCTAATTTTCTTCCCGCGCTGCAAACATTTTTTCATTCCTACACATAACTCTTGCCCCACCTCAAAGGGGTTTGAGGTGGGGCAAGAGGCATGTGCACGCTCATCTGGACAAGCCCTCTATTGTTGTGTTTGACAAAGACAAATGACATCTGTTACTAAGCCTGAAAAAAAAATCTTTTTTTTCCCCGATACAAATAACATTCAATCAAGTTATTTAATTTCTATTGGGTGTTCTTTTATTCTTCTTCTCACTTCACAATAAATAACCAGGAATGAGCCACTGGAAAAGATGATACGACAGCCTGCAGCATGTATTTTTATTAGTCTATGATAGAATTTTAACAAGATCAAAATATCAGGTTGCTCATGTGCCATTTTCCAATTGCTCACTTGTATTTTTGCTTCAGTTTAGATTACTGAAAAGATCATATAGCTTACCTTAGGCAACCTTTTTGCTGATAAAAGAGGGATAGTTTACTGTCTGTTCAGATAATCCACAGTGCATGATAAAACAAAGTATATCTTTAAAAGTAATCAGTAAACTGAAAGGTTTCATATGTTGTTGCATAGGCCAAATGAGTGACAAGAGTAAAAAGTTCATTTCTTGAATTTGTGGCATATTGTTTCATAGATTCATAAATGTTAGGGTTGGAAGGGACCTCAATATATCATCGAGTCCGACCCCCTGCATAGGCAGGAAAGAGTGCTGGGTTCAGATGACCCCAGTCAGATGCCCATCTAACCTCCTCTTGAAGACCCCCAATTCAGGGGAGAGCATTACCTCCCTTGGGAGTCCATTCCAAATTTTGGCTACTCTAACTGTGAAGTTCTTCCTAATGTCCAGTCTAAATCTGCTCTCTGCTAGCTTATGCCCATTATTTCCTGTAATGCCCAGGGGCACCTTGGTGAGTAGAGCCTCACCAATTCCCTTCTGCGCCCCCATGATGAATTTATAGGCAGCCACAAAGTCACCTCTCAACCTTCTCTTGAGGAGGCTGAAGAAGTCCATGTGCCTTAGTCTCTCCTCGTAGGGCTTGGCCTGCAAGCCTCAACTCTCCTCTGGCCCTCTCCAGGTTATCCACATCCCTCTTGAAGTGTGGTGCCCAAAACTGCACGCAGTACTCCAGCTGCGGACTGACTAGTGCCCGAAAGAGGGGAAGTATCACCTCCTTGGTTCTGTTTGTCATGCATCTGCTGATGCACGATAAAGTGCCGTTAGCTTTGCTAATGACTTCGTCACACTGACAACTCATGTTCATCTTGGAGTCCACTTGGAAATCCCTTTCCTCTTCTGTGCTGCCAAGCAGGTCATTTCCTAGCTAGTAGGTGTGATGGACATTTTTCCTCCCTAGGTGCAGCACTTTGCATTTCTTCTTGTTAAATTGCATTCTATTGTTTCCTGCCCATTTGTCCAACCTGTCCAGGTCTGCCTGTAGTTTTTCCTTGTTCTCTGGTGTGTCTACTTCTCCCTGCAGTTTTTTATCATCCACAAACTTGGACAGAGTACACTTCGCTCCCTCATCCAAGTCACTAATGAAGACATTGAAGGGTATTGGTCCAAGGACTGAGTCCTGCGGGACCCCACTGCCCATTTCCTTCCAGGTCAATACCAACCCATCCACCACCACTCTCTGGGTGTGACCCTCTAGCCAATTTCCCACCCACCAGACTGTGTAATCATCCAACTCACAGCTTCTTAATTTGTTTACCAGTATGGGGTGGGATACTATATCAAAGGCCTTCCTGAAGTCTAAGTAAATGATATCTACCCCTACTCCTGCATGCAGGTGTTTTGTAACCTGGATATAAAAAGAGACTATATTAGTCAGGCATGAGCTACCTGCTACAAACCTGTGCTGGTTTCCCCTCAGCATAATTTTTCCTGCTGGGCTCTCACATATATGAGCCTTAATAATCTTTTCAAAGACTTTACCAAGGATGGAGGTGAGACTGACTGGCCTGTAGTTGCCTGGATCCTCCTTCCTCCCCTTCTTGAAAATAGGGACCACATTCGCCCTTTTCCAGTCCTCCAGGACCTGGCCTGTGCGCCACAAGTGCTCAAATATTCTTGCCAATGGCTATGCAATGACATCAGTCAGTGCCTTCAGTACCCTTGGATGGAGCTCATCTGGGTCTGCCGATTTAAATGCATCCAGTCCTTCCAAGTGACTCTGCGCAACCTCAGGGTCAATGTTTGGTTCTCTGGTGCCCTGTTGTTATCCCTCTATGATCCCATTGTGAGACTTGTTTTGCCCCTTGTTTAGGAACACTGGGGCAAAGAACTCATTGAGGAGTTCAGCCTTGTCCCCCCTGTCTGTCACCAACTGCTTTTGCCCATTCAGTAGTGGTCCTTTACTGCCCTGGGCCTTCCTTTTACTCCCTGTTGTTGTGCAGTTATAACCAGCGCTTGAAGAAAGTGAATATAATAGTACATAGATGGGGAAAGCAAATGGAAGTCAGTGAAGTAATAACTAACACAGGGCAAGAAATAGAAGTGGAGCCCCATTAAATCAAGCAATTCAAAGCACAATCGTTCAAGCAATCTAGTTGTCTGTTACAAATTGTTTGTGGAAAGTTAATTTCAAGGCAAATTTGAATTTGCAATTGAGTTTACATGACAAGTGTTTGAAAAGTGAGCATGTTCAATCAAGAAAAGGAAGAATGAACATCTAATATTTTTTTCCAACCAGTTGTTTAAGCAACAGTGAGATTGTTTTTTAGATTAATGACAAAAAATAAAATAAAATAACAATGCATTCGAAAATACTAACTATACAAAAACAAAGACTTGAGCAATTTATAATCCTATATTCATGAAAAAAGATTCTTCCACTAAGGTGGACTGCTTCACACAAATTTCCCATCAAAAGCCCCTTCTCGGGCTATTCATGCAGAAGTGAATAATCTGCCTCTACAGTATTTTTGCCCACAATGTTTTACTTATTAGTTGGGTTTTGTTTTATAGGAAAATGATTTGTTGATCTATTATCCCATTACTCAGCTTTTTATTATTTATCACTAGGGATCCCAGTTTTTCATTCACCACAGAAAACCATGGAAAAACACAGAATCCATGTTTTTTCCCTGATATACCATTTCGATCTCTTATTTTTTGCCATGGTTTGTACCTCTTGGCCAATAAGCAGTGGGAGGAGGGAGGGAGCGGCATGCCACTGATTGGCCAAAAGGCAAAAACTATTGGTAAAAATATAAGAGAACAGTAATGATGTCGCTCAACAGGGATGCTGATACACTTTCAGTAGGTCATAGAAAAACATGGATTTGGGGTTTTTTTAAGAAGAGATTTTCTCCTTTTTTCCCCTGGAAAACCAGGATCCCTGTTTATCACTGGCATTGCAATAGATTCAATCATGGATCAGGGCCCTGTGGAGAAAAACACTGTACCAGCACATAGAAAAAGACAATCCCTCCCCAGATAATTTACAGTCCAGTAAGGCAAGAGAGGACATGGGACTACAGACAGACTTTTCCATTGAACAAAAATCATGCAACATTTAGTTAGTCTTGTCAGGTTTTTAGAGTAATTTGTTTTAAGTTTTCTTCATTTTCCTCTTTTTTAAGTACTTAAGTGTTTCATGAATATTACATTTTTACATTTCTTACTACAAATGTGTTCCTTCCCTCTAGGATGTTAGGAAACCTAATCAATGGATTGCTAGATTCGTCCTTTAAGGACATTTTTTATAAATCCTAGGATATTTTTACAAAATATTTTTTCTTTTATTTCAAATGAATTGTAACACTCAGTTATACTTCAGTAACACAGAAGCAGTGAAATTTGATAAACAACCCCCAGCTGAAGTCAATTTAGGAGGTTCTCAAATTAATACAACAAACAAGACAGGTTTTGGTCAAAACAACCAACAACGATTTATTAAAGGATAGCTAAGAAAATACCGGACAATAAAGTTATGAAGTTACCATTGTATATTGTCATGGAAATTTTTGAGTATGTGCTGCCAGTACAGAAGAGGTTAAACTGACATGCGCGGTTTGAAGCTGTGAGTGGAAATTTCCAAGGCTCACCCAGTCCTTGCCCCCTGGGTGACCTGCGGAGCTGTCAATCATTGTTGACCTACTTTCCCCACAGACCCATGCTCAGATTGTGTCAGCTTCTGACTGACAGCATGCTCAGTCAGAACCTGACATGAGGTAATCGGACTAGAAATTTCTCTGCGGAGAGCACGCTGATTGGCTACTAAATTGATATAAAAGTTCTGTGAGCCCCTCCCTCGGGGGGAGATCGCGCGGACCAGAGACAGAGGCTGCTGCTGCAGGGACTGTTCTCTGAGTCAGGCTCTTAGGCCTATTGATCTCTTCCCTCACTCGGCTTTCGTGCTGCTTACGGCGATCGTATTGCGATTTTGTATTCTCGGCTTCTGATTTACCTCGGTATTGACTTTCGGCTTACGATTTTTGATCACCCTATGGACTTTGTTTAACCCGGTTCTGGATCATCGACCTCGGCTTTCCTCACCAACTACGACTCTGCTCATCTCTCCAACTGACGTCTCCGCTGCTTCATCTTCTGGCTCCTGACCTTGGCTTTCTCATTCGACCACCCGATTCGTCCATTGCTGTGGACTGGCATCACGCAGTTCAGCATCAACGTGTTACAGTTCGTTTTGTTGTTTGTGATCCCCATTTATGAGCTGTTGACCAGCCCTGGGACTAGGTCTTTGGACTGAACCTCGTGGGCCAACAGAACCCTTTGTTGTTAATTGTTTGTTTGTGTTCCAACTGTAACTGAAGACCTTTCTGCCTACGCCTGAAGCGTAAGTCAAATAAATTCACCTGTTTTCCTCAATCCGCTCCGAGTCCCTAACTCCAGACTCTACGCTGCTAATCCCACCTGTCCGTATCTAATTGCCACCCCGGCCCACCGTGACCTTGGGGCCCGATCCTTCGGTTTTCCCCGACATATATGGCAAGTAATTGCCTGCAATAAAGAAGCTACTGCATGAGTTCTTTTAGTATAAGTCCTCCAACACAGTTTTCCTTTGTTTCCAAACAGTTTGAGTATAACTTTCTCAGGTAATATTGTATGGTTTGGTGACTAATAAATATATTTTCTGATAAAATGGTGATAGTCTGTTTCAAGAATGGTGTAATTCAAACCTAAACAGACCATTTCGCTGCCTGTGAAAAACTGAATAAAGCTGAGGGACATTTTTCAGAGAAAAAGACAGTTACATGATTTGTCACTAGAAATTCTGACTGCATTAATTAACCTCTTCTTTTTAGGGATGGCTGGAGCAAAGCTGAAGTTTAAGACTGAAGTAGATCCTAAATGTATATGGTTATGCCATGTATGATGTAGCTTCATCATATATACATACATGCATGGTGCAACAAACAATAACAACAACAAAACCAGTTTAAGTTTTTATTTCCAAAAAGTTGGCTAAAAATCTGAATAACCAGGGGAAAAAATGCTTATTTTTCCTTTGGCTGAAGATTAATGATATATTAAAGATGGCACATCTATAACAAAGACAATACATTAAACTAAATCTTTAATGAAACAATCTTTGTCTTTAGCAATTTTTTGCTGCCCTCAACACCCTCTTTTGTGCACTGGACTTTTACTTATCTGAGACTCTGTATATCTGCTCTATCCCATACCAAACAGTCAAGGGGAGTATGAGCTGTCTAGCCAATTTCCTGCTGGGCCAGGTCAGGATGGCAAGTCTGAAAAGCTACAGAAATCAGCTCACAAGGGCCAGGTCTGATGATGCCTCCAACTTCTTGATCTTAGTGCTTGTCACATTGAATTGGGCACTTCACCTTGCAATAAAGTGGGAATGCGTTTGTCTCTTGCTGGGCCATCAAGGGGGCACTCTGCAAGGTGGAAGATGAACAAGTGGTCTACATGCATAAACCCATGGGGGCGAGAGGAGGGGGGTTCAATGTCTAGTGGCATATTGGTTTTTTGTGATGATGAAACATTGACAAATGTTCCATATGCTCAGGCCCCTGGAAGGACCACATACCTTTCACCATTTAAAAAAAATATTTGTATAATAAAGTTTTTAAAAAATCTCTCTCTCAGATTTCTGACTCAAATTTTGACAAATTAAGGAAGACTGACATAAAAAGGTTTTGTTTGTGTTGACAATTAGTAGCAGATTCAGTTAGGACCCAGAGCATCAATACATTTGTAGTTTTCTATAGTTAGCTATTACAAGGTATTATGGTTATATGAATGAGGCCCACTGCTCTCCCCATGCGCTTGTGAACTTACAATTTGCTTTTCAAAAATGCTTCCATTGATGTGTTCACTTGTATTCTTTCCATAGTAAAAAGCATAATCTACCATAGAAAATGGTCAAATATACAGATCTTACATCTCTTTTGTTATGATTCATTATAAAGCCAACAGCACGTAAGAAAGTTGGTTTATGTTGAGCTAGAGAGGTATATTCTCTGAAAAGTGCAATTTTAGAAAAGTAGGATTTCTTCCACTGGTATATTGTGATACACAGGGTAAAGTCAAAATGAATCTCTAATATAAGATTATCTTACTTATACTTCATGGCTCATTTATACCACTTTACAACTGAAAACAATGTACAGATTTTATTGGAAGTCTATTCTAGGTAATAAAAATACATAAATCAAGTATACTACCATAAGTACTTCAGAGTCCTCATTCTTTCATGTTTTAAAAGGTGGTTAGCCATATTTTACCTGAAGCTAGGCAGATGGTCGAGTAAGGTGGCACCTTAGAATTTAACTAGTAGACTAAGTAAATAGGTTGTTGCCTACAAAAGTTCATTACTTCCTGAACCAGTTAGTCGCTAAGGTGCCACCCTTCCATTTTTAAAATACTAATCACAATTAGTCTCTTCTTGATGCATCACTGTCTGGAATCCCATTGCATACTTGATCAGTAGAACAGAAGATTCAAAGCATTTGTCTCTCAAGGGTGGTGTAACTAATAACAATGGGCATTGGTCTTTTTAATGCCTCTGATTTTATGTAAAATAGTTGAACATCTGAATGGAACCAGGGTTGCATGCCAAGTGCATATTAAATTTCATTTGACAAAATATGGATTACAAATCTCTTTATGGTTGCCACACCCTGACCTAGTGGGTGCTCAGGGACCAAAAGACTTTAAATTCATCTAAAACAGTAAAAATGTTCTTGTTCTAATGGTATTAATTAACTGGTTACATTATTTTTTTTAAAGGCACACTTTTTATTTGAAAAACATGCACTATGTCAAAAATATGTTTTGCATTATATAAATCCTCTGTTGATAAATTGTTGACATGGAACTAAAACAGGATGGATATTCTGCATGGCAAGAAGGCAAGTTTTGGAGAGTTGTTTAGGGAAAACATAAAATGTGAAGGTATGCAACAAAATCCCCTGGCACAAGTTTTCCCTAAATACCCACTGTTCCAGAGCTGCATGAAACTTCATAGGCATTTTTTAAAACAGAAAACGTATATTATAGTTAACCCAAAATATAATTAAATTGTGTCAGATTTGTCATATTGTTTCATCTGAAAAGCATAAACACCTTTGAAAATTAATGTTGTGTTTTGATATGTATAAAGCAGAGCATTTATTTTGAAACAGTATTTCACATCAATTTTAAATTAATAAAATGATTCAAAGGCATGAAAGTGAAACAAATGTTTTCATTTTGTATCAAATAAAATTTCAATTTCATGCAATTTTTTAATGTATTTTCATTACAGTGGACAATCCAAAATGTTTTTCTTTGATTTGACAGAATATTAATTCCCTCCTTTATTTTTCAGTTCTACCAGTTCTACTAACTGAAAAGTTAGACATTCATGCAGCTCTAGGATGTTCAGGCTCTATAGTTATATCACTAGAAATTTGTAGGCTTGCAGCTACTTTGCAGCTAAACAAGTTCAGCTAAAAAATAGACCACTGGGGCAAAATCCTGGTTCTGTTAGAGTCAATGGCAAACTTACTATTGATTTAAATAGTTCTAGGATTTAACTCTCACAATTTCACTCTGTTCTTTTTGCATTTAAAATGTTGGCCACAGTCCCACACCAAGAACTACTAAGGCAAATCCTACAATTATCCAGAGATTCATTGACTCATCATATCTCTTAGTAAAAAAAGGTCCTTTTGCACAGATCTCTGTGCTAGTTTGGGGCACTAGCCTCATTCTTTCATGCAAAAGTTATTTTATTGCCTTTATGGAAAAGAATACACTTTCCCTCCTGTTTTCACTAAGTTCCATTTTTCTCCTTTCCACTGAGAAATTTTATGATGCTCATTGACAGTAGAGCTCTTCACAATCTATTCTTTCCCTTCATTGAAAAGCAATTCAGAGCCAGTAGAGGAAAAACTAGAAATAATCATTTTCCAGCCTAGAAGTATAACCAAAAGAAGAACAGCAAAATATAAAATTTAGCCAACTTTCCCTTTTTCCTGTAGTGAATGATTTCATGTATGACCTTTCTCTGCACAATCTTTCCCATAGTGAGTAATTGTTTTGGATTGCACAGGCAAGCCTAAAGCTGTGAACATGAAATAAACAGCATTCCCTGTTTGATTTTGAACTCCCCTTACAATCTAAGAAACAGGTTCATTTTCTCTTAGCAAAAAGTATCCCGTGGCATTAAAAAAACATTTTCTTTTTGATCTGAAAAATTAAACACCAAGGGAAAAGCAACCTTTTCTTTATCTGTATTGTAAACTGGTACCAAGTCAAGCTTTAACATATAATTTTTTTTCTTCATATCACTCCTTTTAACTTATATAATGCTCAGTCTTATACCTACTGATATGTCTGCCAAAGATATTTTATGAATCAGTTAGCTTCCAACAGATCAAAATCATGACTTGCAATTTACTATTAAAGCTAAAAAAAGTAACATTAATATTCAAAATACCAAAGACAAACCTGTATGATAATATAGAAGTATTAAAATACGTTAAGAAATGAAGGTGAGTGTTTAAAGAGATGTAGTTTTTTATTACTACAATAACCTGAAATGCATTGGCAATTCATAGCACCCTGGCCTGAAGATATTGTAAGATAAATACAGCACACTGGACAAGGGCTCAGATTAAGTAAAGTGTTGAGACAATGTTGGCACGACAAATAAAGATTTTACAAAAAAGGTGCATCCTAAGAAGGTCTGAAAGAACAAGACAAAAAATGCTATTTGACAAGGACTCAAAGTAGTCTATATTTTAGTAGTGGTAGGCACTTGCTGATTCATTTAGGATCTAATGAGGACAAAGAATCTTAAATAACCAGAAGGAAGGGAGAAAAAAATTGAAGAGATACATACAATATAAATATATAATATTCATGTGTAACGTAATTCAAACAAAATGTGGAAGTATTGCACATATGCATGTAGACAAAATACTTAATACTGAGAAAGGCCATATTGTGCCTGAAAGCTTATATAACAACTCTCCCAACTCTAAAGGTGATCTAATATATATAAATAGAACCTAATCTCAAGCAAAGGCTACTTCTGGACCATCCTGACTACAACACTATCACAAAATACTCAAAAAAGCAATTTAAAATTGAGAAATCCTTTTGGCAATATACAAATACATCAAATGTAGATGTAGATAAAAAGTTGAATTTTATTTATTAGATTTATATGCCTCCCATCCTGAAAAAAGCTCAAGAAGGTTTACGCTAAAGGTAAATATAGATAGACATACATATATATTTTCTTACTGACCAAGGAAGGCTTCCCTCCGCTGCCTGCCTGGGGGCTGTGGGAGTGGGGAATCAAGGGAATAGGAGAGGGTGTTGCTTAGTCATGTCATCTTATATATTAGTATAAACAGAATTATATATGTATTAGGGTGTATCTATATCTGCATCTATAACTATATTTAGTGTAAGCCTTCCTGAGCCTTTTTCAAGAAGGGAGTCATATAAATACAATAAATAAAATCAAGTAAAACTTAGTATCTACATCTACATTGTATCTATCCTTCTCTTGCCCAAAAAATACTTTCCAACCACAGTCATTACTTCCATGAAAGAAAACCATTTGCGATGGTTAAACATTTGGGGTGGTTAAACTGGGTTCAAAATGGCTGTCCAATTTAAACTTAGCTCATCCTGGTGCTGACCTTACACTTGCAGACCCAGTCTCAGTGACTGGCAATCAGTCTAAACTTGGACACGTACAGACGTTCCGTGCACACAAACTGTTCTAAAAATTGCATAACCCAGTTTAAGATAAATTTGCATCTATGTAGTTTCAAACTTATTCAATTTAGGTCAAACTGGTGCGTGGAACTTTTGTACACTTTCCCCACACAGACACAGGGCTGGTAAAACCCAGCCACTGGCTCCAGCCCAGGGCTGCTCTTTTCACCCCCCCACCCACATTGGCCCCATTCCTATAGCCCCTTTCCCCACCCGCTCCCAACCAGCCAGACCTCTCAGTCCCCATCCCATAAGCAGCTCAGGGTGCAGCCACTTTTAACAGTGTTCACCACTGTCACAGCTGAGCAAGTAAGTCCTGGTGGGGGGAGGGGTGGGAGGGACAGGTGTGTAGGTTTGCTGGGGGGACCCTCCCACCTCACCCATGGGTCATACCTATCAGACCCCCAACCCCCTCCTGTAGCCCGTTCATCCTGACTTCCTGATATTGGGCAACCATTCTGAATCAATTTAATCTCCCCCTAAAATACTCCCCACCCAATGTCTGTACTTAGCCAAAAGTATAAGATGCTCCATATATGACCCACACCTTCTCTAGCCATGCCCCCTTGCAGTAGCTGGCTCTAAATTCCTGTTGCTGAAATATCAGAGAAAGAAGTAGGAAACTCCCTATATCCTTTAGCACCTGCCTGTAATGAGAACAAGTTTCTATTTATCCTCCTATAGGCATCTGTAACAATTAGAGCATGTTTAACAGGAGTTTACATTTCATTTTCACATGGGCCTCCAATAGTTTTGTTTTTAAGGAAGTTTTATCAAAATGGAAAGCTAACTCTGAGATGTACTGATACAACAATTGAAATTCTAAATATGTCTGCCCTCTCACATTTTCCAAAGCCTTCCAGCCTAAGACAGTTTAATTATGACATCTGGTAGAGTTACTGAATCTAGCAGCAGCTGAGAAAACAGAAAGAGTTCTTGTTTTAAATGCAACTCAAGCTGCAATTTCACAAATGCTTATTCACTGCTTCAGCTGCTGGCATACATTAGAGAGCACTACAATAATTAGAAATAATCTGAATGATCAACAAAACAAAGTATCTACCAAATTGCAGAGGCAGCAGATGCACCAGCATTTATTTCCCCTTAGTCTTCTGTCTTCATTAATTTCTAGGTCAAACGTCCAATATGGATGTCTTCTACATTAAACCTCAGCAGCACGTTCTAGCCCTTATTTCATATGGAACTAAGCTAGCTTATACTGAAATAATGGTTCTGGCCAGAATACAGATATTATACATTTACTGAGCCACAGAGACAGTTTTACCTTAATTTTTCTGCCTCAATTAGGTATTTCCCTAAATCTGGACATCTCATGTGTATTCTTATCAGGACCTCAATTATACTCCATACCAAAAACTCCTCTGTGTGTAAGCCCTCAGCATGAATAAAGGTTGCAAAATAAAATCCTGTGGGTAGTACCTCAAAAAACTCACACGGAATAGGATTCTTTCTAGGCTGATTGACAATTTTTATACCCAGATCATAGGGAGTTGGACCAATAGTTCAAACCTACCCCATTATTCTTTGTGGGTACATACAAACACTACACTTGGATTGACCTAAACAGGGTTAGGTCAATCTAAATACCCACTTCTGCAGGAACTTAGTGGGTATAACTCGACGCAAAAATAGCTCACCCAATTTAAGCTAGTGTGCCTCATGAAGCACACTAATTTAGACTGAGAAAGGATTAACCTAATATAGAAAGGGGTTAATCCAATCTAGTGACTGCCTGCATGCATTTGGAGAAGGCTAGGAAAGCCCACTTACTCTCCACAGCTGCAGAGCTGTGCTCTTCCCACACCCACCAGCAGCAGTGAATGGCTGTGCATTCTATTCCCAGGCTAGGTTTACGTGACTTAGATTGGGCATGGTGAACACTTGTTTGTACTCTGAATTAATTCCACTGACTTCAGGTGAGGAACTGCAGAAGTGAGTAAGGCTAACAGAATTAGTCCCTATTGTTTCTCTGAACCATACTATGACCCTATTATAATTATAAAAATCCTTCTACTCAGATTTATTTCATACATATGTCTTGATATTGACTGCTTCCTCTGAGTCCAGCCTACCCGCTCTAGCAACTCCTCCACATGTGGCATGGGGAAGGCATCGAATCTCGTGACTTTGTTAATCTTCCAAAAATGGATGCATATCCTGAGCGTACCATCATTCTTTGGCACTATTACCATCGGGCTTCACAAGGGACTGTGCAAAGGCACGATGATCCCTTGAGCTAACATCCTTTGCAGTTTGCCTTGGACCTTCTTTTGCCAGTGATGGGGGATGGGCCTCCACCTCTCTCGCATAACAGTCCCTTTCAGTGTATGGATCTGTATTCCTTGGGCCCAGCCTGGCTTTTTGCCAAACACTTCACTGAACTTTGCCACCAACCTCCTCAACTGGTCATGTTGAGCATTGAGCTCTGGGCCGTGCACTGGTTGGCCACCTGGTTCCTTCCCTTCTGGCAACTCCCCTGCCTTGGGTCCTAATTCCTCCCGCAAGTCTTCTGAGCTCAACAGCCAACCCTCTGGCTCTCGCCACACCTTCAACAAGTTGACATAATCGATTTGGCACTCTTTTCTATGCCTGGGGCGATGTACTTTGTAATCCACAGGCCCAGCTTGCCATACAGTCTCGAACGGGCCTTGCCATCACATCAACAACTTATCAGCTGTAGTGGGGAGTAGTACAAGAACCTTATCTCCAACATGAAAATCTGTAGTGTGAGCCCCTTTGTCATACTCCTGCCGTTGCTTCTGCTGGACCTCGGCCAAGTGTTTCTGAGTGAGCTGTCTAGCTTTCACCAGCCATTCTATCATTTCCTCTTGGTAGTATTGTACCCCAACTTTTGGTCATCCTGCATTTTACCATTCCTCTCTTACCCTTTGCAACAGTCCTTGTGGTTTATGGCCATATACTAATTAAAATGGGGACAGCTTCATGGACACCATCAGGGTGTCTCTCAGCACAAAGAGGAGAGGAATTGAGATCAAATCCCACCTCCTCAGTTCATCCTGGATACATCACCACAATAATAATTTAACTGTACCATTTAGGCATTCTACTACCCTGTTAGTCTGTAGGTGGTACACTGAGGTATGGAGTTGCCATATCCTCAACAGTTGACACATGGCCTGGATAACTCCGGACATACAATTTGTCCCCTGATCTGTAATTATCTCCATTGGAACTCCCACCTGGGACACCTATTTTAATAATTCCTCTGCAATTCATGGTGCTGTTGCTGATCTCAGTGGTATTGCATCCAGGTAGCACATAGCGCAGTCAAAGATGCCTAATATATATTGGTGTCTGGTGCTACTCTTTGTTAAGGGCCCCACTACATCTAGCATTTTTCGATCAAAGGGTACCTCAATGAGTGGCATTGGTTATAATGGTGTCCATGGGGGCCGTCTGTCTTGGACCCTCTGACATTCTGGATAGGCCTTGCAATGCCGTGTAATGTCATCCCTCATCCCTGGCCAAAAAACCCATTGCCCAGTTCTGGTGACCATCTTGTCTGCCCCGAGGTGGCTGACCATTGGGCTAGCATGCGCCAGCCTCCACACCCTCTAGTGTAGACTTCTAGGGACTGCTAACTGTCAGGTACACTCCCCTCAGACTCCTTCTCTCAATATAACAAACCCCTATGTACCCAAAAATATGCATCATTTCCATCCATTCTGGGCCATATGATCTCTTCTTCTACCCGAGCAACCTCTGTCTCCCAGATCCTCCCTAGCTCATCATCCCCCTCTTGGGCCATTCATGCCCTCAGTGCCCGTCCCAAGGCTGACCCACTCTTCCTCATTGGGTGGTGCTGAATCCTCTTGCACTATCCAACCTTTCTCCCAGGGCTGTCTTCTATGTTTTATCTCCTCTGTACGCACTTCTAATACCTCACAGAGAGGTGGCCAATCCCTCCCCACAATCATTTGGCCATTGAACTGTGGGGCAATCCTGACGTGTAATTTGCCCTTTTGACCAGCAGTCCTCACATCCACGAAGCCCCTTTCGTATTGCTCCATCTTGCCATGTATACAACGCATCCTGACTGGGGAGCACCATTCAATAATGCTGTCAGGGATTGCCCCTGCCTGTATTAGCATCTGGGAGCAACCGGTGTCCAGTGTGGCTTGAGGTAGCTTACCCGTCACCCACACTGTCACCATGGGATGGTCCTACCCCTCTACTTCTTCACTGCATCCAAAACTACAGTTCATTTCCTTGATCAGTTCCTTCAACCCCGTAGCCTCTCCAGTGGGTCTCCATCTTTCTGTGGCCCCTAGGGTGCAGTCTCAAGAAACGTGTCCAGTCTTTCCACATTGATAGCATATGATTCCTCACCTGATATAGTGCATGGGCCCCTGCCAGGGCTTGTCCTCCTTAGGGGTTATCCCCACACTTCTATAGTTTTTTTCTCTAAGCGGTTCCCCCTCTGAGGCTGTGAAGACCTCCACTATTCTTAAGGCTTCAGTGGCTGTCTGAGGAAGGTGTCAGTGTACACATAGCTGAGTGTCCTCTTCCAGATCTTTTAGGAACTGTTCAAGCAGAATCTGGTCCACCAGGGCTGCTTGATTGACCTTCTCTGGTAGGACCCATTTATCCAAAAGATCTTTTAGTAACTGCATTAAATTCCTGGGTCTGAGGGCCTCCTTGCTCTTTCAAGCCCAGAATAACTTACAATAGTGGTATGGGGTGAGCTATAACTGCTGTAATATGGCCACCTTAACCTTTTCATAGTCATAGGCTTCCTCCTGCAGTAAGGCCTAATAAGTGGCCTGTGCCTTGCCCACTACTAGTGACCCGAGCTGCCTAGCCCATTGTAGCCTGTCCAGCACTGTCTGGATTGCCGTGCTCTCAAATGATTCAATGCAGGCAACTATGTCATCCTCAAGTGTCATACGTTGTATTCAGAAAGTGGTCCAGTTTCAACACATCCACTCCTGTTGCTGTATGGCTTGCTGTTGTTGGACCTCCAGCAGCTGATATACCGCATGCAATGTTTGACATAGTAAATCAATCTGGGGATTTATGTTCATCCCCATCATTGCATTGGCCTCCAGGGTAACCTTTGTGTCACCATTCCCGGCCAACGCACAAAATTGTAACTTTCCATGCCTAACCCCCATAAGTTGTGCATTTGGGTTCTTCTTGAACTTCACCATGGCTTCTTGGGCTGTATGGCCAGGCTATTGGGAGTGACCTCAGGTCAGTTCCCCCGGGGTCTCGCCTACCATGTCTTTGATGGTAAATAGTTTCCTATCAGGAGGATGATGTCTCGTCCTGCCTCCCTGGTACTTTCCCTCGGTCATCCTCAGGGTATTTCTTCTTGGGGCTCCACCTCCCCTACACTCCACCTAATGCCAACCATGGTGTTGTCTGTCAGGGCCAATGTTCTGACCCTCCCTGACACTTCTCCACCAACTCAGGTAAGTTTTCTCCACAATGTACAAATGAACATAGGAATGAATTGTGTAAGAAATCAAAGGAGCACAGTACAAAACATTACCAGAATCTTTGTAAGACTAACATTGCTCAGGTTTACCGGGACATCATAATGTGACCCATGATTGTTTCTATGTCTTGTTTGCTTACAGTGTCTCACACAGAAATTCAGCTTCAGAACACAATATTAAATCATAATATTCTTAAGCCTAAGAAACGGAATTTTGGTAATCAGCAAGGTTGGACCATTCAGACCAAAAGAAGGTTTAAGGAGACAGAGATAAAAGAATTGCTGGAAAGATTTTTTGGACACAGGATTTTTCATTAAAACAAATTTTTTCATTAAAAAAAAATGAAAACCTTTTCCAGTTCAAAAGATTTCTTTCTTTGTAATTTATTTAATATTTAGTTAAGAATTGCAGTAGATTACTAATCTTAGGTGCTTCTTGGTCACTTGACAAGAAGTATATATAGGCCTAATAAACTCAAATTCCCTTTTGTCCTAGGATACAGTCATTATTTCATAAAAAAGATGAGTGACAGTCAGCAGGGTTTACGGGAAGCTGTGTCTAAACTATACTTAAAAAATAACCGCATATTCAAACTCATCTTTTGGGGGAGAAATAATTTGTTGTTAGGGTTTAGATCTATGATAATGCAAGGTTTCTCTAAAATAAAAAAACCCAAATTTGGTGGAATGATTTTAGTAATTGAATCAATTCATGAAGTCCAAAGTAGGATTCCTGTGATTTTTTTCCTAAGTTTATTAAAATGAAAGAAACAGGTAAGTTCAAACATATTCAGGTGCAATAAGAAATAAAATTTACACCAAAAAAATTAATCAGGACACAAAAAAGTGAGAAGTAGAATGACATGGTATATCGTACATTAAGCTGGGATTTGGGAGACCTAAATTCTAGTCCCATGTCCACTACTGACCTGCTGTTGAACCAGATAAAAGTTGCTTTGTTTTGACTTTTCTCGTCCTTTATCTTGTTTATTTAGGCTGTAAGATCTTCATGGCCAGCTCAAGGCATGCCCCTTGCAATTAGAACTGTAGGAGAAATGGGAAAGGTTTTAATGGAATACTACACAACAGTGATTTTTCCATCCCAGACAGAAAAAGTAAGATGGGAAAATTGTGATAGTGTCTAGTTACTATGTGCCTACTGTGACAAGGGACAACATCAGTCTGTTCTACTGCACAATAGCACTGGTTTATCATTAACATTTTGCTTCTTAAGTGTTTGCCAGTCTGCCTCTGTTTCCCGGTTTTCACTGAGGCAAATATTAAAATATCAACAGTCCAATAGCAGCTCAGCTAAGGGTAGAAAGGATGAGATAAAGGAGTACATTTAAAAGAAAGAATCATATCAAGAATTTTAAACAAATGCTTCTATCCTCTCTCATCATATGAGAGCTTTGAATTTCATTGAATACTAAGAAAATTAACCCTATACAAGAGAATACTCTCCCTCTAAAGTTCTCAGAGTATATTTTGCTCACATACTTAAGTCATTGTCACTGGTTATCATTGAGACCATAGACTAACAGTTGTGGAGACCATAGACTGACAGGATTCAACATTTGTTACTGCAGTAGAGACTGTGTGTGCTAGATGTTTTAAGGATAAAACCCTTCACACTTCAAGACATCAGCTGATTAGTGGCTCTCAGAGGCTTTAGCCTCCACCCAGGGGTGCTCTTACCCCAATGTAGGGGTTTTAATTTGACCCTTTCAGCTTAGAGACAAGGCTAAAGTCTACTAAAGCAAAGAATTAAGAAATCAAGTATGGGATCTAGATAACTAAAAAGATAGTTACTTAAATGAATTCCCTCAACTATCAACTACTACTTCAGTGAGATGGCCAGTTTCTCCTCAGGTGACCGGGGAATGCTTTTCCTATAGTTGCTTCTTCTCCTTAGGAGTTCAAATGAATCCAGATCCTCCCCTGATCGTGTTTCCAATTTATAGCACTTTTGCAAAACCAACTTCCACACTTGCCATGCTTAATATAACCCCTACTCTTACAAAATAAAACAGCAGAACTCCTAGGCTAGCACAAACCCTCCTAGGCTAGCACAAACCCAACTTTAACCTTTGCTGTCCCTCAACATGAACAAAACACTGCTTTTACAGAACAAAGTACATGGAAATCGCTTCCTAAAAATCGTACCTTCTAAAAACTCTAAAAATCAATTCATTTGCAAGCTCAGCTAGACAGCATTGCTTTAAAAATGGAATTGGGTAAGCTAAAGATCCAGCCTACATTATGTAGGCTAGAGGGCACACTTACCAACCTGCAGTGTCTTTTCAAGTCCTTCCTTAAGACCAGGGGTTATTAATTCAGACTGAAAATCTAAGAAAAAAATAGGTTACAAGAACATTTGATTTTATGCATATATTCATGTGACCATCTGACCTTCCAAAGGATTTAAAAAGCTTTGTCGTTTCTTCCTTTGTACATAGATGCATTAAAACTATCACAAAAAACACCGCTCCCCCTTGCCCCTTCCAAATGAACTCCATCAGCCTACAGGCTCCACCTGTCCCCTTCTTTTCCTAGTTGGATTTGATAATCAAACAGACCTGCCTGTTTCTTTCAGCCCTAGCTCTTTAAGGAACAAACCATCTGGTTACAAGGAGCTTATTCCATATGGTTCATTATGAGGATTATACCTTTGTTTGGCATCAATAACTGTCACTGAGAAATACTGAACCAAGTGGGTTACAAATCCCATTTGGCAGTACAATTTTTATGTAACTTTGAAAGCAGGAGTAATGATCTTGTGATATCATCATAAGGGAGATGCTGAGGTATGTAGAAACTAGTAGAAGCAAAGCAAACAATTGGGAGAAAAATATTATTCTTATTGCACTAATGCCTCAATACCTGATCTGGGACTATTGATCATTTCTGCCAGGCACTGTTCAAATCCCTGTGGGGTTATTTGAGAACTATCCTCCAGACTGAATCAGTAAATGCCCATTACTCTTAAAATATAGATTTTTTTTTAATGGAAATCTGGATAAAGAGCTTTAGAGGTCATAACTTAGAAAAGTAAAACACAAATGCACATATATTATAATTCTACTCTGTAATTCCAATTGCTTATATCCATTCTAAAAGGCTGGCAGGTCATAAAATATACTATGATGTGATCCACAGTAAACTGCAAAGTTGGATAAACTATTCTGTGTACTTCAGTTCTAAAGTGACTTCACATGGAGAGTGTTCATTGTTAACTTCCATTAATTTTATCCATTTCATTGTTCAGAAGAAGTACTTATCAGATTGTAAGTGGGGCTTTCTTTGATGGCAATGAAGTGAGCCATTGATACAGTATATGCAGGAAATATATAATATCAGCATTTTTTTTAATGCAGAAATGCAAAAAGTCCAAAAGATTTTATTCAGGGTTTTGTTTGTTTGTTTGTTTTTTGGAAGAAAGAGAATACAGATTCACACTGAATTATTTCAGTTTGAGTCTCCTGGAGCAGAATTTTACTGCCATTTGTGCATCCAAATTGTAGTTACTCAGCCATGTAAATGGCATACATACAGTTTGCAATTATATTACCACTGCAATAGGATGCATAAACATATGCACAAACACTGAGAGTGCACACTAGGCTATGCACTAGCCAGGCAGAAACTACATAAGTCTGTATGTAACCCCTTCTTGTGCATTGTATCTACTATCATTTATAGTAAGGTATATTGAGTACTGTGGGTAGGTTTCCTCAGATCCACCATTAAAAAAATAATAACCTGTAACTGCTGACTTTATTATCTAAGTTGTGTTTAAGTACTATAGTAATTAGAGGCCATCAAGTGAGTTTCCTCAGAAGACTCTGTAAAGAGGGGAGCAGCTTTCTCCCAGTAAATGACCACAGTAGAAAATGTATCTGTTTACTTGTTTATAAAGCAACAAGACCTGAAACAAGAGTGAAAGTGTTCACAGGCAGCTGTTTTCCCTGTTTCCCTTTCATGGACACAGAATAGGATGACTTTTCAAGGATTGTGCCTCATGGAATTATAGAGAAGTAGCACTGGAAGGGATCTCAAGAGTTTATTTAGTCCAATGCTCTGCCTGAAGCAGGACTTGAAGAGGTCATTCCTATCCAAACCATCCTATAAAAATCCATTGTCTAACCTGTAAGCAAAACTACACAGTCAACCCGTACACAGTCAGCCCAACCCACAGTCAACCCCTACACAGACATAAAATCCAAAACGTAACACCCTAACCTGCCACAGATGAAGCAAGGAAAGAACAGTGGCCAATATCCTGCTGCTGCAAAGGTTGCTAATACACACACAAAAGATCCCAGGGAGAGGTCCAAGACCACCCCCTCCTCCCCCAGAGGAAGGGAAAAAGAGTTCATACCCATCTGACCATGAAGTAAAATTCTTTCTTGGCCACAAATATGACAATCAGTTTGAGTGGAGAAGCTCACAGTATATCTGCCACTGAAGAACAATAGAATATGTACATTGTAATGTTCAATACTTTCTTTGTACAGTTTTCATTGATTATCTATTATCCATTTGTAGTTACAGAAAAGGATGGTGATCATTTTAGACACTTTCTTTTTCCATTATATATCACTGAGACAGTTTTAATGACAAGAGCCTCACAACAGTGAACCCAGAGACATTGTGCACCCTGCTCCTGAAAATCCTTATATATACATCAGCAAACATCTCAGAAAAAGCCAAAAGTTGGGAAACCCTCTTATATTTTAGCCCCAGTAGCTGAGTGGTCAAGACACTTGCCCAAGAAACAGGGGACCTAGGTTCTTGCTCCTTTCATTTAGAAAGGGTTTAGAAACTGTGATTTTCAACACAGCACTTGAACCACTGTGCCTAGGTTAGACACTCCCAAGTCTTTTTCCAGCACTCCTTTGAAACTGGCCATTTGCATACCCAAGTCAAAAAGATATAAGTGACTAGGAGGAGAAGAAGCAAGCAGAGAGTGTGAGTGGCTCATTGGTCCAGATGCTGCTCTGGAAGGTACCTACCTGACCTCAAGCAAATCATTAAGTCTCAGTTTCTCCATCTTAGAAGAGGGGATGTTAACACTTAGATATAAATATGCTGTGATATTCATTAGAATTATTCAAAAAATGAAGGTTGAAGCAGGGTAGGGAATGGAAATTTGATTTAGCAAAGGATTTCAAAATGTAGTACATTTCATGTCATTTCTGATTTCTTTTACAATGCAGGACAATACAATACAAAATATAAAAATACTGACATTTCAAAACTAAGTCAACTACAATTTTTTTGCTCTGAAATTTTCAAAATGGGATTTCAGAACTTTTCTTGATTTTTCATCAACATGGAATGTTAATAAAATTGAATTCTGCAGTGCCTCATTTTTGTCAGTACTGAATTTTTCCATAGACAATGATTCCATAAAAGTTTTTCCAGTCAGCTGTATGATACATACATATACATACACATACACACACACACACACACACACACACACACACACACACTTCTTCCATATTCTTATAACTTTCATTCCCAGTGTGTGTGTGTATGTGTATGTATATATATATTCTTTCCTGTCTGATGCAATCAAACCTACCTTGACTTAGCAAAGGTATTTTATCATAGGACCCTACAGACCCATAGGACTATAGGATAGGTAGGACCACGCTAATTTTTATGCTTAGAGTTTGTGATGTAAAGGTCGATATGCTATGGAGTTAGAGGAGAGAGAGTAAAACTTAATTCCTTAGTGTCTATTAAATTGGGCTTCAAGAAAGTTCACAAAGGTACAGAAATATTACTGGGGGGTTTTCTGTCAAACAATTCAGCCTTCAAACTATATGTCTCCTGAGCCTTTTGTGCCTCTAGGTATGTTTTTCATAGATATCTCTGTTGCAAATAGTGGCAGCAGTAGCAAATGATTGCTAGTTTTAAAATGAAAACTGAAAATCGTTTAGATTAGATGACTGTAAATGAATCTAAGCAAAATGACTTTTGGGACTATCCATTCAGATCAAAGTGATTGGCAGTTTTCCGCTACAAAACTGTCAAATCTATGTAACAAAGAACAACATTTGCCTAACAGATACCAAGTAAAAATTGTGTGATGTAGACTCAAGAGAAAACCATTATCTGAGTGTGAAAATGTAGAGAACATAAAACCTTTTCCTAAGGTATATAATTATGAATATTGAAATTATGCCTGCTTTTACTTCTGTCATGTACAATACTGATTTTATAGGAATGCAGTTTCTTTTTCAAAAAAGAAAACAGAAAATCCATTGCTTAGGCTTATTCATCATAAATATTTTCACCTGGAGATGGTGTGTTGTTTGCTTGTTTCCATTAATTGTATCTGTTTTATTATAATAGACCTTTTTTTACATTCTAAAAGAGGTTTGCCCTTTCGATGGTAGCAAACAACAAAATGAGCAATTATAGTCTAAGCACAAAATGCATAATTGTGCCGTGTTTTGCAAAGAGCTGTATTATTCTGAAGTATTCTTATGCATTTATATCAGGATAGCAAAAGTACCCATCATAACGGGTTGGTCAGTTCTTACAGACTGGAGGAATCTATGATTAAGCCCCTGCTGCAACTATACTTTTCAGCCTCTGTCCTTCAAAGTTAAACTGAAGTGCAAATATATAGTGAGAAGGGGTTATGTAATAGGAAAACTATAGCTCAATTCTTTCACTTATAACAAAGTAGACACCATTATAACAAGACAGAAGTCTCTAGAATCTATAATTGCAGGAGTGTAGGCTGATAGTAGTGAGAAGAAATAGTCTAGGGGTCCAATGCTAGTATCTCCATTAAGTCTTCAGGAAAACAATATAAAATGTGTGCTTTGTATTCAGTCAGCTTACACAAGTTATAGGTGTCTTCTATAAAAATCAATATGTACTTGGGAAGAGAAAATTACAGGGTGAGGAATAAGGTTGTAAAAGATGGGACTATGTACTATTGTTCAGGTCACCTCTCCCTCCTGAGTCAAGAATAGACTCCAAGCAACAAATTTTCTTTTAGTTACACATATGTAGATTCAGACTAATTCCTGTTGACATTAATATAGTCCCTAATGTAAATTAAAGCAGTGGATTATACTCCTAACTTCTTTGTGATTCTACTATCTTTAAAAAGCAATCAACTAGAAACCTCAAGAGGTTCCAAAATAATTGTTCTGAGCCCTTGAAATTATTTTACAATAGAAAGTTAGCTCAATAGCATGAGTGAGCCTGAATACTGGTTATTGTAACTGGTAATATCATATTCACTTACCTACTGAGAATAATAAAATGACAGCACCTAGCAAAAAAAATTAACAATTCTATATCGTATTTATTTTTCTCATTCTTAAAAAGGTCTTAAAAGTCTCACTCAGAGTTCACTCACTGTAAGCATTCTACAGTTCCCTTTACAAAGAAACATTTTATAAAATCTCAAATGTAGAGTACAAAAGGGACACTCCCTGCCTGAGAAACTCTTTGTTTAGCTTCATTTTAAAATTAACTAAAATTTTATGTCATACCAGCTCAAGTGAAGTCAGTGACAAAACTTTCACTGATTCCAAAGGGACCAGGATTTCCCCCTTATGTTTCAGTTAAAGGGTGATTAAAAATGTCAACAACAAAAAACTTGTGATGCTGACAACCTCTGTTCAGCTGCAACCTAACCCTGGATGTGCCTAAACTCTCTAGGCAACTTTTTATTTCACTTCAAAGACCCACCAGCACTTAAAACTGCTCATCTGTGCATGCACAGAATTGCTTCAGTTTTAACAGGGCTGAACTGCTCAGAGCCTAACTTACATTTAAGCCTAAGGGTGATGTTAGATATTACTTTTCCCGCATCTTAAATAGTCTAAATATGGGAGTGTCTGCATGTTAAAGCAGGAAAAGACAAGCTAAGTGCCCTCTGAGCATATCAAAGTTGTGCTTCTTTGGGCAAGGATTATCTTCAGCTAATATTAAGCAGCTCATGTTGCAGTAATGTCAGTCTGCTCCTTGGGGCCAGTCACAGCAATTTGCAGTCCTCCTGTAAGCCAGGGTGCACTGCTCCCAACCACACTTCTTCCCACTATTAGACAATCTATCATCTATAACTCTGCTCCCCCAGACTGTCAGAGATCGGGGAGATTCGGGCAGCTGTGGGTGAGCAGAAAACTGCTGGAGAGCTGGGAAGCCACAGGGCACATTGGACACTCCGAGCCGTGCCCCTGCTCACCAACCCTCTAGTGGCAAGTAAGAGTTGTCCATGAATATTAACCCTTAGGCTAGGAACAGAAATTACACATAAGTGATTGGAAACTGGTTCAAATCTGTAACACAACAGAAGTTCAATGCATATAAAATGCTTTCAAAATGGCTGAAACTTTCAAAGATAAACCTGGATAGATGTAGTATCAGACTTAACTGATTTAGGTTAAATTGGTTTACTGAACTTCTGTCTCAGATCCCCTCAGATTCAAGTTAACTCACAGTCCCTCAATATCCCAGGATGCTTTGTACCTCCCCCTTGCAGGGTGGGAGGGCTACTCTTCGCTCAAGCTGTCTGCTCCAGCCAAGCAGAGAGGTGTGCTTTAGTACTCCTTGGTTTTTGGCCTGGGCCAGTGCAGGCAAATGATTTCATTTCTGGAAACAAAAGTGAATGTCTGTTCACTTGCTTATTGGTTCAATCTACACAGTTCAGACTAACCTGTGAAGACTGAATTGATTCAGCCGTAGGCTTTATGACTGTCTGTTCTGAGCCTTTGTGTGCGCCTGCTCATACACAGCTTGTGCTACATTTAGTTTTAATACTGGCTACCCTACCTTAGCATGAATAAGTATGAGTTGTGACAAATATCAACAACCTGGGTGAATCTGGGGACATATATTTCTCCAACTCAATCATCTTGTGTTTTATTCAGTAAACAGAGGTGGGGATTTCTTGAAGTACATGGGGGGGAGCAGGGAAGGAGGAGGAGGAAATATTCACTCTTCCTATTGAAGCTACACTACTATGTAAGAAAGAACTCAAGGTTGAATAATATTTTCTCTACCCAAAATAGCCTATAGCTTGGTGACTACACCAGTCTCCAGGGAAGTGGGAGATGTAAATGATTCTGTCAGGCAGAAGAAAGCACCAAGGCCTCTCATTTCCTAAATAAGTGTTGTAACTATTACAGTGTTATACAAAGGAAAGGTAGTAGCTGTAGCAATTCCTTGACCTACTTCATTTTTAAACAAAAGAACAGGTGTTGCTTGGTTCTCTGTAAGAAATGGTATAGACCAAAGGGGGCTAAAATTTTTGGCAGGCATGTCACAAAGTTAGTTCTTTCTCCTCACCAAGTACCACTCCAATCCTTCCCTCCTGCCAAAGCCATTGATCTTCTCTCTACTCCCTGCCTTATCTGCTACAGTTCTCTACATCCCCTGCCATGTGCCACAGAAAACAGCTATGCATACCACTTGTGGCACATATGCCAGAGGTTGGCCACCCATAGTGCAGACAAATGTCTTCACAGGAGAGTTTAAGGCACGACTGGATCTTGTAGATATAACTTACACTCAGGATAGGCAAGAATAAGGACTTACCTCTATCCGCAGCATTTCCTTATGGGTTACCTCTAAGCAGCTGCATGGTCAACGTTCTGCATTTAGGCAGTTCCTTTCTCAGATTACTGACTGTTTTGGATCCTGCTTTGAGGCTCCCTACTCTCCCTATGCACTGTAGAGAGACCACAGGTACCTAAAACAGAGCTCTGGATTCCACTCCAGGGACAAGTGGCTTATTTTCTAGGAACTGGTTTCAGTGCATATCATGATAGCGCACAAAATGAAAATGAAAAATAATTGTCATATAGGACTTTGCCTTCAAAATGTAAGGGCTTTCATTCAATGGTTCGGATTATGTTTTTCTTTCCTGAGTAGTATTTTTTAAAAAATCCTTTTTTATAACAAGATACTTATACCTAGAAATTCCTAACAATGAAAACTGTGGGATCACATTCTTACGGTGCAATTGCCTTGGCTTTAAAAGTCAATGTTGAAAACCTTATAAACAGAAATTGCAACTAGTGGCTAGACAAAGAGGATAGAGCAGTGTTTCACACAGCTGTGACCTATCAAGCTACCTGCTTCTCATCTGCCTTCCTATATCAGCAAAATGTATTTCTGTGAAGCTGCGCAAAAAAAGTTTGCACATAAAATACAATTAAACAGATTCATTGTTTTGGTCCTTCTACAAAGCAAGCAAAAGAAATGCCACTAAAGCTGTGTTTTGGTATTTCTAACCACTCTCTCATGCTTCTTTTTTAAATTTCCACTGAAAAGTTATGCATCACTGTGGAAAGAAGAAAATCTAAGATGAACTGAAATGATAATGAAATGAAATGATTCCCTGCTTCAAAATATATATTTTTCTGAGTTGACTAGAGGTGGGTGAGAAGTGCTTTACATACCTCACTAGAATTTGAGAATTCTGAAGGTTTTAAGACAAAATCAATAAATATAAATGGGGATACCACTGAATATTTAACAGTCCAGGAATTAAGCTACTCACCTAGAATATAGGAGATCCAGGTTCATGTCCCTCTTTTGCTATGCCCCTAACCCCTTGTACTATAGAGTCCCTCAATAGTCCTCTTAATAGATTTTTGGAACTGTTCCATAATTAAATATTAATTGTTCCTCAGCAACAAATGGATTGTATAGACCAAGAACAATGTAATCACCCTGCTCCAAGATATATTAAACTCTTTTATGAAGTAGAACATCCCCACAAAAGGGAAATAATGAGAGACCAATCCCAAAAGAGGTAAAAGATTAGTAGTAGGCACTCCTCTGGAAACTGAGATACCAGGTAAAAAAAGCTAACTGAAAATTCAAGCAGAGCAGGACAAACCAAGCAGAGCAAAAAAAATTTTAAAAAAATTCTTACTAAAAATCAAGCTGAGCAGGGACTTGAACACATATCCTTCCATTTCCCCGGAATTACCAGTAATTCTGTGATTGATCTTTATCTCTGGTTTGGACCAAAAAATTCAACCTGGACTTGAGAAATCTTTTCTAACAAAACTTTCATTAAAAATGGTATATTTCTGAAGAACATTCTACATTCAGCATTTCCTGAGTGAAATCTGCTTTGTCAGAAAAACCCCAGCTAGCTCTAGTTTGGAAATTTTGGATGTCACACAGCAATTAGAAACAAAACCTTCAAAACTTCAAAACAATTCAAATTACTGAAGGAGAAAGTTACCTAACTTTACTACATATAATGTTAGTTACAGAAGAGCAGGAAACAGTGTGTAACATAAATAAACACTATAATGACTAGCGTGTCCCATTGACAACAAAGAATTAGAAATAGGTTCATGTGCTAGAAGACACCTCACAAAGCCATCATAGTCCTGCTTAAGACAGGATCATCCCAGACTAAACCGCCCAAGTGTCTGTCTAACCCTTTGTTGAATGTCCAAGGAGAGAGATTCCACAACCTTTCTAGGTAGCCTATTCCAACACTTGACCACCCTTATAATTAGAAGGTTATTCCTAATCTTCAACCTAAATTTCCTGTTCTGCAGTTTCAGGCCGTTGCTCCTAGTCCTGTCCCCTACAGCCAGAGGTCGTGTCTATCTCCACCCTTTTTATAATACTCCTTCAGGTATTTGAAGACTGTTATCAAATCCAACCTCAGTCTTCTCTTCATAAGATTAAATAAACCTACTTCTTTCATCCTTTCCTTGTAAATCTTGCTCCTTAGGCTCCAAATCCCAGCTGGTTTTCTGCCGCTGGCACCAGGTAGAAGCACATAATCCAAGTCTGGGACAGGGTGCTGATCCTGCTGCTGGATCTGAACCTGCCTTTGGATCTGCAGGGCAAGCTGGGTCTCTACCACTGGCAATCTTGAACCAGCTTAGGTGCAGTGCTGGGGCTGGAACTGCAGCTATGTATAGGCCTGTGCAACATGACCTATAGGAGACAAACAGCACTATAACTTGAATCAAACGTATGCTATCCAAAGCATAACCAAGTTGCGGGGAAAGTTTGGATGTCAGACTTGGCCATTTTCAAGTCAAGCTACAGAAATGTGACTAAACAGCAAGCAGGGCCTGTATCCTAAGTACTCTATATTACAATTGCAACCTAAAACATTAAGAGCTAAGGTGACCAAATGTATTAACAGTCATTTTACTATAATGAATGTATTTTTGCTAACATGTTTGAATTATTATAGACACAAAGACAGGCTTGAGGATGGAAAGAGAAAAACAGCCTTGTCAGGCCACAAGTCACAGTAAATAACTAACCAAGGGCCAAAATGCAAGCTATAAAGAAGATAAGAAATTTGTCCTTCTGCCATCTCAAAAATATAAATTTCAATTTATTAAGAAGATCTTGATAAAAGTAAAGATTACCAGTTGATTAACAGACTGAGGGCAGACACTTAAAAATAAAAAACCTTAGTTAAGTTGATTCCTTGACCCCTTTTCCCAGGGTCACTAAAATCTGGTTCCATCCCAAAGTTCCAGTAAAATAAAGACATTTAAATAAAGCCCATCAGTGATCAATTATTAGCATGTCAAATCAACCATCTATAAATATTGGGTGTGGAACAAGCAACACATTGGATCTTTCCCCAAGTTCAGCAGGAAAAATCTCAACAAAAGTCCCCAGGAAAGTAGAGACACCTGGCCAGGAGACCTGTTCTTCCCGAATCCAAGGCTGCACAAGCATTGTCTTTAATAGTACCAATAAGTCTTTGCTATTGTGTATCCTAACAAAGCTTCTGAGTTGTGACTAGAATGGTCTC
Source organism: Crocodylus siamensis (assembly GCF_052110815.1). Classification (NCBI taxonomy): domain Eukaryota; kingdom Metazoa; phylum Chordata; order Crocodylia; family Crocodylidae; genus Crocodylus; species Crocodylus siamensis. The sequence goes on along the minus strand of NC_143397.1, from coordinate 159,641,455 downwards.
ATTGATCAATCATTCTCACTCCTAACCACAAGTCCAACCATAAGGTAACAGGACCAACAATCTGTGATTGTCTGCCCCAGCCCCAGCATCACACATGTTCAAGACTCCCATGTGGTGCCCAAGCTGAGACAAACACAGCTGATTATTAGTCCCCACACCACACCGGAACCAGAACTCATATTATCTCTGTGGAGCAGTCCAACAGTAGCTGAATATGTGTTACTTTATGCAATCTGGACATCATCCTCCTGCAAAAAATCATAACTTTGCTAAGTACAATCATATTTAGCATGTGTTTTACTGCTCGAATACACGGATGCTGACATTTTAAGTGCGGTTAACACATCCTAAGTATAACATGTGACATAGATAGATGCAAGTGCATCTCAGGGAAAGCATCTGCCTGTCATCCTGTGTCAGACATCTATGCTCATCTAAGTACAGATTTTTGAGACAGGGCCTTACAAGAGTCCAAATTCCACTCCAGGACCAACAGCACCTAACTCCATCTTTTGATCGAATTTCTTTATCAAACAATCATGCAAGCCCTCCTTCCTACCACCTCCTTCTCTAGATCCTTACTAACAGACACCCTGATCCTCCTAGAATAAAACAATAGCCCTGTTGGTCTACATGTGTTATTAGTACAGAGCAATAAACTCTGGTGTATATCTTGCCAGAGTTTATTGCTCCTGAGTACACCATTTTAATGTGCACCCAGGACTGCAGCACATTGAGCAAAATCAGAGCAGTCCCAGCTGCCAGGGGACTGCCTGGCAGGCAAGGGGTCAGCCTGCCAGCCTGGGGCTGCTCTGACTCAGCTCAAGATGCTGTGGAGAGGGTGGCTGGGGCACAAGGGTGCTTCAGTGTGGGGTTAGCTGGGAGGTCCACCACAGGATAGCACCTGTAATTAGAAGTACTATCCTGTGAGTTTTTTAGTTTCCTGTGGCACATGTAGATGCTGAGATGGTCACTGCTGAGCTAATTTACTCCCCATTAAACATCTCATAGATATGTTCCCCATCCCCTAACCTGTGCCAAATAGACTAAAATCAGCTTCTCATCCCAGGCATCGAAATCTATGCAGGGTCACTTCAAGCCTTGGCACAGATCTTCCAGAATAAAGTCTTTTAACATTTTTTTTTTTTTGGCAAAGTAGTATTCAGTCTTTTCTCCAACTCTGATTTGAGACACCAAACATAATATATTAGAGATGGTAAAAATCAGCATCCTCTACTGGAAGTTTACCTCACAATTTGAACAAACAAATCTTATTTTCTATAAATATTTTTTTCAAAGCCAGTGAGTCTGGGAAAGTTTGATTATGTATCATTATAAGCAATCACAGAAACTGAAAGCTGAAGCTTCCTTTAAAAGTGGTCTCATTCTTTACAGAAAAAGATCCCAAACTTCTGTACATTAGTGCAGTAAAGCTCAAATGTAATACGGAGAGTTACATAGATTAGATTGTACTGACTTTAAATTAGACACTATTCAAGCTATTTCTTAACACAGGAGATAAATCCAAAAAACTACTGTCATTTTTTTCCATTCATTAATGAAACCTTGATGCCATGTAGAATAATATGGTAGTTAAGCATCAGCAAAAGCCTATTTCAATAGTTTCTGCCACTGATCATCTACTACATTTCTTCACATACTTCTTACTCTGCTTTAAAGCAATTTTGTCAATGAGCCTCATTTCTTGTGTAGAATCTGCTGATTTTGTAACATATCCATCCTTATCCTGGCAGGAGGAAGTTTTCATTTTACAGTACTTCACTTTAATAGATGATAATTATATGTTGCACAGAACACCACAAATGGAAATGTAAATAGGCAATGTATGCTTACTGGGGAAGTTGTGAGGAGAACACCAAGCAAGCTATATATTATGCTTTTCCCATCTCTCAGAGCTCTCAAATGTCATTCTAATCTAGAAGTTTGATACTTTCTGTGCATGTGTGTGGTTTACAGTGTGATCTTATTTGGCTGTACCCAAGCTATGGAAACTTGATTTTAATGGAATTATGTGAATTTATACCACCAAAGAATCTGCACTGCTATAACAAAATACCCAAGGAAAGATAAAGATATAGTGATGGGCTAGTATATTCTGAGTGTTTCAGTTTGCAACCTAAGTAGCTGAAAATTAGTTTTATTTTTGAAGTTGAAAAATTTTTTTGAGTATATACAAGTACTATCCTGCTGTACAGTTTTTTTATGCATAGCACTGCACATGTAGATGCTGATGCAGCTGGCTGGGGCCCAAAGGCACTTTAGTGCAGGGGCTGCCTGCCAGCTAGTTCCTCTCTGGAGCACCATCATGCCCCAGCTAACCCCTCTGCAGCACAGTGAGCTGGGTCAGAGCAGTCCTGTGCTGGAAAGGCTCAATGTGCCTGGCTCAACATGCTACGGTCCTGGGCCTACATGTAAATGTGGATAAACACTGAAATATGTGCTGGAGTTTATTGCTCTGCATTAATTTCACATGTCAATGCACCCCCTAAGAACTAAAACTTTTTACTATGGTTGGTGTTAAATACTTAAATATGAACCCTACCCTTGCCACTGCCATCCAGGACCTGGCAGAGGAGTTACATTTACATTATATAAAATATATATCAATAAAAAGGTAGTAAAAAAGTTTGTCAGTAAAATGTTTTTACATTGTCAGTAAAAAAACATTCTTCATTTATCAATGCTGATTCTAGTTTCTGCTCTGTCTTGTTTTGGGGGAAGGGGAGGGAGGAAATGCTTGCACAAGCTCCACCTCCTTCTGAGATGGGAAGCTTGTAAGAGGGATAGACCAAGTTACAACTTTGTATCCATTCCTTCCCTATTGTATGCCAACAAAAGTAGAAACCAATGCTAACTCCTATCCCCTGAGGTCCAATATCAGTTCTGATGATACAAGTATAACAAACAATGGCATAAGAAGTCTGTTATGCCCCCTTATATGTGTTGTATTTTGGGTCAAAAAAAGAAGAAACAACCAGATTAACTTAACATGTTTTACTGTCAGACAAACCAAGATGAACTTGAACACAAAAAGGGACTTAAGCAGCAACAGAACTACTTGAACAGGCAAGACAAAATATTTCAAGGAAAACCCATGCATATCCTTCATGGCCATGTCCATATGCATGGTGTGCGTATGTTTCCCTGGGGACAAGAAGCAACGGCACACCTTGTGCCACTGCTACTTGTCCCCAGGGAATGCCTATGCCATGCACCCCCTGGCACGCAGCAGGTGACCCTGGTGGGGTAGCAGAGACTGGGACCAGGACTGGGTTGGCCAAAACAGCCTTAACTGGGATCCTTGGGATCTCCTGGGGCTGCAGCAACAGCAATCCCACCACTCAGAGCCTGGCTAGCAGCCAGAGTGTGGCTCTGGCTGGCCAGGCTCCAGTTTGGGGTGGCTCGTTCTGCCCCTGTGTGCAGCACTCCACTTTTTTCTTTGCATCAGTTCTTTTGACTCTGGAATCTCCTGGAGTCAACCCACACCCCCTCCCCCCATGCTGCTATCTTGCAGTGCGAAGAACAGCTGAATTTGTAGTATATGGCACCACAGATGTGTCTGTGGCATGACATACCGCAATGCCACACTCATGTGGATGCAGTACATGTCATTATTTTAGCTTCACACCAGCACCAGTGCTGTCAAATATCAATACTAGGACACCAAATTGTGAGTACAAGTAGGCACAGAAGCCAGTTAGTGTCATCCTCGTAGCTAGACAGAAATAATCATATCAACAACTAAATTAATCTCCATTCTATAATCTTTCATTTAATGAAGGGCTACAGTTCCTCAGAATCACAAAAGTAGCCAAGATATCTATCAGAGACTTTCTCCAACCACTTTTTCATGTTCCCAGCATAACTTGCATTAGCTCAGTGCCTAGAAAATCATAGTATCTCAAGGCCAAGTCTCTTCATTCACAATGAAAAATGCCAAGGGATATTTTAAAGCTTACAACACTTCAATATTTTAAAATTACAAAAATATTTCATAAAGAAAAATCCATATTTTAATACTATTTTACTTAACCTGAAGAAGTTATTCAAATGGGATTGTGCCAGGGAACTTAGTTTAATAGCTACACTAGACTAGCATGTCTCTGAGACAATATTTACAGTAACTTAATCATTATAGCTTTGTTCAGGATCCACAATGGTACCAGAAAAAATAGTGACCATAGATGCAATTTTAAGAAAGGTTAATATTCAAATAAAATGAATACTGAAATAAAAAGGCAGATAAATTTACAGTGGACTATAATAACAGCAAGAGTGGAAATGAGAGGTTTTTTGCAAGGGAAAACATAATCATGTGCCTTCTTCTGAAACATAGAATCAATACCTGAACAACATAAAATTCTAGTTTGGGTTATTTTTATCCCGAACAAATCCTGAAGCTGAAGTTAACCCAGGTGACTATTCTTGTCTACATATTAGACCTAGAGTACACATAGAAAAAAAAAGAAAGAAACACACTGAACTTGTAATATTTATTACCTACCATAACAGATGAATATTCATTTAACTGCTCTGTGCTCACATGTATGTATGTACGGGTTTCCCACCTTCCTAGGAAGATGAGGCATTTAGGAATGCCTGTATGTAAGAAGGTGACATCTGAAAAAAGTAACCTAGTCTTTCTAGGTACTAATCCATCTTCATTTTAGTTTTAGCAGCCAAGGTTAAAAATACAGTTCTGATGTTTGTAATAGAAAATTTTATTTTGCTAAAATAATTCTAACACCAACTGACACAACCACATGATTTCCTATTAAAAGGTATATCCCAGCTAGGAGAATAATTCTGTTTTGTTTGCATTCCTTTTTGGCCAGGCTTTGCTGCCATTATGTTAAGTAAAAATTATGTTAAGAAAATGAGTTCTATTAACAGCATAACCTCTTCCACACCTCTTGGGAGAGAGAATCTTATATTAACATGTTTAGATCATATGATGAATGAGCTTTTTGATAATTCAAACACTTTACAAACAGCAATACTCAAATCATCTTTAGGAGACTTGCAAACATTACTATGGCCATCTTAGAGATGGGGACACTGAACCCCAAAGAGATTAAGATATTTGATCAATAACATTCAGGACTAAGTAATAAAGTAGGAGTAAAACCCTAGCATCCTGACTTGGTCACTTCCCACAAGCATCAGGTTTTTAAAATTAAAAGTCAGATATGATAGTAAGCACTAATGTAAAACACACATCAGTAAATGAATGTTGGTAAATATCTGAAGGGAGATATTGCTCTTAGGGTGATTAGAAGAATGCTTGTCACTACATGATAGAAGGACTGATAAGATGTTAATGTGATTGATAAAATGCCACTTCAAATCAGTGTTCCCAATTGAGAAGGGCCATGCCTAATTGTGAAAATTGTAAGGACAGGTAAATGTAATGAGGTAAGCGTATTTTTCTTCGATTCTACCCTCTTACAAATCAGAGGTAAGTTTGTGATAAAGTGTTCTCATTGTTTTACATTCAGACAATTTGCCATTAAACAAATCTAAACAATTCCTTCCACCCCACCATCCTCCCCCTCCCCCATTTATCTTAGAATCATAGAAAATGAGGGTTGGAACGGACTTCAGCGGGGCATTTAGTCCAACCTCCTGCTAAAAGCAGGACCATCCCCAACTAGATCATCCCATCCAAGGCTTTGTCTAGCCAGGTCTTAAAAACCTCCAAGGATGGAGATTCCACCACCTCTCTGGGTAACCTGTTCCAGTTTCACTACCTTCCTAGTGAGAAAGTTTTCCCTAATATCTAACCTAAACTTCCCTTACTGCAACTTGAGATCATTGCTCCTTATTCTGTCATCTACCACTATCAAAAATAGTCTAGTTCCATCCTCCTTGGAACCACCCTTCAGGTAATGAGAGGCTGCTAGTAAAGCCCCTCAGTATACCTTTTCATTGTAGAGGACTAAACCCCTGTCACCTGTACAAGCACCAAAACATACTCTACTAACAGATGTTGTGAATAAGGTTGAAGTATTTAATGGTGGGGGGGTTTCAGACCTTACTACCATGGTCAGCTACTAGATGATGAGTGAAGTTGCCAACAGGCATAGGGAAGGATATACACATCTTAGAGTAGAGGTAGAACAAGTTAGGATTGTTTACAGAAACTAGGTGTTTTCAAGTCAGCAGGACTGTACAGGATACATCTTAAAGTACTGAACAAATCTGCAGAGGTAAATTCAGAGTCCGTGGCTATCATCTTTGAGAAGCCATAGAGGTCAGGTGAGGTCCATGATGAACAGATGAAAAGGTCAAGAAAGAAGAGAGGGACAATCCAGGCAATTACAGACCAATCATTTTGACTTTGATACCAAGAACAATCATGAAGCAGATCATCAAGGAGTCTATTTCTAAGCACTGGAAAAAAACAAAATGATCAGGAACAGCCAGCATGGATTTATCAAGGGCAAGTTATACCTGAACAACAGGTCCATATGAGGGGGTGGCAAGTTCTGAGGGTGGTTGGCAGGATCAGAGGGGCTGGCAGGTCTGCAAGGGGTTGATGGGTATGCAGGTGGAATTACCCATCGGGGGCAGGAGGGTCAGGGTGGTGGGGATGGGTAGGAAAAGCACAGTCTCAGGGCTGGGCACAGTCCACAACAAAGGGCACATGCAGGGGTGTGTGATGTAGGACGAAGTAGAGGCACAAAGTTGTGCCGTGACTATTTGTGCCACTATAAGTACAGGCACCTACTCATCTGGACATGGCCCTAGAGTGTTTTTTTCTGACCTCTGCCTGGCTATGAAAAAAAGGCATGAAGTACCAAAAACAAGGATGAGATCTTTCCTATCCTTTCCTTCCCTTTCTTTTCCTTTCCTTTGATAGAGGGAAGCAGAAGGAGAGTTAAACAAAAGCTTTAAATAAATAGCTTTTCAGGGAACCTGAATTGCCTTGCACTGCTTCTGCCTTGAACAGAGGACATCATAGTAGAGAAAGCAGGACAAAACATGTTTTCCACAGTAGAAGTAGAATGAAAATTTATATAACTGACCACAAAGCCACTATATCCCTTTTTAATATTTACATAATATATTGATATATATTATACATGGTTAATATTTAACAAAAATGTGTTTACACAGCAAATTGACAGGGTTCTAATTTGCAAGGTCTCTTTTTCCCCTCTAGAAACCTAATATACAATTTGTACTTCAACATTATCTATCTTAATCTAATTTCCAACATGCGTTCATCATTTTTAGAAAGTTATTGTGCTGATAAACATTATCTATTCCATTAAGGGGTATATTTCTAAGTCATTTTTTAGTGTGCAACCATCAGGACAGAGTCTGACTCAATTTAAAATTATCTGGGGATATTAGAGGCTGACTAAAGAAAGAGTTAATCATGGTAAGTACACTTAAGAGTCCTTCAATATTACAATGCTGCAAAAGAAATCTAGGCTTACTGTAGCTGTGTAACAAAAGGGAGACTTACTGAGATTACTCGAAAGTTTAAAGTGGTTAAACAAAGTTTCCTGCTAAATCTTGGCAGAGCCCAAAGTCAGTGAACACTCTACTTCAGTAGGTCTTGGATCTCTCCTTTGCCGCCTTCTCGGGGTTGGAGAAAGGATGAGAAGGTCCAGGTTGGCCACCTGAAACAGTTAATTCTCTCATTTTTAATTGTCATGGGCTCAGGAAGGGCAAGGGAGATTTTTTTTCTTTGTCAGCCTAACCTATTAACTCAATTCAGTGGCTCAAATTTCTTTGGACCTCCGAAACCATATTTTATTTTTCTCTGCCTCAGTCTCTCAAACACACATGCATAAGCATACACACACACACACACACACACACACACAAACAATCACTCAGTCCTTCTTTGGACCCTGGAGAAGGAAATAAATTGGCTCCGTGCAATCCGCCCTGTATAAAAGGCAATATATTGTCATTCTGCCCTAGAGCAGAGGGCCTGAATTGTCGCTCTGAGTTCGCAATTTGCACCATGTCCCTTTCAAGCCAAAGAGAAGAAGTGTGTGTCAGCCTTTTCCTGGAATAACTTTACACTTTTTTCACTCCAGCTGCAAAAAGAAACTTTTATTTTATCCTTTCAGTGCCTTGCCTGTTCCCTTCCAGTGCAGGAGAGGGTGTAGTAGTCCAACAGTGTATGATCTCCAACCTCTTCACAGCTGTCTAACCACATCTTCATTTTCTAGGATATGAGTACCAAGTACAAGGCCCTTTCTACAGTCTTACAAAACTGTCAATGCCAAAATATGCAAGAATTATGAGTTGGCCACTGTGTTCTTTTCAAGTTCTTTTTTTCTCTGCTAGAAAACTTCTGTTTTTAAAAGAGAGAAAGAGAGAGAGAAAAGGCTCATATTCTTTTGTACTCCCTTGATTCTAATTGCTAGGGCCACAAGAAAACCACAAAAAGTAGCTTGACAGACAAAACAAAAGCATGAGATTGGAAATACTGTCTCCAAATTAGCATTTAGGCACTGTGAAAGCATATGGCCCCATGTACGTCTGGGCAATATTATTTTGTTCTAAACACTTTCACAAGAACAACAGCACTTCCATTTATTTTACAGATGTAACTGGGGTATCTTTATCTCTTTTTACTTATTATTCAGTTAAACAACCCAAATGTACTACTTCCACACAATGTTATTTTTAGGAGTTTTACTGTTGGCATTGAGCCTCAGTGGTGCTTGCTTCCTCATAGACAGGGCAGCTTCCGTCTTTCAATTATTCCTCCTTTTGAAAGATTAATTGAGGTGTTTTAGTTATTCTCAACTAAGCTTCTTGCATAGAAGTAAAGCCCATTGGAGGTTAATACTTTCAGGTATCTGAGCAATAGAAGGAACATGGATAAGATGTATGTAAATAGAAAGGAAGAGAGAAGGTGGTGGGGCTAATCACTTAAGCAGATCATTTTATTTTCTACAAAATAGGCATAATTACATTTTCAATTCTGATTTTTATTACATAGGTTTTAGGTGCCTGGAAGGCTTCCTTATTTAAAATTTGCCAGCAGTGAGTTTTCCCCCTGCAGCTATTGTGCTTACATGGTGCTCCCTGGAATTCATTGTTGCATAAGCACATTATTTTTTCTTTCTTATCTACTTTGTTACAGTAAGATGAATGCAAAGCCATCTTCATACTAACTGGCATTTAACAAAGATAACACCTACTTATTTTACACTCTAGGATAGCAAATTAATTTTGTTTTTATAATTGTTTTAATAATAACTTAGAAAATTACCTGCTAGACACTTTATATCATTGTAGTCTTGTTTCACACACACGCACAAAACAAGGTCAGCCTCTAGCTCTCGAGTAATAAAGAAAAACATAAATGTGGGCCTGAAAGTCCATATGAAAGCACAAACCTTAGGCTAACGTATTAGTTTCTCTTCAAATAATGTTTTATGGGTTTTAAAGTATTGCTCTGCAGCAGTGTCTTGTTGCTTGTAAATCCAAGTATCAGAGACAAGGCATGTCAAAGGAAAAGCATTTCTAATAAGGGGACAATAGGTGGACGTCAACCTATGCCTAATTTCTCAGCTGCACTTCTAAAGAAGCTCATAAATCCTTTGAAGTTTAGGATGACTTGAAAATTTAAGCCCCCAAAGTTGAAACTGCTACTTAGTTTTTCAAGTCTCTCAGTTGCATAATGTTAAACACTTTGATCTTTTGTTGCCATCTTATACTTTACATTGTGGGGAACTTTGGGTAAATTAAATGTTACATAAATGTACAGGATGAAAAATTATTTTGAAAAGTGCAAAGCATGAAAGAAACTGTGGCCAGATTAATGTTTCCTCACCAGGAGTTAAAAACATAAGTTAAGGCAAAGAACTCTTCATGTTTATTTTGCAGATTCAAACATCAGGACTGATAGTTCAGACAAAATAGATATCCTAGCTAATGTGGCCATTATGGATGCTATTTTATTATCTTAAATGGTAGCTTTTGTGATGTGTAAGTGGCCTTTTGGCACTTACACACAGTTTGTGATTCTATAACCCCCTATTAGCCATGCAGTGTGGATGCATAAGTGTGAGCACATACACCATGCCTGCTCAGTAGGCTATGCACTGGCCAGGAAGGTCACATGGTTACATATGCATGCCTAGTATATGCATGTAACAGAACAGTAGCTGGACAAATATCTGTGACTGGAAAGTGTTTGATATCAGAAGAGCAGGACGTCCTCCCCTCCCCCCACGCTGCTCCAGTACTTTAGACTCTAGTAGTTGAGTGACTCGGGCACTTGCTCAGAAAATGGAAGACCTGGATTCTAGGTACCTTTCACCAACAAGGGTCTTGAACCTTTTTCTCTAGGTGCAGATAGAAGAGCAGATTCCCATTGTAATTCACGGCACTTTGTAGGAAGCGCTATGAGGTACAATGATCCCCTGAACCCAATGGACATTTGCTCTTGGGTCCTGGGGCTTTAGGAATCGAACTGCTTTTAAAGCAGCTGTAAGCCTACAGCTGCTTTCCCAGGCCCAGTGCTGTTTTCAGAATAGGAGTGGGGAAAGGGAGTGGAGGGAGCTCATTCTGGCGGAGTGGAGGGAGTTGGTTCCATAGTTTCATAGTTTCTAGGGTCGGAAGGGACCTGAGCAGATCATCTAGTCCGACCCCCTGCCATGGCAGGAAAGAGTACTGGGGTCACACGACCCCAGCAAGGTGTTCATCTAACCTCCTCTTAAACACCCCCAGGGTAGGAGCCAGCACCACTTCTCTTGGAAGCTGGTTCCAGATCCTAGCCACCCTGACAGTGAAGTAGCGCCTCCTGATATCTAACCTAAACCTACCCTCTGCCAGCTTGTGACCATTATTCCTGGTCACTCCTGGCAATGCTTGGGGGAACAGGGACTTCCCCAGTGCCTGCTGGTCCCTCTGACTAGTTTGTAACAGGCCACAAGATCCCCCCTCAGCCTTCTCTTGTGGAGGCTGAACAGGTTCAGGTCCCGTGGCCTCTCCCTGTAGGGCCTGCCCTGCTGCCCCCTGATCATGCGGGTGGCCCTCCTCTGGACCCTCTCCATGTTGTCCACATTCCTCCTGAAGTGCGGCACCCAGAACTGGACGCAATACTCCAGCTGCGGCCTGACCAGTGCAGCATAGGGGAGGAGGATCACCTCCTTGGACCTGCTTGAGATGCATCTGTGGATGCATGACGAGGTACGGCTGGCCTTCCTGACTGCCTCCTCCACACTGCCGGCCCATGTTCATCTTGGAGTCAATGATGACTCCAAGATCCTTTTCTACCTCTGTGCTGACAAGAGGGGAGTTCCCCAGCCTGTAGGTATGGTGCCCGTTGTTCCTCCCCAGGTGCATTACTTTGCACCCTTCCCCCCCAGATGTTCCAATCCACCTACCCCACCCTCCAGCACCGACTAAAAATAACCACAAACTAAAATCCCTCCACATCCCTGCCCCCCCTCCCAATCGCAAGTCAGCCCAGCCCTGCTCCCAGTACACACACACACAAGTTACTGAAGGTACTCCACTTCAGAGGATCTTCATCTTAACTCTCATGCAATGACGGTTCAGATTGTCACGGACTTGGGCCATTTTAAAATGCTCTGCAAACATACCTTTGTGTTTGGTCATGGCTGTAGAGCACTTTCACTGATATCTAAATTCAGAAAAGATACAAAGAGGGGCCTTGACAATAAAAAAGCTGAGAATCACTGATCTGGCTAGTACCACTTAAGGGTGATGGGGACAGGATTTCACCCTGCCATGCCCTTGCTCATGCCATTTTCTGCCCCTCCTGCCCCCTATTCTGTACCTCAGGGGACAGGGTCAGCCCCCTCCACACAAGCTGCTCCTGCAAGGTCTCACACTTTGGCAAAAACCCCTGGGGCCTCTTCTGCCAGCCCCAGGAGCATGGGAGGAGTACAGGAGGATAAGCCAGGCTGCAAAGCACGGCTCCATCTATGCATTTGCCCATTTGAAACAAATTGAGCTGCTGGGATCATGGTGGGGGCTGACACAGGGGCTGCCTGGTGGTAAGGAAGAGCAGAAGCAGTGGCAACAATCACCAGAGGAGCAGTGCAGGCACCACTGGAGTAGCTGGAGCAGAAGCAGGATGCCAGACAGGGGGATCTCAAAACACTATTGCTCTCATGGTGCACTAGTGTGTCATAGCACACCTTTGAGTATCAGTGCCCTCACCACTTATCTATTATGGCTATTTTTTCGGTCTTATGCCCATGTGCATACATACATAGCCAGTAGCCACATAGATCCTACTGTCCATAAGCTACTAAACACGCACAGTATATGCACATACACTTACATGTTCACACTGAAGGGATAATGGAATTTCCAACTCCATGTAAGTGCCAAAAGGACCATTTACACAGCTGGGTTAGTGCCACTTAGGCAGATAAAGGGTAATAGACCTTGTATGTCCATAGCATATTTTAAATTTGTTTTGCACTTCCTGGCTAAAATAAAATCTCTACTGCATAATCTGCTAAAGGAATAGGTAATATTTTTCCACCAAACATTCTGTTGCAGTTTTGCTGTGCACTCTTAAACAGCCGCTGCATAAGTAACGTTCCAGAAGTGACTACACCTTTGTAGACTTGATGCAACTTTTTTAATATGAGGAAAGAGGCAGTCACAAAATTCATTTGCTATATACCCCTTATCGCCTTCACTCAGCATATGAATTCCACTCCACTAGAACTGCTTCAAACATTTGAAAGCATATAAATAGCTTCAAACAATTGTTTTTGGTGGGTGAGGTGGGATTGCCAGAAAAATATTTTCTTCTTCCACATCAAAATTAGTAATCTGAGAAACTGGGTAATAAATATTCATAAGGCTATGCAAGTAACTGATTTTTCAGTTCAGCTGCTGAACCAAACAACAGTCATCATCATCATTAGCCTCAGTTCAGAACAAACTGAATTTTGCTGCTTCTGGGTTTGGGGTGGGGGTCTTTTTCTTTTCTTTTCTTTTCTTTTTTGCTGAAACAATTCCCCAAATTTAGTTTTGTTCCATATGTGGTGCTTTATGTTAAACAAAATAAAACATGTAGAGTGCATCCTGGCAGCGGGTGGCTAGGACTAGCCTCCCAGAGCACAGCCTGACCCAACCCACTCTGTGCAGATCCACGGGCACATGCCCACTCCCATACCCTTCTGGAGCAGCGGTGAGAGCTGCCAGAGGAGCTACCAGATGAGCAGCTTTCAGACCAGTGGCGCACAGTGGTGGGAGCCCTGCTCCCTGAGTCCCGCACCCCACCCACCTCTGGCTGGGCAGCTTATCCCAGCTCCAATCCCTCCCTCACTGTGGGGGGTACTGATCTATCTGGTCCCCCCCATGCCTCTTCCCTCTTTCCTTCACCCATCACAACAGTCTTACCAGGTGGAGGCATCTGTGTCCAGCATCTGTACAATCTATAGCTGAATCTCCAAATTTGCTCCGAATCTCTCCAAATCAATTTGGAGGCTTGATCTGGACCTTTTAATGGGTCTCCCAATTCAATTCACAATTGCTGATTTGGCCACTGAATCGGGTCAAATCTCCAAATCGAATCCGCTACCAAAGCTTCGTACAGACCTACCTCTCAGTCCTTCCCTTTGAAGGCTTTCCACTTTGAATAAAACATGTAAGTATTTACTGAGACATGGCGTGAAATAGTCTGAATGATTCTGTGGTTGGATGGTTATGGCACTGTCCCCTAACCGTATTCATCAACTCCCCACAATCAAAGAAATAAACTGAACCTAGTTTCCTACTACTTCCTATTCTGACTTTTCAGCTATTACCTAAAGGGGGAATTACATTACCTCCTCTGAGGGTTTCTTAAATCTGAACCCATAAACCTGAATATTCTTCTGTAGCCAAAACTGTGGGCAAACAGTCTAAGTTTACAAACAGTTTGTTAGACAACATAACATAAACTACACTTTTGGTAAATATATTTATTTTTTTACTTAACCTAGAACTAATATGCAAGGAAGCCTGGTGAACTGACAGGTTGAGGTCAGATACTTTCTTCAAGCCATTATGAGTTGAAATTGCAGCTGTATGGAAACTATGGGCACTTTTACAAATGCTTCAGCCATGGGAGGGGGGGATAAGGGCTGCCCTAATTAAAGTGCCACAGCATCTCATTTGTCAGTGTCCCCACACCTAAAATTGGCAGCGGGATAGCTTGAACTAAAGCTTGTTCAATGAGCTTCAGTTCGAGTGCCTCCACTAGCATTTTTTAGTGTAGGGACACTGATACACAAGATGCAGGAGACTGCTGGAGTCTAGTAATTACTGCTTTGATGTGCTGTAATTAAGATACATCGGAGCAGTCTCCATGCTCAAGCACAGGCATCCTATGGTCTTACTTTTGCTGCATTGTAAGAGAGCAAATTAGGACTACAATATGGCTGTTTGGAAACGGCTATTTAAAATACGTTGGAGAGATTTCCAAATTATGGAAGTTACAATCTACTTCCTTATAATGCTTATACAGCTAGACTGATGACAGTAAAGAAACGTACTTTGCAAACAGTTTAATTTTTTAAAAAGAAATGTAAGATTCTTTTTAGCTCAGAAGTATTTCCTAAAGGAGGTCTCCTTTAAAATTTGTAACATACTGTACAATATGTAGAATATATGATGATGTGGGTTAGTGGTTGATTTGACTATTGTTTGGAATAAACTTAATAGTCCATTGAGCACCACTGCAATGCAGAAAAATGAATATTCTGCAGAAGCTTCAAGTACACTACAGTGGAGGGTGTTTATTGAATTAAATATACAATGTGGATTATAGTCAGTACAGTGTCTTTTCTGTGATTTAATTTCATATAAGAGTATACCATATGCATGTTTTCAAATTTCAATGTGCTGCATGGTATTTTTTGTTATTGAAAAACATGTTGTTGTACTGGAAAACTTTTTAGGGGAGAAACTAGAGATCTTGCCCTTAGGGAAGTATGTGAAACCTTGTTTTAGATTATGGAATAAGTACATTGAGTGACATAAAATCCCTCTGCTTAAAGCTCAAATATTCTATACTTTTTAAGTGTGGTGGCCTATGGTATAGGGTGAAATTCATTTGCAACCAAGGACCAGAAAGTGCATAGGTTGCTCAGATATCATGATATACTATCTAAGAATTAAGTAGCCTCCAGGTACAGAGAATTCTGTAGAATTAAATAAGTGCTTCAGACCTTCTAACCTAGTTGTAAGGAGTACGGATGCCACAAGATACAGTTAAAAGTATATTCCATGGATAGTCACATGACCCATCTTATATCCATCTCAGCCTTCCACACCAGCTTTAGAGGACAAAATAAATATCTTTTTTTGGCACACATCACTGAGGGGGGCAATTTTTCTAGTATAATGTGGGCACATCAACACATGTATATAAGGATGACTAAATTTAATGCAAATTAAGCTAATAGCCAGTAAGTGATTTTTGGCAGGTGTCTATACATACAGAGACTTGGCACTAAAGTTAGTGCCAAGTCCCTGCGGCCCTGAAATGTGCCCCTAGTGACTGGGAAGACCCAGCACTAAAGTTAGTGCCGGGTTGTGTTTACACCTGTGTTAATGTGCTTTAGCTAATTGCAAATTTAGGCACAATGAGGCACAGTTAGTTCAATTTCACCATTTTTAATGCACATTAAGGGTGCATGTAGATGCATGTAGTTGCATGCCTGTAATGTGCATTAAATTGAGCTAATATGCATTAATGTGTCTCTTGTAGACATGCCCTATTAGTGGAAATTGTAGGGTGCTGTATTGGGGATTGTTTGGGTCTAGGAATGGAAGAGGTATAGAGTCCTCAGAGTTACTTTACCTCCTTACACTGTCTGTGCTGAGCACATGGAGTGTGTTTGAAAACCACTGTAGAATACAGAAAGATTTTATCTAAATTAAATAATTATGTTATAACTGTGAAAATATCCTTTCTGAGGAACTGATAAGTTAAAGAACTCTCCCACCTTCTGAAATCTCTTGGTGAGTAAGAAATGTATTAATTTTTGTTTTCTTTATCCTTAATATTTTTTTAAGAGCTATTGTACTACAAACATTTTTAACAGAACCGGGAGCTCCAATTTGTGAATTCAAAAGCCAGCTGAATGTTTTGCTGTTATGTAGTTTAAAAATAAGAGTTCTTAAACACATGAATGTTTAGGAAGCCAACAATTATTTCCATCAGGCAGATGGAACTACCAACCAGCAAGATGCTATGCCTGCCAAAAGAAAATTGTTATTTACTTCTGATATTTCCTAGTTTCAAATTCTTTTGTGAATCATTTATGGTACTAAGACTCAATATTTCAAGAATTTGCCAAGCTTATGAAACTAGATTTAAAAAGCCCCACACATTAGGAAACAACAACACATTATGATGAATCGAACCTGACAAGTTTAGCTTTAAACATATTGCACCACACTTTGCAAGTATAAGTGAAGTATATGATATTGTATTTTATGGTATGAAAAGTAATAGTCCTCTTGAGCTGCATATCACACCAATAAGTGTGAAGCAATCAATATGAAGTTTCATGCAGCCAGTAAAAATCTGCTCAGCTCAAGGCTTTCTAGGATGAAACAGAATATTTCAGTTAAAAATAGAGAGCTCTCTCTTTTCCTCATGATTGCTAATAAGAAGAACCTCTCATGGGACAATCCCACTGCTGAGAACAGTTGGATCCTACATCATTTTCAGGCTTCTAAATATACCAGTTATAGAGACTTTATCTGTGATACATTTAATTTAGAAGTTACACAAAGACTCATAAAAAGCAAAGAAGAGTTTTCTAGTATGCAACTTGAAATATTGAATTGTTACAGGCTACTACAAGGACCTACTGAGAATTAGGGCCCTAATTCAGAAAGTGTTTTTCAGAACATGCCTAATTTAAAACATGAGAACAATTCTGTAGAAGTTAACGTAAGCCTCTGCAATGTAAAAACTTGAATAGACTGTACCATGCTGTGGTAAAAGGCCTTTACCTTCATAGGTACCAGCCCTTTAACTTTCATAAATTCAACATTAAAAAAAAAAACACAGAATGAAAATCCCTAACAAGAACACCATTTTTGTTAATGCTATGTGCCTAACTTGCCTATATGAGCAATCTCCTTGCTTTCAATAAGATTAATCACATAACCTACGTTTAAAACATGAATAAATATAAATCCAGTCTGTAGCCATAAATGAATGTGACCTTACATTGTCAAAATAACTTGCAGAAACTGAATATAGACTCTGTCTATCCAAAGATGTTGAGAGTGCCACTTCAACGGAGGTCAGTATAAACTGTGTTAAAACATCTTGTACACAGTTAAAGATTTCTATTGGCCACATAAGTGGATCACAAAAGTGAAGATTCAGGATTCTGAGGACAACAGAATCAGTAAGCATGATAATATTCTTGTTCACTCACTGTTTTCTTTTGCTTTATTTTTTTAATGTTGTATATTGGTGTCCCTTAACCTTCCCTCCTGCTGGTCTGCTCCCTCTGGGCCATCTTTATTGTTGCTCTGTTAGCTAATATTACCTATATTTCCTTCCAGATTTGCTGAAATAGTGTGTCCTACATAGAATACTTTTACAAAGTCCTCTATGACCTCTTAAATTAGTTACATGAAAGCCAGAAATGTTTTACAGAAATCCACAAAGTAAATAATAAAATGATTCTTTTGCAAAAAATACATTATTTATGGGTAAAATAAGTAATACAATTTTTTAAAACCCTGTTGATCAGGATTTCAGGTTGCAAATCCTGAACAAAATTTATCCTGATACATATTCTATTCAAATGAACGTCTGTTTAGGTAAATTAATTTCCTACTTGAAATCATCTTTGTGTGTTAGATGTAGGACCAAACAACATAATGGGAGACAAAGTTCACTCACTCACAAATTCTGGGCTGTAAAGATTATTCTTCAATTTACAGTAACACCTGTATGTTCACACTTCAGCAGAGCTCATGTCATAGCTAAAGGAAGGAAACATGACTGACTTATGAGGAAAGACTGGGGGAACTGGCTTTATTTAGTCTAAAGAAGAGGAGACTGAGAAGAGACTTAATAGAAGTCTGCAACTACCTGAAGTGGGGTTCAAAAGAGGATGGAGCTAGATTATTGCCAGTGGTGGCAGATGACAGAACAAAGAGCAACAGTCTCACATTGCAGCAAGGAAAGTTTAGGTTAGATATTAGGAAGAATTTTCTCGCTAGGAGGGCAGTAAAACACTGGAACAGGTTACTCAGAGAGGTGGTGGAAGCTCCTTCCTTGGGGATTTTCAAAACCCAGCTAGACAAAGCTTTAGCTGGGGGTTGGATTAGATGACCTCATTAGGTCCCTTCCAGCCTTAACTTCCTATGATTCTATGAGTACATTTTGGCTGCCAAAATAGCCCTTTGGGTCTGTGAACATTTCTGCACAATTTACAGTGGCCTTCAAGATGCCATATATTCTACCATGGATTAGCCTGGTTCACACTCAACACTAGGTCCATCTCTTTATTATCTTTGACACCAGGGCTCAGATCTTCTCAATTTTGTATAAATCTATACATAGATTTGGGAGGTAAACACATACTGACTATTCAGGACAAGTCAAACTTGCTTCTGTAAAAATAAAACATTCAGTTTATAAAACATTCTAACAAATATTAACTAAATGGCATACAGAAACTATGAGGAGGGTACACTGAAATACGAAGATATATTGCTGAATACATTGGCATATCATGTCATTATTGGTGTCTAACGTGTCAACAAACTATATAATTAATTTATTTCTATAACAGAAATATCCTTGTAAAAAGACTCTGTATTAAAGGTCAAAGTATTTTTTAAATCTTTTTAAGTCGATGCCAATCCCAGGGCAGTGCCAGACAAAATTCTTGTTTGTGCTTTTATCCCATAAGAGAAATAGTAGCAGCTAGGAATCAAATAAGTTTCCAATTAGCCCTGTAACCACTAAGCTGTGTTTCTTCCTCTGTGGATAATCAGAGAAAAATAATTGTGGATTTTGTGGTGGAGCTTCCTGAGTAACTCCAGACCCTGCACTGATGAGGACATGATAAAATGTGTCCTTAAGGTTTCTTGTCTGTTCTGAGATCACCCAAACCTGCAAAAGAATGGCATGATGTTATATTATGCTACCATGGCCAGTGTCTGTGAGGGGAAATATCAGCAAATTATTGCCTGCTGACAACAATCTGTTGTCAGTGCAGCAGAAAAAAAACAACCCCAAAGCAACAAGCATCTAATGACAAATGTCTCCCAAGCCTGATACAATATGTAGAACTTTGACATACAGTTACATCCAAGTTTACATGCTACAAGACTACTGCTGCAATGCAGTCCTAAGAAGATTTTGTGTTGTTAGAGGAACTGTCCTTCAGAGAGATGTTAAACTCTCTCCTCTGCTCCATCTACTACAGCAGCAAACAGCCACAAGAACAAATAACAACAGCAGTTGAATGTGAATGTGTAATGTTTGACAGAGCTGGATGCTTTTACCTTAGTTCTCCTAGCTCCTCACATTACCATTTAGCCTCCTTTTCTTTCTTCCAATTTGCAACCCAGTTATTTAAAGCAATTATGTTTCATGGGGGAAAAAAAGAGTGTGCAGACTTGTTTACTCCAAAAATGCAGCAAGGAGTTAATCTAACAACATGCAGCAAAATAATGCCGAGCTTCTGAAGATTGTTAGATTAAAGCTGTTTTTGAGTGACAATGATTAGAAATAAGGAAGTAGGAATCCGAGAGCCTTTCAGAATCTATTGTGTACAGTAAAGCTATTGACAAGAAAAGAAAGTCCTTAATTGATTTTATGAGTCAAGGTAATAATCTGCGCTGTGCAGGCAGATCCTCACTTTTAGAGGATAAACAAAATCCCTGATGTGCCATAGTTAGACAAAGCTAAGCGGTTGCAAAGGGACTTGCATTTCAAATGAAAAATGCAATAGCTTCAGCATCATTTATGAGTTTGTAGATAATTTAGGGGTGACTATTAAACTTCTGTAACTCAGCAGGGACTAATGTTAACGCTGTTCCATGAAAATCATTATTATGAAGCACTTGACAACAACATTTTATTGGTGCCTGCTACTCTTATGATTATTGCCATTCTCTTCCTAGTCCCAAGAGCAACAAACAACCTTTGCAGAGTATGTCTTACTCAAGACAGTGCAGGCTTAACAAGCTGCACAACTAAGGTATTTTATCATTTTCTACTGCTTGCTCTGAAAACTATTGAAAGTAAGTATATTTAGGAAGTAATATCTGAAATGTTGCAATGAACTCATTTAAAAGCCTTAAGAACCAACACTAGCACCCTAGACACTGAACAATCTTTCAACTTCATTGCTTTCTGACCTGCCATTCTACACTATTCACTAGTCAAATTCATACCTTCATCCACATATTTAATTCATAGTCACCTGAGGTTTACAAATCATGGACAAGTTCCAGCCTTCTGCTAGATAAGGTTGCAAGCAGCTTCAATTAAAACCCATATTTTAGCACCCTTGTACCTTTAACTTTTTGGGGTTGGTTTTCCCTTAAAGTTTCCATATTTATTTTGAGGGAAAGGAAACTACTGATAGGATATTAAGTTACTGAATGTATGTTAAATTACTGAGTGTACATGTACTATGTGATATACAAAAAACTAGAACTCTTGGTTCCAAAATGATACCTTTTATTAGACCAACTGGGAAATTGCAAAAAAATTGTCCTTTTCTGCAAGCTTTCGGGATCAAAGTCCCTTTATTAGGCTCTAGGAAAAGTATAGATGGTACAAGATGGTAAAAAGTCCCTTGCCTGCCATCTGGCACCTCTAGGAAAGGAATTCTACCTGATCTACACACCAAGGGCCACAACTTAATTCCTTGTGGACCATATATGGCCCATGTGCCACCATTTGGATCAGTACTATAGCAAAAAAGTTTGGCACCCAGTTCAAAGCCCACAGCAGCAGTCTGCCCTTGCCCCACGCACAGAACCGGGGGGTATACCCCCCCATGCTTGCCTGGAGTGCACGCAATGGCAGGAGTTGTCTCCTCATCCCCAAACAAACTGTTCATGGCTCTATCCCACACCCCACCTGACTGAGGAGCACCTGTTAGTGCCCCTTCTCTTTGGCATCTGGGGTTTTCATCCCATTCACCGCCCCGCTCTTGCTATGCTACTAAGTTGGATAGCCTTGCATTAGACAGTTATTGGTTACAAAACAATATAAGAGTCATAGATTGTAAGGCTGGAAGGGGCCTCAGAAGATTTCATAGATTTCATAGACATTAGGGCTGGAAGGGACCTCGGAAGATCATTGAGTCCAGCCCCCTGCCCAAAGGGCAGGAAGTTAGCTAGGGTCATAGGATCCCAGCAAGATAAGCATCCAATTTACTCTTGAAGGTGTTCAATGCACCACCTCCGATGGCAGGCTGTTCCAGACCTTGGGGGCTCGGACAGTAAAGAAATTCTTCCTCATGTCCTGTCTGAAATGGTCTTGTAGTAGTTTATGACCGTTCAACCTTGTCATCCCTTGAGGCGCTCTGGTGAACAAACATTCCCCCAGATCCTGGTGGTCACCCCTGGTAAACTTATAGGTGGCCATCAGATCACCCCTGAGCCTGTGCTTTTCCAGGCTAAAGAGCCCCATGGCTCTCAGCCTGTCATTGTAGGGTCTGCTTTCCTGACCTCTGATCATGAGCGTGGCTCTTCTCTGGACTCTCTCAAGCTTCTCCACATCCTTTTTGAATTGTGGAGCCCAAAACTAGATGCAGTACTCCAGCTGTGGCCTCACCAAGGCCGAGTACAAGGGGAGAATGACATCACGAAATCTGCTTGAGAAGCGTCTATGGACTCAAGCCAGCGTTTTGATCGCTTTACTAGCCGCAGCATTGCATTGCAGGTTCATGTTCATCTTGTGGTCAATGATGACCCCCATCATTGACCATAAGACCATCAGGTCCACCCCCCCTGCACCAGGCAGGAAAGACAGCTGGGCTCAGGTGACCCCAGCAAGGTAACTGACCAGTCTCCTTTTGAAGATTTCCAGGGTAGGTGATTGCACCACCTCTGGAGGGAGCTTATTCCACACTCTGGACGCCCTAACTGTGAAGAGGTTTTTTCTTAATGTTGAGCCTGAAACGATCTTCTAGGAGTTTGTGGCCATTACTCCTGGTTTTCCCCAAGGGTGCCCTAGTTTCACCAAGCCCTTAACATACTCCCCTGATGTAGGGGTAAGCTGCTACCAAGTCCCTTCTCAGCCTTCTCTTTTTCAGGCTAAAGCGTCCCAGGTCTCTCAGCCTTTCCTTGTATGGCTTGCCATGCAAGTCTCAAATCATGTGGGTAGCCCTTCTCTGGAATCTCTCAAGTTTTACCATGTCCTTGTTCAAGTGCAGTGCCTGGAACTGGATGCAGTGCTCCAGTTGGTGTCTCACCAATGCCAAGTAGAGTGGAAGAATCACTTCCTCAGTTTTCCTGGAGATGCATCAATTGATACATGTTAGAGTATTATTTGCCCTGCTGGCAACAGCATCATACTGCCGGCTTTTATTCATACTGTGGTCTATTATTACTCCCAGCACCCTCTCTTCCATGGTGCTGGTCAGTTTGGCACCGCCAGACCTGTAGGTGTGTAAGAGGTTGTTTGTCCCCAGGTAGAGCACTTTACATTCATCAGTGTTGAACTTCATTTGGCTCCAACTTGCCCACCTTGATAGCCTGTCTAGATCCACCTGTATCTGTAGCCTATCTTCAAGCATAACAACACTTTGCCATAACCTGGTGTCATCCATGAGCTTCCAGGCATGTGCAAAAGCCCTAGTGTAGGCTCCATTTTGAAACGGTGCCTCATATATTTCAAGCAACTAATGAAGTTTGTGGCTGATGATGCAGAATCAATTTAAGTCATTCTTTGGACCACAGAGACGGTCCAAAGAATTACAGTGCATGGGAGCAGACTTGATTAATCGAGTCTGCTGGAGCATGGCAATTATTGTGTTCCAGCAGATTGCAGTGTCATGTGTATCAGTGTCCCTGCACTGAAAGATGGTAGCAGGAGCACTTCAACTAAAGCTTATTTGCTGAGCTTTAGTTAAAGTGCCCCTGCTCCTATTTTTCAGCATGGGTCACTAATACCACGTGATGCTCTGGGCATTTTAATTAGAGCAGCGTTCAGATGCACTCTAATTAAAGCCACTCTGCCCCGCTCCTCTCCTCTCCCACACACACACTCTTGGAGCACATGCATAATGTCCCGGTGCACAAACTCTATTAAGTTCCATCTGCATGGTTAGATATTTATGTTGAATTCTTTCTCTAGTGCCATTTTAAATTTAAAAAGAAGTACATATTGTTGGAAGGTATCATTCCAACATATTAAATGCTGCTAGCCATGCCAAACTAAATCAAAACTAGCTATGCTCACATTACCTAGAAATTAAGATCATAACTATCAATCCTAAAAGTAACATACATGAAAGTCATGAAGGTAATGGTAAATTTAGGAGCCTTTAAAATATTTGTCCTATGTGAGAAAGAAGATTTATGTTGGGTAGGCTGAATAGCAGTGACCTCAGAATCCAGTAGAATCTTTTTTAAAGAGAATTAGTTCCTGTTCTATTTGAATTGTTCTTAGGTTATTTAATTTGATCATGACAAACTGTTGTATTTTCATGTAATGATCTTTTTCTAACCACTTACAAAATTTAAGCACTTAAAACCAAAGCCTATCCTCTCTTTTAACTTCCTCAGTTTTTTCAGGGTGCCTTGTTCCACTATCTTTCTTGGTGGTGGACAGTCCATTCTACAAAATATATATAGAAACTGGGATGAAGAAAAGAAGTTCTATTTCCAATTCAATTCTATAATAGAGAGATGGTTCCTGCTGTTCTATCTCTTGTGAGAAGGCAGTGTAAAGCTATATACATTGCCCATTTTGTCTTAATAGACAGGCCTGCACCTTTTGGGCCCTTGACATGTTCTTCAAATTAATATAATTAATGTTGTCATCTTCTGCTACTAAATAAAAAGGAAAAGAAAGCTTGTTTCATTTGGTTGAAGGTAAATTTAGTGCTTGAGAATTATTGACCGAGAGTGTGAATTTAAGTTCTTGCATTGTAGAAAAAGTAACCATAAACATTTCCCCACACAATCCTGTGTGTGGATACAGCACATGATAAATAGAACCAAACATTCCAATCACGTTTTATTTTATGTGGGTAATAATTCTGTATGATCAATTTTCACTGATTTATCTTCCTAATAAATTCACCCTGACTCATTTCCTTTATTCTCAGGCCTATTTCTTCCATCTTGTTTGTTACTTCAGATGTATTATTTAAAACTGACAGACTATTTAAAAGAACTACAAACAGACATTCCTGGTTAGTCCACACAATGATAGATTTCATAGACATTAGGGCTGGAAGGGACCTCGAAAGATCATTGAGTCCAACCCCCTGCCCAAGGGGCAGGAAGTCAGCTGATCCCAGAAAGATAAGCATCCAATTTACTCTTGAAGGTGTTCAATGTAAGTGCTTGAACCACCTCCGATGGCAGGCTGTTCCAGACCCTGGGGGCTTGGACAGTAAAGAAATTCTTCCTCATGTCCAGCCTGAAACGGTCTTGCAGGAGTTTATGACCGTTCGACCTCATCATCCCTTGGGGTGCTCTGGTGAACAAATGTTCCCCAGATACTGGTGGCCACCTCTGATAAACTTATAGGTGGCCATCAGATCACCCCTGAGCCTGTGCTTTTCCAGGCTAAAGAGCCCCACGGCTCTCAGCCTATCATCGTAAAGTCTGTTTTCCTGACCTCTGATCATGAGCGTGGCTCTCCTCTGCACTCAAGCTTCTTTGCATACTTTTTGAATTATGAAGCCCAAAACTAGACTCAGTACTCCAGCTGTGGCCTCACCAAGGCCGAGTACAATGGGAGAATGACATCCTGGGATCTGCTTGAGAAGCATCTATGGATTCAAGTCAGTGTTTTGATCGCTTAACTCGCTGCAGCATTGCATTGCAGGTTCATGTTCATCTTGTGTTCAGTGATAACCCCCAAGTCTCTCTCTTCCATAGTGCTAGCTAGTGTAGCACTGCTGAGCCTATAAGGATGCTTCAGTTTTTTCTCCCTAAGGTGGAGAACCTTGCATTTTTTGGTGTTAAACACCATCAGGTTCTCATCTGCCCATTTGCTGAGCCTTTCCAGGTCAGCCTAGGTCACCTGCCTGTCTTCTCGCGTGGATGCTTTGCCCCAAAGTTTAGTGTCATCAGTGAACTTGGCCAGTCCACTCCTGACTCCAATGTCCACATAATTAATGAAGATGTTGAACAGTATGGGTCCCAGGACAGAGCCTTGGGGGACCCCACTAGTCACAGGACACCATGATGAGTGACTTCCATCAATTACTACCCTCTGGGTCTGACCACAGAGCCAATTTCCCAGCCAGCTGATCGTGGTGGACCCCAGGCAACAACTGGCCGGTTTCCCCAAGAGGTGATCATGGGATACCAGATTGAAGGCTTTTTTGAAGTCAAGATATATAACATCAATCTCTTCTCCCTTGTCCAGGTGACAGGTCACCTGGTTGTAGAAGGAAATGCAATTGGTCAAGCAAGACCTACCCACAACAAACCCGTGCTGGCTATCCCTTAGAATGTTGGCCTTGGCCAGTCCATCAAGGATGGCCTCTTTAATAAACTTTTCTAAGATCTTCCCAGGGATAGAAGTCAGGCTGATGGGTCTATAGTTAGCCGGATCCACTTTCCTCCCTTTTTTGAAGATAGGCATCACATTGG
Organism: Crocodylus siamensis; assembly: GCF_052110815.1. Taxonomy (NCBI): domain Eukaryota; kingdom Metazoa; phylum Chordata; order Crocodylia; family Crocodylidae; genus Crocodylus; species Crocodylus siamensis. The sequence continues at coordinate 159,615,646 of NC_143397.1, read as the reverse complement.
CCTTCCTCCAGTGTTTGGGCACTACACCAGAGCGCCAGGAATTTTCAAAGATCCATGCCAGAGGCTGGGCTATGATGCTCACCAGCTGCTTGATTACCCTGGGGTGTAGATTGTCAGGGCCCACTGACTTGAAGGAATCCAGCTTCTCAAGGTGTTCCTTCATGAGGTCAGCATTTATGGAGGGCAGGGGATTTCCCTCACCGGGACCTTCCTGTCCCGTAGCAGGCATGGGCGTCCCATGGGACTGATGAAAGACCGATGCAAAGTACCCATTTAAAAGGTTGGCTTTTTCCTGGGTCTCCATTGTCAGTTGCCCCATCTGGTTCAGCAGGGGTCCAATGTTGCCCTTGCTTTTCCTTTGGCTCCCCACATATCTGAAAAAGGACTTTTTATTGTCCTTGATGCTCGAAGCTAGTCGGAGTTCAGTTGTAGCCTCGGCTTTCCTGGTTTTCTCCCTGCAGGACTGGACCAGTGCAAAATAATCCTCCTTGGAGGTGATTCCCATCCTCCATCCTTTGTAGGCCTTTCTTTTTAGCCATAGGAGGTCTGCTAGGTCTCTGGAGAGCCAGGGGAGTTGCTGGGTCCTTTTGCTGCCTTTCCTCCAAGACGGAATAGACTTAGCTTATGCATTGAGGATCCCTCCCTTGAGAAGCAACCACTCTTCTTGAAATCCCCTCTCCCTGGGGTCATGGTCCCTTAGGGCCTCACTGACAAGCCTCCTGAGCTTGTCAAAGTCAGCTTTCCTGAAGTCAAGGACTTCCGTGTTGCTGACTGACTTTCCACCTTTACAGCAGATGGTGAAGGTGATCAGCTCATGGTCACTGTCACCCAGCTTCCCATCGATCACTAGGTCACCGATTAGGTCATCCCCAGTAGCCAGTACCAGGTATAATTTAAATTATAATTTAAATTTATAATTTAAAATATTTCTAGTCAAAGATTTCTTGCAAAACAGAATTCTGTTTCTCACTTGATAACATCATACCCTGTAATCTGTTTTAAGGTTGCTTACTGAAGATATAAATATAATGCAGCATTTGCTTATTATCAGTTTATTAAAAATGAAGACAATGACAGCTGTAAAATAGATAAGTTGATTGCATAATCCCTTTACAATTTGTCAAGCATAAGTTTCATTACTAGAAATACACTCCATCACTAATGACTTGTAGATGGGAAACCACAATAGTCAACCAAGATGGTCAGTAAAATATAACAATTTCTAATAGCGTTAGGTCATTAATTCTTGCCTGTACATTTTCCAAATTTGAAATAATACTTACAATTATTTTATATCACAATACTTAGAATATTTGAGATTATACAATACACATTTATGTTTCTGGCTGATTACTTTTGTCAATGAGATGTTCAATTAAAGAAATTCCAGGAAATTCATAATTTTGTGACCTAAAAATAAGCCCAAAGTATCAAAGGAAATCAAACAATCATTATAAACCAGACAAATGTATTTGAATGGCTACTGAAAGACAGTATTTATAAATACTGTTGTGTTTTATTGGGGTTAGATTGTTGTTGTAACTGTGAGGGAAGTTAGACAAGCTCTTGGGCCCAAAGTACCATACCCAGCTCTCAGGAAGAAACAGACATAGTTTGAACTAAATACCAGAAGGAACAAATGTGTATTGCTCCATATGTAGATGAAAAGATCTCATTAAAGCAATGAAGGAGGGTTGTAAACTAGGAGCAAAGAAATGTTATCAAGAGTAGTCACAAGACCAAAGAAGTACAATAGAATATGCAGTCTAACCAGTGGAAGAGCAAAACCATTCAAGATGGAAAACGACCATTATTACCTATACATTAACAGAAGTAGTTGATAAATTATAATGAGCTATAAAGCCATTGTCTGGGTTTAGTCCAGATTTTTTTAAATATGTCCAGTATGGTTATGAATTTCTGTTCCCAGGACCATTTTCTGAAGGTGTTGGTAGAACCCCTTTGACTAGAGGGATTCTAAAGTCATAATGACAGTGGTTTTGTGGGAAAGGTGTTTTCCTACCAGTGTTTATATGTCTCTATCATATCATACAGAGTGTGTCAGAGCTCATTCTAGTACATAATGTCTGTCTATTTTCACCCATGTAGTTGCTCTGAGGGCATCTAGGGCATTCAATAAAATATTCTGGAGTCTATGACAGACATTAGTTTGAGTTGGTCCTGAGGCTGGTTTTGTTCAGTATTTTCATCAATGACCTGAAAGATGGGATGGAGTGCACCCTCAGCAAGTTTGCAGATGACACCAAGCTGGGAGAGTAGTAGATGAGCTGGAGGGTAGGGCTAAAATTGAAAGAAACCTAGAGAAATTGGAGGATTGAGCCAAAAGTAATTTCAATAAGGACAAATAAGGAGAAATGCAAAGTCCTGCACTTAGGACAAAACCATTAGCAACAAGTAGGTGGTGCACGTGGGTGTACATGCACTCCTGTGATTGGCAGTGCACCCCCTGTGATTGGCCGCTGCCAAGGGCACCTGCGGATGGTCGCCACTCGTCACCCCTCCCCCCCACTGCCAACACCACTGGTGGTCTCTGCGGTGGTCGCCAACCATTGGTCAGTACTCACTACACCCCCGCACCGCCACCGCTGCTGCTGCCTGTGGACAGTTGCCATGCCCCCCTACAGCCTCTGTCGGCATGTGTCATTCATGAACAGAGCAATCTCATGCATGAGTACAGACTGGGAACTGACTGGCTAGTCCTGGATGGAGCCTAAGAACTGACTGAATCCCAAGAAGGATCTCCCAATGCCAGTACTGTAACTGTGGAACTGGTGCTGGGAGAAAGGGATCTCCCAGTCCCAGGAGAAAAGGATCTCCCAATCCCAGCCCCACAATTGCAGAGTGGGGGTTGGGAGCTTCCTGCTGCAAGGACAGAGGGACATTGTCCCTGGCTGGGCTCTGGTAGCATAGCCTACACTGCAGTAGGCAGCTCCCAGGGGTAGGGAGCAATTGTTTGGCCCCTACTGCCTGGCTGACTGGGAGCACATTTGCTCCTGGTCAGGCATCTACACGTTTGTTACTATGCAGTTACTAATCACAAGTAAATACGCTACTTGCATTTGAAGGTAGCAAATTTATTCAAGATTAGAGCAAAGTACTATGCAGTAAGCATCTGCACATGTAGATGTGGATGCTTACTGTGCAGTAATTAGCTCTAATACACAGTAAAGCATCTTGTGTAGATGTGCCCAGTGATAACAGATAACAGAACAAGGAGAAATGGTCTCAAGTTGCAGTAAGGGAAGTGTACGTTAGATATTAGGAAGAACTTTCTCATTAGGAGTGTAGTAAAGCACTGGAACAGGCTACTCAGTTTTCCATACTTAGAGGTTTTTAAGACCTGACTAGAGAAATCCTTGGCTGGGATGATATAGTTGAGGATGGTCCTGCTTTGAGCAGGGTTTGGACTAGATGACCTCAAGAGGTTATCTACTCACAGTAAATCTCTATCATTCTAAGATTCATGGATTCTGATGATTTCATTGTAGGAGTGTTGACTGTGTTGGCAATGTAGGTGGGCTAACAAGTTTTGCATTTATTGTTAAGGCAATGTTGTGTTGTGTTAAATGTCTGTTGATCAGCAGTGAGTTTGCTTCTGGGCCAGCAGAAGGAGTTGTTTGGGCTAAGTACAGAGGTTCAAAAAGCCCGAGGCACAAATCTTTGCAGGTTTTTCTAAACAGCAAGCTTAAAACAATAATAAACTGAATGGACATCCAGTGTTTGGATAGTCAAGACAAGGAGTAGCCTGAACTGTCCCAGGCCAGGAGCCTGAGGGCACTCATGCATACCACTCCTCATGGCTAGCTGCCTACTGTTGTTGAACCCAACCCAGTGGCAGCCCAGGCCTGATTGGTTGCTGGACATAGCACACCCCCACAAACCCCTGCTGTCTGCCACAGGAAGGGGACAGCCAACAGAAAATCACATCCCAGGCCCTGCCTCTGAGAGAGGGGTGGATCAGGGGAATGTACCACCCAGCCCTGGCCCCCCAGCTGGGGTCTGCATGGTGTTGGAAAAGCTTGGATCACTGGGCTAGGATCATCTTAGCTCAGCTCCATCCCCATCCCCTGCCTGTGGGAGGCAGGGGCCAGGGACTAAAGTACTGGGCCAGCTGGGCACTGTCCCCCAGCAACCAGGATCTGCCCAGTGTAAAATGGAGGAAGCCCCCACCGGGAGCTTTTCATTCCCCTGCAGCCCATGTCACTGGGCTTAGATCAGCTAAGCCACATCCCCACCCTATCCCATGATGCCCATGAGGAGAGATGGGGTAGGTGGGGAATGCACCAGCCTGGCCCAGCACCATCCACCCCCTCCCCACATCAGCCATGGTCTGCCAAGTGGAGAGGATGGGAAAGTCCCCATTCAAGTCTTTTTTCTCCCCTGCAGCCCAGCTCCTTAGGCTGGGGTCAGCTCTGCCCCACTCCCTCTCCAGCCCCCACCTGTGAGGGGTGGGAGAGGCAAATACACACACTGACCTCCCCTAGCCATGGTCTGCCTGGTGCAGAGGGGTGGGAATCTCCCACTGAGAGATTTTTGCTCCCGCACAACCTGGCTCACCAAGCTGACATGAGCTTAGCTTAGTCACCTCCCCAGCCCTCCTGCCTGTGAGAGGTGGGGGGCAGAGAGGGGAACACACTGGCCTGGTCTGACCTCAGCCCCTCCAGCTAGGGTCTGCTCAGAATGGGGCAGTGAAATCCCCCACCAGGGGCTTCTTATAACCCCACAGCCCAGTAAGCTAGGTAAGGATAAGCTCCATCCCCTGCAAAGCATTCTGGGATGCTGGGACTGAGAGTTAACTTGAATCACAAAGGTATCTGGGACAGAAGTTCCATAAATGAGTTTGACCTAAATTAGTTAAGTCTGATACTACATCCAACCAGATTTACCTTAAACTAGTTTCAGCCATTTTGAAAGCAGTTTATGTGCCCTGAACTTCTGTTCTGCTACAGATTTAAACCAGTTTTGGATCACTTAAACAGGTTTATGTGTAACTTCTGTCCCTAGCCTTGAAGGTCAGGACTGCAGGGTTTGGCAATATTTGCCCCAAAGTTCTGATTTTTTTCAGAAATAAGCTATAGGTTCCAGTGTGGGACAGCATGTGACAACTAGGGGCATGCAGCCAGTTACAGGGGCAAGGAGGCGATTACTGCAGTAGGCTATTGCAGGATATCTGGATGGCTTGTTAAAGGACATGATCTGTTTCTCTGTTGGAGTCTCCTTACTGAATAAAGGCAGTTTTTATATTGGTGATCTGGGTATCATAGGTATTCTCCTCAGAATATGTGGTAGCGTCTGAGTGCCTGACTACAAATTTCAACTTTCTTGGTGTGTTTGGGATGTTTAGTAGTTTTGTGGCTGTAACTATGGTGGTCTATGGATTTTCTGTGTATAATGGTTTATTACATGCTGTTCCAGATGTGGATTGCGATATCTAGAAAATGGATGTTAGTGTAGGAGTATTCAAGAAATGATTTAATAGAAGGATGGTAGTTGCTGAAATCAATGAGCAAATCCAGGTGGTCAGTTCAAATGATAGAAATATGTGTGTGGCAGGGGACTGTTGGTGCCCACCACTTTAAAAGCTGAGCCAAGCAGCCAGCAGGTGCTTGACTGTGCTGGCCATTATAGATCCCTGGCCACCTATATAAACAGAGCAGGTTTCTTCTGGCAGCCAGGCAAAAACATTGCCTGGCTGCAAGACTTCATGTATCATCCTGGTTTGGAGGCTCCTGGTCCTGGGCATGACCTAATACTGCACTCTGCCAGGAGTGGGTGGCCTGGTGGGGCTCTCAGTGGCACAGGAGCCCCCAGAAAATGCCAAGCCAGTTGCCACCCCAGTGAAAGGTAGATAGGGGCACCTTAACCCTAAATCGTCCCCTTCAGATGAGTCATTTATTATTGGAGGTAGGGGGGCCAGTGCAGGAGGAAACCAAGGGGCTGGGAACCTGGTATTGTCTGAGTGTAGAGTTGCCCCAGGAAGAGGCCAGAGCAAGCTTAGACCTGGTCGGGTAATTAGCTGGCCACTACCCCAGTGAGGGTCACAGGAGAAGCCCAAAAGATGGTACATCTGCCACTGTCCAATGGTGGGCTTTCACCCCAAAACCCCACCCCTATCTGGGGTAGAGGCTTGTCTCTATCATTCTATGTTTTTTGTCAGTCTCTGGTGCTCATAACCTTGTCTGAGAAGTTTTCTCTTTCTTTTTTTTTTCTTTCTTACTCTGTCTTCTGCACCAAGACCATTTTAGCACCTCAGCTAGCAGCTGAAGTCCACCATGATGTCTTGCTGGACTCTCCCACATGTCCATGATCTCATCTGCCATGACTTGTTGTTATGTGAGAGAATAGAACACTGGGGCGTGTGGGTTTTGACACTTTCATTCTTGAAATCTGTCTTATTGTAATAAGGACTCCACCAAACACTACACCCTCACTCATTCCACCAGGTGTTAATTCAGTAGTCTAGACAATCTGCCTCTGAGCAATACAAAATGGACTGTGGGTCTCTAGTTCTGGCCAATCAATAGCCTTGATGGGACTGCTTGTACTTCACCCAGCTTAGAGCCTTGCACAGACCTGCCATTAATCCTATCCAGTTTTTACTGGCCTATGGTCCTGATAGTTGCAAACGCACTATCTATCCGAAATGATTTCCCTCTCCCTCTAATGAAAAGGAGAACAAAAACAAACTGGCGCTTCTCCTGCCCTTATATTCCCAACTTTATGGTATCCTTTTTCTTCAGCCCCACTATTAGGGTCTTTACAATACCTTCTAACTGCCACGTGGCAGTTTCAGTTTCTTTCTTGGCATTTCCTTCAGGGTTCTCTCCCCTGGCAGCTCCCTCCACAGAGCTGCTTCTCTTAAACCTGATCTTTGTTGCTTTCTCAGTGCCTTCGGCTATCTCTGCCGTCTCTCTGTCTGAGTCAGCCACTTCCAGTTTCTGGTGTTCCTCTTCTACCTTTCCCAGGTCTCCTTTTATCCTGGAGTTCTGACTGACTCCCCCTCCCCTCCTGAAACACCAGGTGAAGAATGAGCCCTGCATAATTTTTTGCAATTCAGGTGAGACCAATTTACTTCCCTGGGGCTCTTCTCTTTCCTCACAGCCATCCAAAGAGTGAGCTAGATAAAGCCTATAGCCTAAATGGTCTGTTCCAAGAGGGACCAAGGCAGTACAAATTGCCAATGCATGAAAGAGACCCTGTGAGAGGAGGTGGAGTGTGAGGGGCCCTAGTGGTATGAATGTGTGTGTTACTGAGGCCTGACAATGAGGCCTAAGCTTGGTCCAGCTATAGGCCAGCAGCATTGAGTCATCTGGATGCCATCTGCGAGGCTTGGGCTGCAGTGTAGGGGAGGAACAGAGCCACAGATAGTGCCGTCTGGTATCAGAGCAAGAATGGGCAGCTTCCTGCCTTAATTAACACCTCAATTAAGTAACAACAAGATGTGGCAGATGAGACAGGTGGACAGTGTGCCCAGAAGCAGGTGGGATAACTAGCACTGTGGCTGGTCAAGGAGTTCCCACTTTACCACAATATGTAGTACATGTGTAGTGCAGGTTTGAGGCACATTGTTCTAAAAATTCTTCTTTCAGAGGACTCATGAAGATGTGGGCATATTTGGGGCCTGTGACAGAGGACCCCAGCCTTTACTTTTAGAGGAATGAAGAACAAGAGAGGAGAAGGAGGTTCCTTTAAATATCACACTGTTGTAGCCTGGAAGGGCAAAATTCCAGCAGCCACAAAAGCACAAATCCAGAAGCACTAAGGCTGGGGATATGAATGAGCAAGCTGCCCTCCTTTGAGCAGTAGGTGGCACCCCAACCAAGCAGTTCAGTGAAGCTTGCAAAAAAAACCAAGCAGGTAGCAGCAAGTTGTCTGGCCATGATTTCTGGAGGAATTGGAGCTCCTACCACTCTAAGCTGCAAGAGAGAAAGCTGCAGACCCAGGAAGGTCTGAAGCTGTAAGATCTGATACCATTTTTCAGGTCACATATGAATATTGGTTTGGGGTTCCTCACAAGTTCTTTATAGTAGGTGGTGTCAGAGTTATTCATTATATTTACTGTTATTTGTTGATAGTCATGATAGTCGATGATGACTATGGCTCCTACTTGGTTCAATGATTTGATTACCATTTTATTGTTGGATCTTAGGGAATATACAGCTTTTTTCCTCAGAAGGAGGAAGATTGTAGTGCTGCTAGTCTATGCTGAGAATTTTACTGTGGTCCAGTGTGGGGTTCCATCCACTGAGAGATGTCCAATCAGATGCGGGGTGGCTTCTGTTGATCTTGCCTGTTGTTATGACAAAGTGGTCAGATGTGGTTTTGTCTTGATTGGGGAAGTAGTCTCTCAGGAAAAATCAGCAGAAGAATTCCCCCAATTCACCAGATGGTAGACAAGTTAGTAGGGCTGTGCAAAATTTCAAAGGGTGTTTCATTTTGAAGCTGTTTCAATACATTTCAAGCTCAAAACAGTGAATTTTACATGAAACAAAAGGCTTCAAAACAGCTTTGAAATAAAAGAAGGGCACACAAAATGTTTTAAATGTTTTGAAATGTTTTGAGTTTTAAACCTTGGCTTGCTGCAGCTAAACAAAAACTAAAGAGAGGGAAGGACTGTTCTGATATTGACATCTAGCTCCCTGTTCAATTCCTCAGCTCTCTGATCACTTCCCCCAGCTGTTCCCAGGGGGCACGGGTCCCCAATCTGTGCACAGGGTTTCAGCAGGCTGCCACTGAAACTGCAGCAGCAGCCTGCTGAAACCCAGCACACAAATCCAGGGGTCCATGCCCCCCAGGAAGAGCTGGGGGAATTGAACCGGTAGCTGGGGAAAGTTCAGGTCTCTGAACATTCCCCCAGCTCCTGATTCAATTTCCCCAGAGCTCACTGATCTTTCCCCCCAGCTCTCTGATCACTTCCCCCAGTTCTTTCTGGGGAGAATGGGCCCCCAGATGATGCAAGATGACAGCAGGCTGCTGCTGCCAGCTGGGACTGGCGCTGGGCACAGCCCATGCCAAATGCTGTGAGTGTCGGTGCTGGCCCAGCCAGCAGCGGTAACATGTTGACATCCTGCACGCAGAGCTGGGGGCTGTGCCAGACTGCTCCCAGGGGGCACAGACCCCTAGAACTGTGCACAAGATGACAGGAGTCTGCTGCTGCTGGCCAGGACTGGTGCTGGGCACAGCCTGTGCTGAGCACTGGGAAGACTGGTCCTGCCACTGGCCCCCATGGCCTTTTCCCCTCCCCCCGGCCCTTCCCCTGAATACTTTCCCACCTGCGTGGAACACGCGCACACATGCTCACATGCTCAGCTCCCCCCAATTTTTTTTCTCCCTCCGCCTATGACCTCCTGCCCCAGCAAGCTCCTGTCACCATCTGCACATGCATTCTGTCACACTTAATACTCCACTCTACTGTTGGAGATGTTATAACAGAGGTAATTAATTTACTGCACCCTAATAAAAACAAAAAATTGTTTTTCAGATATATAGGAAGTAAAAGGAAGGCCCAGGGTGGAATAGGACCACTACTGAATGGGCAAAAGTAATTGGTGACAGACATGGAGGAAAAGGCTGAACTCCTCAATGAGTTCTTTGCCTCAGTCTTCCTAAATGAGGGGCAAGACAAGTCTCACAATGGGCTTGTAGAGAGGCAACAGCTGGGTGCCAAACTACCAAGAGTTGACCCTGAGAGGTTGCAGACTCACTTGGAAGGACTGGATGTATTTAAGTCTGCAGGCCCGGATGAGCTCCATCCAAGGGTACTGAAGGCACTGACCGATATCATTGCACAGCCACTGGCAACAATATTTGAGCACTTGTGGTGCATAAGACAGGTCCCAGAGGACTGGAAAGGGACTAATGTGGTCCATATTTTCAAGAAGGGGAGGAAGGAGGATCCAGGCAGCTATAGGCCAGTCAGTCTCACCTCCATCCTTGGTAAAGTCTTTGAAAAGATTATTAAGGCTCATATATGTGAGAGCCCAGCAGGAAAAATTATGTTGAGGGGAAACCAGCCCGGGTTCGTAGCAGGTAGCTCATGCCTGACTAATCTAGTCTCTTTTTATGACCAGGTTACAAAACACCTTGACACAGGAATAGGGGTTGATATCATTTACTTAGACTTCAGGAAGACTGTTGATACAGTATCCCACCCCATACTGGTGAACAAGTTAAGAGGCTGTGACTTGGATGATTACACAGTCTGGTGGGTGGCAAATTGGCTAGCGGGTCGTACACAGAGAGTGGTAGTGGATGGGTCGGTATCGACCTGGAAGGGAGTGGGTAGTGGGGTCCCACAGGGCTCGGTCCTTGGAACAATACTCTTCAATGTCTTCATTAGTGACTTGGACGAGGGAGTGAAGTGTACTCTGTCCAAGTTTGTGGATGATATAAAACTGCAGGGAAAAGTGGACACACCGGAGGGCAGGGAACAGCTACAGGCAGACCTGGACAGGTTGGACAAATGGGCAGAAAACAATAGAATGCAATTTAACAAGGAGAAATGCAAAGTCCTGCAACCAGGGAGGAAAAATGTCCAGCACACCTACTGCCTAGGATATAACCTGCTCAGTAGCACGGAAGCGGAAAGGGTTCTTGGAGTCCTAGTGGACTCCAAGATGAATATGAGTCATCAGTGTGATGAAATCATCAGAAAAGCTAATGGCACTTTATCATGCATCAGCAGATAAACAGAACCAAGGAGGTGATAGTTTCGTGCACTAGTCAGTCTGCAGCTGAAATACTGCATGCAGTTTTGGGCACCACACTTCAAGAGGGATGTGGATAACCTGGAGAGGGCCAGAGGAGAGCCACTCATATGGTTAAGGGCTTGCAGGCCAAGCCCTACGAGGAGAGACTAAGGCACATGGACTTCTTCAGCCTCCTCAAGAGAAGGTTGAGAGGTGACCTTGTGGCTGCCTATAAATTCATCATGGGGGCACAGAAGGGAATTGGTGAGGCTCTACTCACCAAGGCACCCCTGGGGGTCACAAGATATAATGGCCATAAGCTAGCAGAGAGCAGATTTAGACTGGACATTAGGAGGAACTTCTTCACAGTTAGAGTGGCCAAGGTCTGGAATGGGCTCCCAAGGGAGGTGGTGCTCTCCCCTACCCTGCGGGTCTTCAAGAGGAGGTTAGATGGGCATCTGGCTGGGGTCATCTCAACCCAGCACTGTTTCCTGCCTATGCAGGGGGCCGGACTCGATGATCTGTTGAGGTCCCTTCAGATCGTAATATCTATGAATCTATGAAAACTGGTTCACGTGTAGATGGTGACACTTTCTATGGCACTAATGGGTCTACTCTGTAGTAAAATGCATGTGTAGATGCACCAGGTAAGTCCAATATAAGTTTAAAATATCTCTCACCTCTGGTCTATCAAAATTTAGTTTTCTATAATATTTTCTTTGATACTGTACTTTGTAAAATGTAGATATAATTGATTATTTGTAAAACACTTTTTTTATAAAGATTTAACAGAAATCTTTAATTGTCAGTTGTAAATATACAGCATATTATAAAGAAGAAACAGTTTGGTTGACAGTTAAATGACCCTAAAAAGTATACAGGACATCCACTTGTCATAGAGGTAATCCTTTCCTCAAGACTGAAAATGTATTAAGGTATTTATGTTCAGAAAGAATCCCTATTTTTAGACAAGTATAAAGATATTCCAGTTGGGAACAAATATGAATGTCAGTTATAAAATTAAGTAGCGAAGGCAAAGCTTCTTTCCCTTCCTCCCTTTATAGAGAATAACTTCAATCTAAATCTCAGCTTGCATATTTACAAGTATATTACTTATATGCAAAAATCTAATATACACATTTCCCAATATCATTAATATGTAGGTGGTAAGATGCTTCCTGTACCATCATGGAATCCATTGACCTTGCTAGAGTGATTATTAATAGCAGAAGCAATCTGATATGGAATATTTCTATTAATTGGGGAATTAGCGATCTGACAATTTTTAAGCAACATCCTTATCAGACTGAGAAAGAAAGCCTCTCCAAAGGTTGCAAGAAAAAATAGAACAATGACTTTTTAATGACTATTTAAATATTCTCTTTAAGAATTAATTAAGATTAAAAAGAATATTTTTGAGACCTAGAAGTCTTTTTATACCTGCAGTTTGTAATTGACTTACTTCCAACAGAATTTCAACAGCCAAAAAAAGGATGATAAAAACTAAACTGAAATCAAGCCAAACATGAAAAAGGGAATACTCCTTCTTCTATGAAGTTGTGCAAAGTGCTGGTTTATAAATACCCTATAAACTGAAAAGGCAGTTCTGTCTGCTTCCCTGCTAGCTTAAAAGAACTACCAGTCTTTCACTGTTCACATTGTCAACCAAGAGTCAACTAAAAATAACAAAAAAAAAGTTACAACACAGAACAAAAAATCAGAGACTGTCTAATTCAGCATTGTTCCTCTACAATGATGACATAAATGAGACAAAATTATCCTAGGTAAGACAAAGCTGTATAGCACAGCTACGGAATCAGGTTTAAACTGTGCTAATTATTTTAATGGGATATTGAAATGCTATTTTAATTCAAAATATAAACAGTTTCTCCTGCCAAAACCATTTTCTCTGGAGGGGAGGCAAAATCTAACCTTGGTCAACACAGAAAAATTGTGAGGTTTTATCTGGATTCATATACTATGGTGATTCGCCTGTCTCAAGACATCTTTTTGATTAACTGATTTAAATATTTTCTTCACAAGATTTACATAACATTATTCACATTTGCCCATTTATAATCCATTTAGGTTATCTATGACATACCAAACACGATTCACAAACCCTTACATGAAATTGCCTGTTCCTAAATAAACTAATTTAATTATGTATGATGCACTGAAACAAAACTAACTGTTAATTCTGGAAAATACTTCAGTTCCTTTAAAAGGTAGAAGAATTCTCAAACATGTCGTCTCTCTCACAAAGCTCTCCACAGAAAGATATGCAGAACAGATTATAACTGAGGAAACTGTTATTTATTTTTTGTTCTCTCTTGTTTTTATTTCCCCCCTTTCTTCAGCAAAAACTCATAATTAATCACTGTGATTATTTGATTTATCTTGAATCAAGGTATTCCCTGAAGAATGACAAAAGCTAAAATAATGTGAGTCAAATTCATGAATTGGCATGTGGAGAATCAATTGTTAATATTTATGTCCTATCAATTCTTGTTTCCTTGGCTGTACCTTTTTAGTAGTTTCTGAGATAAAACTACTGGTTACTCAAAAACTTGAGATCTTATTCCTGTACAGCCTTTATAGTTGAGAGAGAAGGAATAGATCATTTGTTGTAGATAGCAGAACTGCTACAATGCCACATCAAACAATTAAAATGTGATTTTTTTTTTTTTACTTACATTCAATTTTTATATTCCAGCCAAAACTATAAAACTGAAAGCCATACATAGAAACTGGAAAACTGGAGAGCAAAAACAGAGCAGAGCAGAAGACAACTGAAGTATGAAACTTATCCAAAGTTTGATCCTCTCTAAAGGTCCAGGTGTTCAACTGATGTGAACTTGAAAGCACCAGCTAAAACTTCCCTTTGTGTTCATATTGTCTATGGATTTGTATGTAAATCCTACAAAATTCAGTGAGTAACATCCAGCTTTATGAAATATGCAGTATGTAGGTTGGGAACATGACTTATTCTTTGAAAAAGCATGTTTCCTGGACTTGAAGTATCTTCTCTGGATGCAGCCAGAGGGATACGCATCCCATTCATGATGCCCCAATATCTATGGCATAAATTCCCATTATGATTTGCAATTATGCTTACCCATCTATAGGGGAAGTTGAGTTACTGCCACTGAGCAAGCCAACAATATAAGTAGAAGATACAGGATAACTGATCCTAAGTGTCACTAACATAGCAAGTATAACTAGTGCACTATCTGACCCATTCTGTTATGGGAAGGTTGTGGTTCCTGTGGGTCTGCTCTTCTCATGCTGTGTCAGTTCATCACAGAGGTGCTGCAAGTTTTCAGGAATAAATTTATGAGAACCTGGAAAGTGCTTCATGATTCGTAGTCTTTAGTGATAAGGGTCCAAATATCTCCCTCCTCCTGCAGTGTGTCCCTGTCTCTTCCAACTTCCTATCTTCTTCTTTGGCCTTAACAAGCAATATTAAAATAACTCTATTCTGTTTCTGTCTCTGCTTACTGGTAATTCATTGTTACTTTGAAAGAGTGTGTATTTCATTGGCAGACAAAAATAAAGGTGAACATACCTTGTGACAGCAAATGAAGGGTAATTTTGTTTTTAGTACCTGAGCCTGCATTGTCTCACTTAGCCATTCCCCTATGGGCACAGAAAGAAGCAACAATTTTCACCCCATCTGGCTCCTGAAAGCACTCCACAGCTGTAACCAAACAGAAGTGCATGGCAGGAAAGTTCATTAAGAGGGCCCAATCCTGCAAAAATCTGAGCCCTCATTGCATGAGGGTTCAGATAAAGACATTTCAAAACAAAGCATCTTCTGTAACTTGTGTCTGTGCTGCTTCCCAACCTGTCACGGAGAATGGGAGAAGGGCAAGGGAGTGGAGGGAGCTTGGTCTGGGATTTGTTCAGCCAGCACTAGAGGGTCAGTGGGCTTTTTGGACCGCCCAGAGGTGAGGGGCTCCAATCCAATCACCCCACCCTCCAGCACCAGCTAGG